>NW_005871097.1:3484323-3514551 GCF_000147115.1 Myotis lucifugus
ATATCTCTTCATGTGACCTCTTAGAGAGTCTCCTGGTGAGAATGTCTCTCCACAACACTGAGACCTCAGGCAGCCACAGGACCGAGATCATCCCAGGATAAACTTGGTAGCAATAGAAAGTTTTCATTCACTGATTAAATATTTAATGAACACCTACTACCTTCTGAGCACTTTATTAGACACTGAGTGTACCATGATTTAAAATAAGGGCGTCCAAGCCAATACTGGACAGTGACATGCACAACAAACAATGATATAATTCATAAATCAGAAATATTGCAAAGTAACCTCTTGAGGTTTATTTTCTACTGGTGGTGATGGGGTTTAAGGTGATATCTGAGCCGAATCTTGAAGAGTCAACAGGAGTTAAATGCTAGTTTGACTTGTCCAACTCAGTATTTTCAGAGAAAGAAAAGCTCCTACTAACCTTTAAAGTAGCCAAGAGTATTATTTCATCAAAAGAGTTGAATTTCATGTTTGTTGCATACTATTGGGGTTGTAGGTAGTGAAAAGGAGTATTTGCCTTTTCACAGAACAAAGAGCTTATTGTTTAATTCGATTACTCAATACCATTCTTCTGAGCTAACCCTGATTTTAGTCCTTATAGGAATTTGGCCAATTTCAGCATTTACTATGCACTTCCACATTTCTGGCAGACACGGAAAGATTTAGAAAATGATTATGCTTTGTACTCAGTTGTGGTGGGATATTTTATATTGATTAGCTGGACTTCGTTTATAAGAACTCTTTGTGTCATCAACACTTCAAAACTCCTTTTATATCTTTTTTTGTGTGTGTGTGTGTGTGCACGGGGTCCTTTTATATCTTGAATATAGTAAGCAAAGAGCTAAGAAGAGTCAAGACAATTCTTGAAGAATAATACCTTTTCCCATTAAAAGGAACCTGGGCTCCTTGGAGAAATACCTGATTCCAGGTCTGGGGCAGAAAATGTGTATTTGTGTGTGTGCGTGTTTGTGTGTGTGTGTGTGTGTGCGCGCGCGGGGGGGGGGGGGGGGGCCCCAAAAAAAGAGAGGCAACCTAAACACAAAAAAATGAGGGGCAAAAGGACTAGGGGGCCCCCGTGAAGAAGCCCACATCCCCCCGAAGGAGAAAAGATTTTATTTTTTTCTTTCTGAGAGGGGGGGAGAGGGAGGGGCACACCACCCTTCCTGTTTAAACTTATATTTTTATAGAGCCTCAACTACCCCAGCTGAGGTCTCTGTAATTCTTTGACTTCTCTTCTTGGTCTCAAGGACGTACCTGCAGCTCCAGCCATCACATCCATGTTCCAGAGAACAGGAAAGAAAAACGATGGAGCCTGGCTCAGCATTTCTGGAAGTTCCTGAAAGACTTTTACTTACTTCTCATTGGCCATTCTCACCTGCTAGGGACACTAGGAAATGTAGCTTTACTCCCCCAATCTGAGCACATTGCTGCCCCTGTAATACAGACACTGTTAGTAGGGAAGAGGAGAAATGACAGCGGATAGGAAGCCAGCTGTTGACCACACTTTTGCATCTTTAGTGATTTCCCATTTTTCATTCCTAATATTATTTGGGCTTTCTTTTTTCCATTGATCAAAAAAAAATTTTTTTTTAATCCTCACCCAAGGATATTTTTTCCTATGATTTTTAGAGAGAGTGGAAGGGAGAGGGAGAGACAGAGAGAAACACGGATGTGAGAGAGACACATGGATTGGCTGCCTCCCCCATGCCCCAACCAGGGCCAAGAGCCTGCAAGGGAGGTACCTGCTCCTGACCAGAATTGAACCTGGGACCCTTCAGTCCGCAGGCCCACGTTCTATCCACTGAGCTAAACCCACTAGGGCCATTGATCAAATATTTTAAAAAATTATTTTGGCTTCCTTGATTCTTTGTCTAGCACTTCTACTATGTTTATTATTTTTCCCTTCTAATTTCTTTTTTTTTAATTAAATCTTTATTGTTCAGATTATTATAGTTGTTCCTCTTTTTTCCCCCCATAGCTCCCCTCCACCCGGTTCCCCCCCACCCTCTGCCCTCACCATCCCCCCGCCACTGTCCTCATCCATAGGTGCACAATTTTTGTCCAGTCTCTTCCTGCATCCCCCACACCCCTTCCCCCCCCGCAAGAATAGTCAGTCCACTCCCTTTATATGCCCCTGATTCTATTATAATCACCAGTTTATTCTGTTCATCAGATTATTTATTCACTTGATTTTTAGATTCACTTGTTGATAGATGTGTATTTGTTGTTCATAATTTGTATCTTTACCTTCTTCTTCTTCTTCTTCCTCTTCTTAAAGGATACCTTTCAGCATTTCATATAATACTGGTTTGGTGGTGATGAACTCCTTTAGCTTTTCCTTATCTGTGAAGCTCTTTATCTGACCTTCAATTCTGAATGATAGCTTTGCTGGATAAAGTAATCTTGGTTGTAGGTTCTTGGCATTCATCACTTTGAATATTTCTTGCCACTCCCTTCTGGCCTGCAAAGTTTCTGTTGAGAAATCAGCTGACAGTCATATGGGTACTCCCTTGTAGGTACCTAACTCCTTTTATCTTACTGCTTTTAAGATTCTCTCTTTGTCTTTTGCCCTTGGCATTTTAATTATGATGTGTCTTGGTGTGGTCCTCTTTAGATTCCTCTTGTTTGGGGTTCTCTACACTTCCTGGACTTGTAAGTCTATTTCTTTCACCAGGTTGGGGAAGTTTTCTGTCATTATTTCTTCAAATAGGTTTTCAATATCTTGCTGTCTCTCTTCTTCTGGCACCCCTATAATTCGGATGTTGGTACGCTTGAAGCTGTCCCAGAGGCTCCTTACACTATCTTCGTATTTTTGGATTCTTTTTTCCTTTTGCTTTTCCGGTTGGGTGTTTTTTGCTTCTTCGTATTTAAAATCTTTGGCTTGATTCTTGCGATCCTCTAGTCTGCTATTGGCATTCTGCATAATATCCTTTATTTCAGTCAGTGTATGCTTAATTTCTAGTTGGTCCTTTTTCATAACCTCGAGGGTCTCACTAGATTTCTTGAGGGTCTCACTACATTTATCGGCAGTCTCACCAGACTTTTTGAGGGTCTTACTAAATTTATAGGCGGTTTCTAGAAAGTTCTTGAAAAACCTTAAAAGTGTGGTTTTGAACTCTATATCCAGTAGTTTGCTTTCCTCCATTTCTGTCATTTGTGACCTGTTTCTTTGTGTCCGCATTTTTCATGCTTCCCTGTGTTGGTAGAGTGGCTTTGTGTGCTAGGTGTCCTATAGGGCCCAGTGGCTCAGCCTCCCCAATTACCTGAGGTGCACCCCTTTGTGGGCTTTGTGCACAGTCTTGTTGTAGTTAAGCCTTGATTGTTGTAGGTATCACTGGGAGGAATTGACCTCCAGGCCAATTGGCTGTGAGAGTCAGCTGTGTCTATGGTGGGAGAACTTCTGTGCTGAAGACACCCTTATGAGGCAAGACTTGCTTCAGTAGGGCTTTGGTGCTCATTAAATCTGCTCCCTGAGTGTGTCCCTTATGGATCTGAGGAGTTGTAATTGGATGGTCCCACTCTGACCACTGGGTACACTGGCTCTTGAATCTAAGGAGGTGCTAATTTAGCCTCTGCCTGAGGCTACCCAGCAAGAGCTACGAAGAGATCTGCAGATTCCCCTTCCTTGTCTGGGGTTTGGAGGTGCCCAAATGAGGCCCAGCTGTGAAGCAATGCAAGCTGCTTTGCGGCCTTGGGCCTTCTCTTGGAAATTCTGGGTCTGTCTGGCCCAGCTGCAGTTTGTTAGGTAATTTTCAGATTGCAAAGGGCCAGGGCATTCATATGCAAAAGCCTCTGCTGCAGCTTGGGTGGGGCGGGGTCTCAGGGAATCAACAGGGCGGAGCAAGCAGCTATGGCTGATCCTCAGCCCTGCCCAAAGGGGCCCGGCATCTCAGTGTCCCAGTAATTGCTGCAAGCACCTTTGAGAGAAAGCCACCCTCGAGTTTCAAGTTCTGCCCACTGCCAGACCGTCCAGTCTCTCCCTGTATGAGTCTGGGTCCCCAGAGACTCACCCTGAACTGGAGTTGAGAGCAGTTGGGGGCTTGTGTCTCCCTCCCAATTCAAAAAGACAGCTGCGTCCTCAGTTGCCAGCCCTTGCTGCGTGCACCTCCGTACCTCTGCACTTTACTTCCGTACCTCCTGTGAGTCTCCGTGTGCTTTTCTCTTTCCTTCTAGTTGTAGAATTTCCACTCAGCCAGCCTTCCTGTGGTTCTGGATGATGTCCGTTTTGTCTTTTAGCTGTATTTTTGAATTTGTTGTGGGAGGCAGCAATTTCCGGTGTTTACCTATGCCGCCATCTTGGTTTTCTCTTTCCCTTCTAATTTCTTAACAAAAATTTTTTTGCTTTTTATGAAATCATGAATGAAGCATAGAAATTTCTTAAAACATAAGACAAAAATAAGGAATTTTTAAAGCTTTTCTGGTGTCGGCGCCGCCTGGTGGGATCTCTTGTGCACGCCCACAGCCATGCTGTCCAAGGGGTCCTCTGCAGTCTTTGGACGCACCAGAAGACAGCCCGGGCGGTGGGGAACTGCAGACAGAAGGGGCAAGGGCCTCATCAAGGTCAACGGGGCGGCCCCTGGAGAGCCCGGCCCACACTGCAATACAAGCTACTGGAACCTGTTCTGATTCTGAGTAAGGAGCGATTTGCTGGCATGGACGTCAGAGTGCTTGTGAAGGGTAGTGATCAAGTGGCGCAGACTTATGCAATCCATCAGTCCATCTCCAAAGCCCTGGTGGCCTATTACCATAACTATGAGAGTGGGTCCTTCCCACCACAGGTGGATGCGGCTTCCAAGGAGATCAAATACATCCTCATCCAGTTTGGCCAGCCCCTGCCTGCTGATAGCTGATCCCGGTCGCTGTGAATCCAAAAAGTTTGGAGGTCCTGATATCCGTGCTCTCTACCAGAAATCCTACCAATAAGCCTATCAGGGTTCACCTTTATAATAAACAACGATCATGAGATTTTTTTTTAGATTTTTTTTATACGGTTCTCGACTTGAATCCCAAATCACACTTTTCTTAATTTTTTTTTTTTTATTGATTTCAGAGAGGAAAGGAGAGGGAGCAAGAGATGGAAACATCCGTGATGAGAGAGAACCATTGATTGATGCCTCCTGCACGCCCTCCCCTGGGGATGGAGCCCGCAATCATAGCTACCGATAATATTTTGGTGTAAGCATTTTTCTATACATATACACGCCCAACAGACATACACATGCATTTTTGGAAGAAAACGTGTTGACGTATTAAATATGTTTTTGTAATTTACCCTTTATATTTCATTTAACATTATATCGTGAACCTTCTCTCATGTCAAATGCAGAGCTCCGACATCACTTTTGTGGACGAAAGGGGCCACATGCTGACCTGACAAGCTCAGGAGAGGCCTGCGTGGCAGCCTAGCAGACTCAGAGACCTAAAATAACCACAAAGGATGGTCTGAAATTAAACTGAAACTGAAAGCAGCTATGGTGGGCAGTTACGCCCTAGGCCAGTATCTTCACTGACAAGGTCCACTTTACCGTAACTGAGCCTATCTGTCTTTTTGCATCTAAGATAACATATCCTTGGGATGTCTGGGTAACTTGTGACTTCCCTTTTTATGGAGCCCCTGGGGCACAACCAGGCGTGCTGGGCCCAGGACAAATGCAGCAGATTCTTTCATTTATCATGTTAATTGTTCCTGCACCCACCTAAGTATGTGTCCATCATTTTACTTTTTATCCTATCCTAGAGGTTTCCCCGCTTAGCTTAATCCCACCTCCTTAAATCTGTCACCAATGAATTTCATGTATAAATATGGATGTAACCCTGCCATTCTCCGGAGCACTATCTCAATTCCTTGAGGTTCTGCTTCCCGGCATATGTCGACAGTTTGGCTCAAATAAACTCACAAAAATTCTTTACAGGTTTCAATGGTTTTTTACGTTAACACTTTCTTAAACAGTCAACAAAATCCTTTATCCCAAAGAAATCACATCAGAGCCTCGATGAACAAAACAAATGAGTTGGGATCCCGGTAGACCTGGTCTTTCCCTGCCTAGCAGGCTTCAGTGGAGCTTCAGCTACAGCATCAGTCTCCAGGGCGATGACTCAGCTTCATTTGCATAGCCATAGTTGCACTGCACGCAATAAATTTTTAAATTAAAAGCCGTAGGTTTCTTTTAAGCCTTTTATTTCAAAGAATGAGACTTTTCTTTACCCAGTTGATTAAAAGAACTGCCTCAAGCTCCTAAGCTAGCCAGACCTTATCTTCTCCCTTGGTGTACTAGGAGTGGCATTTCCTTAGCAATTATCTCTCCAGCATCCATACTGTATTCATTCCCTCTTAAAACAAGTCTTTTATTTTTTATTAGATACTCCTGTGAAGAAGAGCACACTGGTGTTTTGACTAGGTATTTTCAGTTCTGTATATGCAAGGTTAGTATTTGCATGTAGTAACATGCCTTTTCTTTTTCTGGCATCTTTATTGTTCTGTTCCCCTGAAGTAAAGCCAAGTTCTCTTATTCTAGCTCTGTATTATATGACTTAAGTGGTAGTCACTTCTTTTCATTTCACTGTTCATAGTTTCATTTTAATTCTTTTTAAAGTTTATGTAGGTAAAGTCATTCTCTTCTTTTGGGTCTTGCCTTTCTTGCTCAACATATTTGTGGGATTCATAGATTCATTCACATGACTGTGTGTAGCCTGAGGTCACTAGAACACTATTATGGACATTATTGCATGTCACCTAGTTGCACATGGGTGTATATCCTTCCATTTAACTAGATAACAGTAATTTTCTGATATAGTTATATCATTTTATACTCCCTAGGAGAGGAATTGCTGGTTAAAGAGAAGTGCATATTCAACTTTTCATTTAAGTAATGCCCATGTTTGCTTTTTCCAGAACAGATTGTATCAGTGTACACCAAGCATGTCAAACTTGCAGCCTGCAGGCCACCTGTGGCCCACAACGAATATTTTTTTGCGGCCCAGCCAATATAACGGTATGTAAGAAATGTTTTAATAAAAATTTTGTAACTTAATTTTTACAATATCCTGTTATACATAATTATTAACAATGAACTACAACATTCGCTAATGACTGATTACTATAATCGTGTTGCATTCATTTCCCTTACATGCCTTACACGCAGGCGCACTCTCCATTTCTCTCCACTAATACCAGCAGCGAATATTTTAGAGCTGATGGCCACGTGATTAGTCTTAGACTGACTTGTTTGGTGTGCGCAACAGGAAATATTTCGCTTTCAGAGAACAAGAAAAATAGGTTTATTAGCGTTACGCTTATTTGTGCAGTTATTCAGTTGTCCGGTAAGTTAAAGTTCAAGAAAAAATATTAATTTTTATTAAAATGTTCTATTATTTTGTTAACAATTACTCATTTATTTCAGCCCTTTGTATTTAGCATGCCTCTATCAAAATAAACCTACATTCCTATGAAAATTGAAGTTTTTGTCTTTTTGCAGCCCACATAAACTTACACCTTGTTTATTTAGCTTGTGTTAGCCTTAGAGTTTGACATGCTTGGTGTACACTCTCACCAGCAGAATATCAATGTTCTCATTGTTTCACATTCTCACTAACTCTTGCTATTTTACATTTTGATGGTCTGGTAGGTGTGCAATCCATCATTTGAAATATTTGCATGTAATTCCATTGTATGGATGAGCCATCACTTTTCAAATCAAGATTCTGGGTGTAGGGCATATAAGTAGTCCATTTTTTCTTTTTTATAATCAAAGCAGCGTTTGTCCAATTACTTCCTTAGAATAAATTCTAAGAGTGGAAATGCTAGACTAAACGTTTCACGCATTTAAAATTTTGACCCATTTAACCCAACTGTCATTCAAAAAATTTTTCAATTTTACATTCCCATCTACAGTATTTGCCTACCTTCCCCCATATCCCTGTCAAAAATAACTTTTAAAAGAAGTTTTCCTTTTTAAATCGAAATGAGTCATATACTTAATTTTACAAGTGCAATGACACAAGGCCTTTAAAACAGTAGACCCCTGCCTTAGCCATTTTGGCACAATGGATAGAAGGGTCCTGGGTTCAATTCCTAGTCGGGGCATGTGTGGGAGGCAACCAGTCCATGTGTCTTTCTCACGTGTCTCTCTCACATCTATGTTTCTCTCTCTGTCTCTCCCCTTCCTTTCCACTCTCCCTAAAAAATATATATATATATATTTGAGGATTAACAAATAATAATCTATAATAATAAAAGTGTAATAGGCTAATTAGACCAGATAGCCAGATGTCCTTCCGGATGAAGTTGTGGCAGTGGGGGCTGAGGTAGAGGTGGTTAGTGGCAATCAGGCAGGCAGGCAGAGTGGTTAGGTGCAATCAAGCAGGCAGGCAGAGTGGTTAGGGGCAATCAGGCAGGCAGGCGAGTGGTTAGGGGCTATCAGGCAGGCAGGCAGAAGGGTTAGGGACAATGATGCAGGCAGGCGAGTGGTTAGGGGCGATCAGGCAGGCAGGCAAAGTGGTTAGGGGCTATTAGGCAGGCAGGCAGAAGGGTTAGGGACAATGATGCAGGCAGGCGAGTGGTTAGGGGAGATCAGGCAGGTAGGCAAGTGGTTAGGGGCAATCAGGCAGGCGAGCGGTTAGGAGCCAGTGGTCCCGGATTGCAATAGGGACGTCCGACTGTGGGTTTAGGCCCGATCCCACAGTTGGACATCCCCTGAGGGGTCCAGATTGCAAGAGGGTGCAGGATGGGCTGAGGGCCCCCCCCCCATGCACGAAATTTGTGCACCGGGCCTCTAGTCCTATATAATAAAAGCCTAATATGCTAAGTGTCCAACTGTTCAACCAGTCGCTATGATGCGCACTGACCACCAGGGGGCAGACGCTCCGACTGGTAGGTTAGCTTGCTGCAGGGGTCCAGCTGATCAGGATTGGGTGAGATGGGCTGGACACGCCCTAGAGCCCTCCCACAGTCCCTCCCCAGCCCCGATCATGCACCAGTGGGGTCCCTCGGCCTGGCCTGCACCCTCTCGCAATCCAGGACCCCTCAGGATGTCGGAGAGCCAATTTCAGCCCTATCCCCGCAGGCCAGGCCAAGACCCCACCGGTGCACAAATTCATGCACTGGGCCTCTAGTAATAATAATAAAACAGTAATAATAATAAAACAGTAGACTCCTAACTTGCCCTACTCCACCCCAACTTCCCAGGAACTCATTTTAAACCTCTTAACAATTTCATGTTAGCTTCTATATCTCATAACATACTTAAATACTGCTTTTTTTTAAAAAAAAGTTTTTATTGACTTTAGAGAGGAATGGAGAGATAGAAACATCAATGAGAGAAACATTGACAGGCACATACCCTAACTGGGAATCAAACTTGTGACCCCTGGGAGCATGGATCCACTGAGCCACACCGGCCGGCCAATACCACTCTTTTTTTATTTTCAGTTTTGTTAAAAAAATGTTTTTATTGATTTCAGAAAGGAAGGAAGAGGGAGAGATATAAACATCGATGATGAGAGAGAATCATTGATCAGCTGCCCCCTGCATTCACCCAACTGGGGATCGAGCCCACAACCCAGGCATGTGCCCTTGACTGGAATAGAACCTAGGACCCTTCAGTCCACAGGTCGATGCTCTATCCACTGAGCCAAACCGGCTAGGGCTGAATTTCAGTTTTAAATTGTGGCAGAGACTGCTAGTTGCCCACCCTGATACCAGTTTCCTTGGCCATCAAAGTAGTACGTCTCCAGAATTCCTGAGCCTTTCCAGGGTTCAGAAGCATCCAAATATCTGCGACCTGACTGCTGTTGCTTGCTCTCTTATTTTTGTCATTATGAATTTATACCTTTCCTTTTTATTCCTTTAATTTAGTGGGCCTTGTGGATGAAGTGGAGATAAATGCATATATTTAATCTGCCTTATTCAATCTGAAAGTCTGATATTACATACATTTCAGAAAATTAAAAAACACTGAAACAGAATTAAAGTAGTACCTTTAAAAATGTATATATTTTAAAAATATTTTATTGATTTCAGAGAGGGAGAGGAAGAGATAGAAACATCAATGATTGCTCATGATTGATCGCTTGCATGCCCCCCACTGGGGATTGAGCCCGCAACCTGGGCATGTGCCCTGACAGGGAATCGAACCGTGACCTCCTAGTTCATAGGTTGGCACTCAACCACTGAGCCATGTTGGCCAGCGCATCATTGATGTTTCTCTCTCTTCCTCTCTGAAATCCATAAAAATATATATAAAAAGAAAAGCATGGCAATGTGGACATTAAGACATCCATCCCAGTGTTCTTATGAAATTACTTTTGTGTTGTCCAAATTTTGAGTGTTACCTATTTTCATGCCTTAATTTCACAAGCATGCATTGTTAATTCAATTAACAAAGGACACTTTATACTAATTTTGCAGTGGCACTATTGTATTCATGTGCCACATTCATTTGATAGGGGCATACAATTTAGCTCAGTTCTCACACCACTTTTATACCCTGCAATCTCCATGAAAGAGTTAAAATTGTCGTGTGATATAGCCATTTTGCTCTATCTGGATTAGTGTCTAAGTGCAGTAATGGCAGAGAATATTGGACACTTAATGGCTATTATCATGATTATAATGTGCATACTTTAGCAGTAACCAAAATTCTCCATTATGAATTGAACTATAATCTCTACTTATTAGTTCACGGGTTTAATTTTCCAGCTTTATTGAGAACAGGCTTAATTCTTACAGGATCTGGTTAACCTTGTTGAGTGTTAGCTCTAGCCAGCAGAAAGTGCTCATCATAGTTATTAGGAAAGAACAAGATAGATCAATATATGGCATGGCCAAAAGTAGGTTTACAGTTGTGAGTACCTGAAACAGAGCTTATTCTTATATTATCCCATATAATAAAACCCCAATACGCAAATGGACTGAACGGCGGAACGACCGTTCGCTATGATGCGCACTGACCACCTCGGGAGACACTCAATGCAGGAGCTGCCCCCTGGTGGTCAGTGCGCTCCCACAAGGGGAGTGCCGCTCAGCCAGAAGCTGGGCTCACAGCTGGTGAGCGCAGCGGTGGTGGCAGGAGCCTCCCTTGCCTCCTCTGTAGGCGGGCAGTAAGGAGCGAGGGGTCCTGGACTGCGTGAGCCCCGGACTGTGAGAGGGATGTCCGACTGCTGGCTTAGGCCTGCTCCCTGTGGGGTCCTGGATTGCAAGAGGGCACCGGCTGGGCTGAGGGACACCCCCCCCCCCTGCACAAATGTCAAGCACCGGGCCTCTAGTCTATACATATAAAAGCCTAAGTGATAGTTATGACCAGACAGTAACTATGGTGCACACTGATCACCAGGGGAGAGACGCTCAACGCAGGAGCTGCCCCCTGGTGGTCAGTGCGCTCCCACAGCCAACCTCTCATGGCCAGCCAACCTCCCGCGGTCCCTCCCTCCAGCCGGCCGGTCCCAATTGGGACTGGGTGAGATGGCCCCCATCGACCCTGATTGCCAGCCAGGCCGAGGGACTCCACCCATGCACGAATTCGTGCACCGGGCCTCTAGTTATTTATATTGTTGTATTATTTGTATTATAACTGTAAACCTATTTTTGCCCACCCCTCTATATCATCACTACTGGAGGAGGGAACAATCCCACAGTAAGTCTGAGTCAGAACAGTCCTACTGACTGTGAATTGGAATGACCTTTATTATGGACAACCTACTGCATTTGAGTAGAAGTCTACAATGAAAGTAAAATGTGTTAAGATTTAACACTATTTCAAGGCAGTTTTAATTCTAACAATAGGAGCCTATATACCAGATAACTGAAATATTTGCAGGCCCTCTTTACCAGAATAGAATTTTTAGTTATTCAGGAAAAACCATTATAACATATCTTACCACTAAAAGTGAGGTTTATTTCTTCAGAATAAATATAACATAGTTTTCCATATTGGAAATAAATCAGGACACATTGAATAAGTGCTGTAAAAAAATAAAGTTTAACAACTGAAATCATAAATGCCTTTATCTAAACAAATCCGTTAGTATGAAGACCAGATAGTTTGATGATTTGTAAGAAATATATAACTGCATGTGATCAAAGCTTGATTAATATAAAGGGTGTCCCAAAAATATATACACACTTTGAATAATTATTAATTCCAATGGGTTAAATCTGAAAAGAAACATCAATTGAGCTATCAGCGGTTAAAGTGTGTGTGTGTGTGTGTGTGTGTGTGTATATATATATATATATCCTGCATATTTGTCATCATTTTTGGGTACTGTAACATGCATTTTGTAACTTTTTCTTATCAATGTATAGAAGTAATCACTTATTAAAATGGCCTGTTTTCTTCTGAATAAAACTAATTATATAAACTACATCAAAATTTCTACCACTTATAATTTTAAAAGCCAAAAACAAAATTTGCTAAAATTAAACTCTCCTATTTTATAGTTGAAAAATGTTTACTTAAAAATGGAGGAAAAAATTTAGTACCAGAAAGAGCAACCCTATCAAATTATTTAAATTATAGAAGCAGAGTCCTAGCTTTTATAGCAAAGCAGTCAAAGAAAATAAAATATTGCAAGTTGAATGTAATCATTAGTTTTCTTTTGGTAAACCTTTAACATGTTCTAAAATCCTCTTTATAACACTATTTTGATCGTGGAAAATCATCTTGGGTATAGCGCATTTGAAAGCACTGTGAGTACAAGTATAACTGCTGCTTTATTTCCTAAAAGCTTCTCTAGTTTAACATTTCACAAATTACAAATTGAGATTTCCGACTTTTGAGTATATAAGGAAACTGTGATGTTGTACCTGAGTCTGCCATAGCAGAGCACAACCTCCTGCTAAGACTGGTCAACTCAGCTGAGGATTTGACATGCTTGCCACAAACTGCTATAACCATAAAAAAGTGGATGTTATTTCTTGTATAATATTGCTCCATGCACCTAAAGCAGGCTTTAAAGACTTAGTTTGATGTTCTACTACCTTTCAACTATCTCTGTAGTTGATTTCATGTGCATAAACATGCCACACAGGCGGCCATTCATCCTTTACAGCCTACAGGGTGCATCAGGCCTTGGATGCCACCGAGCAGCTCAGAGAAATGTCTCAAACACGTAAAATGTTTCCAAGAGCCTCATTTCTGTGCTTCGTAGTGTCATCATTTTCCTTAGAAATGTGCATATGGGAAACATCTGATTTCACAGGATTATTTGTGTTCCCCTAGGGACTTGGCTCCTCTTAATTTGGCAGTGTGGAAAGGAAGTGGGCAGTGAGTACCGACTGAACAGCAGAGGAGGCACTTGTAACTAGAAAGATACTGTCAGCCAAGGATGATAGTGGTTGGGCAAAAAGTAAAAAGCACCAGAATTCTCAACTGCATCAGTACATTAGTCCAGTGCATTTCACCCCTAAAGACCACTGTAACTTCCATGGAGTCTAGGCCAGCAGGTGTGGGGCAGGGCCCGAGACCCTGCATTTCTAACAAACTCCCAGGACAGGCAGCTCATACTGGTTCCTGAGCCAGCAGTGAGTAGTGTGATGAAGTATGTGCATATTTGAACATTCTGTGAAGTTTATGTGTGTTTATTATGCTCAGTGTACCTTGTTGGCTAAGCCCTAGGCATGTATTACTCAGAAAATTTCCACCAAACTTGGTTACAAATCATTTTGCCCTTTAAAGGAGTAACACTTCAGTTACCTGTATAATTTACAAAAGAACATTTTACTCCTTGATGAATCCATAAAAATACAGCCTATTTTTATGCTGTGTATAGTCTTATTTTATCCTTTTTCCCCCCTCACAGGGCAATGCACAATTAGGTTGTTTTTAAATGCAATGAGTATCACATAAAATTGACAGTAACAACAGTAACATTCTTCTATTGTCACTTTAGGTTTTTAACTTTCTCTGAAACCTTTTTTTTTGGTATTTATTCAACATTCATCAATAACAATTTTAGAGCATATACTAAGAGCCAAGCACTGTCATATCCTGATCTGCTTATATCTAGGATTTTCAGCAACTTCAAAACATTTAGCAAGTTGTTAAAAATGGAGGAAAAACTCTGTTTGAACAAATAAACAAACCTTTCCCTTTAATAGCATTATTTCAGAAACTGCCAATTATCATCTGTGAACCCAAACTCAGTAATCAGCAACTGTGGCAACACAGTGGAAATCTCGATAACAAGTCAGTGGTTTCATGAGTATGTGAGTTTATTTTTCAATCCTCACCCAAGGATACATTTTTCCATTGATTTTCAGAGTAGAGAGGAGGGGGAGAGAGAGAAAGAGAGAAACATCGATGTGTCTTGGTTGCCTCCCAGGTAGGGGATCCAGCCTGCAACTGAGATACGTGCCCTTGACTGGAATTGAACCCAGGACCCCTCAGTCTGAGGGCCGACACACTATCCACTGAGCCAAACCGGCTAGAGTGAGTATGTGAGTTTATTGCTACAATTCAAGTCATCCTAGCTGAGGACAGCCTGGCTCATTCACACATGTGCATCCCAAACTACAAACATAAGAATAATGAACGCTTGGACCCACACTCAGTTCTCTCGTTGACTATACATTTGTCAGAAGACCACAGACTAATGTGTATATTTTTCTTATAAAGAATTGTCTTAATTCTATTCCCCTTTATGAAATAAAGGCTCCTTGAAAAATATGAAGGGTTCGGGAAGCAAATGCCTTGGAAGTTAAGCCACCATGTTCTTTTAAAATGACCATCTTCTAGTTTAGCAGAATGCAAGTAGGACTGATCAATGACGTTCCATAAGTTGTACTCAGAGGAACGCAATTTTATAAGGACTGACAGTTTAATTAAGACAAAGTTATTTCTATGTGGTGACAATTTAAACAAGAACAAGAGACTTTAAGGTGATCAGGCTTTTGATGGTCATTAATACAAAAAAAATGAGAGGTCCTGCTTTTTATAAAAGCCATGATGAGAAATTTAGAAAAACAGTATTATTATATGTGGTATAGTTAAAAAGAAATGAGAAAGAAAAGGCCCCAGAGAAAAAAATATTTTTGCACAGTGCTTCTCATCAAATTGTGTGATTTAAAAAATAAAAGAAAAAGATTTTTTACTGACTTTTTAAAGACAGAGGGAGAGGGAGATGGAGAGGGAGAGGGAGAGGGAGAGAGAGGGAAACATCAATGTGAAAGAGAAACATTGATCAGCTGCTTCTTGCACACCCCCTATTGGGGATGGAAGCCTGAGAAACCCATGCATGTGCCCTGACCAGGAATCAAAGTGACAACCTTTTGGTTAACTGGACAATGCCCAACCAAATGAACCACACCGGCCAGGGCAAATCTCGTGATGTTTATACCTTTAAAATCAACAGGATTATTTTATCTTTTGGCCTCCAGATGGAATTGTAGAAAATACTTACCAAGAAAACAGTTCCAAAAGTGCTTCCTCTTAAGTCTTTGGTACTATTTGGTAATTTTGATAGTTATCAATCCATTAAATACGTTAACATAAGTGTATCAACAAAAGTGCAACAAGAAGTACAAATGTTTAGAAAACGACAATTGAAGATTTGTGATCTCACAGAAACAGAATTCTAAAATTTTACTTGTGTTTCTGTGGCTAAGATATCAATATTGACCATAAGAACATCATCTCTAACTAGATTTATATTAAAGGAATATTACATAAAGCATCCCTTTTTAATGATTAGAATAACTGTTCTATATATTTTTTAAAGAGGCAAGTTTCAATGTGAAAAAAGAATAATTTTGAGTTTCATAAAGTTATACTCTTTGTGCCTTTTGATTCAACGAGGGTTACCAGCTAGAATTTAATGTCAGTTACAGAATGTTAAGGATTCTTATTTAAGTAAACAGTTAATTTTCTTCCTGCAGCAATTTCTCTATTTCCTTATCCCAGTTTTCATCTCGTTTCTCTGATTCTGTCACCACTTCATATTCTTGAAGTTCCTGCTGTAGTTCTTTTTCCCAATCTGTAGAATCATCTAAAAGAAACAGATGAGAAGGAAAAGATTCTCTCTGAATTTATCATGCTGGCTTCAACAATTCAGTCAACTATAATTACCTGTGTAAGTCCTAGCCATGATCATTTTGATTATCTTAGGCTTCCTTACCATGTGTGCTCAGAAAAATTGAGCAAATTTTAACAGTAACCAAGAGAAATGATTAAAAGATAAATTTGTTAATTGTAGAACCAAAGGTATCAGATGTTGTCAGTAGATGTGGGGTATTATTTCGCTTTACCTAGACCTCTGCTTTTCCTTCAATTTAACTGGATAATTGATAATTAATATTTGGTTGCAAATTAATTTTTACCATTAACAATGATGATAATGATAGCAAAGACAGCGAACATTTCTTGAGCACTTACTAAGTTAGGCACTGCACCAACCATTCTCTACCTATCGCTTTTTTTCTTCCTTAGAATAATCCATTGACTAGATCAGGGGTCCTCAAACTCTTTAAACAGGGGGCCAGTTCACTGTCCCTCAGACCATTGGAGGGCCGGACTATAGTTTAAAAAAAACCTATGAACAAATTCCTATGCACACTGCACATATCTTATTTTGAAGTAAAAAAACAAAACGGGCCCCAACTGGTTTGGCTCAGTGGATGGAGCGTCAGCCTGCGGACTGAAGGGTCCCAGGTTCGATTCCAGTCAAGGGCATGTACCTTGGTTGCGGGCACATCCCCAGTGGGGAGTGTGCAGGAGGCAGCTGAATTGGTGTCTCTCTCTCATCAATGTTTCTAACTCTCTATCCCTCTCCCTTCCTCTCTGTAAAAAATCAATAAAATATATTAAAAAAAACACACCAAAAAACAAAAAAAAAAACACAAAAAAACAAAACGGGAACAAATACAATATTTGTATTTGCATGTGGCCCGCGGGCCGTAGTTTGAGGACCCCTGGACTAGATACCACTGTTATGTACATTTTACAGATGGGGAAATGGAGGCTGAGAGAGGTTAAGGGACTTGCCCAAGATCACACAGCTTGACAGCGAGACATACATATGGAACCAGATTTGCAGGTTCCACAGCCTGTGCTTAACCACTTTAGCAGTAGTCTCCCTAGAACAGGGGTGGGGTACATAAGGCCCACAAAATCATTTTGTCTGGCCCTGCCAAGACAACTGCTGGTAGGACTCGAAATTCAATAAATCTAGGAGCTTTTTTCATAACAACATAAATTTATAAAGTGAATTATTTTAAGTGAACGATGTTATAAATATCCAAATGGCCCTTGGCAGAAAAAAGGTTCCTCACTCCTGCTCGAGAGTGACAAGAAGTCAGGCGGTCTCTTGCTGAAGCCTGGCCCCTCATGTGGGCTCCATCTGAGCTCTCACACTTGTCTTCCATGTTGAGATTTAGAGCTGCAACTTTCCACTTGAACACTCAATATACCTGTGTGTGTATGTATGCAAAGAACAAAGCATCTGCAGTGTAGTGTTATAAAATGGTGAGAAAACAAAACAAACCAGCTATTTAAAAACTAAAGCTTTTGCCGTAGCTGGTTTGGCTCAGTGGATGGAGCGTTGGCCTGCGGACTGAAGGGTCCGGGGTTCGATTCCGGTCAGGGGCATGTACCTTGGTTGCGGGCACATCTCCAGTAGGGAATGTGCAGGAGGCAGCTGATCGATGTTTCTCTCTCATCGATGTTTCTAACTCTCTCTCCCCCTTCCTCTCTGTAAAAAAATCAATAAAATATATTTAAAAAAAAAAAACAACAACAACAACAAAAAAAACTAAAGCTTTTAAAAATAAGCAAACTTAATAGCAATAGAGAAAATAATAACCAAATGTTTTAATTTTTTTGCAGCAGTGACCTTAAGGGAAAATAAGTGTGTTGCGTAACAACCAATCAATCCCAGAAATGTTTACTAATTGCTTACTGGGGGCCAGGCTCCATGTTAGGTACTGTAGGAGACAAGCAGTCAAGATGTAACGGCCCTTGAGGAACTTACAATTTAGCTGGAGAGCCAAGACAACTACTATAGAAAAGAACATTAAGTGGCCCAAATTACAAGTAGGGCAGGGATTCAGAGAAAGAACAGCTCTCTGGAACAGCCAGGAGCTAGCCTTTGGGAGGCGGGCCAGTTTTTTGACCGGTGTTTTCTGCACAACCTATAGGAACAGCCAACTCCGTAAATTGTAAGTCTCAGAAGGCTTCAAGAAACACTCTTCATCCAATGATGAGCCCAGGCCTTTTTTTTTTTTTAAGATTTTTAGTTGATTTTTACAGAGAGAGGAAGGGAGAGGGAGAGAGATAAACATCGATGAAAAGGGAAACATTGATAGGCTGCCTCCTGTACACCCCCATTGGGGATCTAGCTCACAACCCAGGCATGTGCCCTGACCAGGAATCAAACTGGCAGCCTCTTGGTGCATGGGTCGTCACTCAACCACTTAGCCACACCGACAGGCAGCCTTTGCTTTTTATCTAGTAGAAAGCCAGTAATTTGTTCTGATATGTCAAAGAAAGCAACCCCCTGCTTGCACTTTTTTTCTAAATTACTTTAGTATTTTAGAGGCAGCCTGCTTCTTCCCAGAAGCAATGCTTTTGTGGCACACAGCAGCTAGTAAAAGAAGCCTCTAGATACAAGCATAAACCTAAGGAGGATGCCTGCTTTTAAAGCAGAGCGCCAGAGGGCAACGTCTTTACATGAAAGGTGTACTTGCTTTCTTCTCTAATCCTGGCCACTTGTCCTTGGGCTGAGAGGCCTGGGATGCATCACTGGGCCTCAGTTTCTCCTCTCTATGCTTCTGTGCATGTTTAGAGCACAGGGGCATGAGATCTGGTCATTCGTGCTAGAATCCTTTTAGTGAAGAGAGAAAGAATTCTAATGCAAAAGTTATATCATATTTTTGTACACCTGCTTCATAATAACGACCTACAATAAACATCAGAATTGGGGAACAGAACAGTTATTTTGTTTTGTACCTTCTAATACGGTTGTCTCCTCCTGCTTTTTGTCAAGCACCAGTTGCTCCATTTCCTTCCTCAGATCCTCCTGATCTAAGTTACAGGCATCGAAGGCGTCACTGACAAACTCAGAAACGCCTGGGCTGGTAGAGATCTCCTCTTCATCCTAAAATGCAACAAATAAGCTCTGGAAACAGTTTTCTAAGCGACCTTTATAGGCTAGACCTCTTGTTCATGGTCACCTCACAGTTTAATACAATATCATTTTCGTTTCCTCCCTCTGCTAATCCAATAATCACTGCTCTCCAACCTTTTAACCTGCACAGTTGATTGGTAACGAAACAAGTTACAACCTGAATCTCTTGTGTTCATTCACAGTTTGGATCACTCCAATCATTCTGTCCAATCCCCGATGAGCACACCTAGAATGATTTATGCCAGGGAATCGCCTCAAGTCTGAGCTGTAGGTCCTTAACTATACAAGTACTGGACCCCTCTTCTTCAGATAAGACCTGTATTCATAAGTCATTTGAAATGGTATCTCAGATAGTTAACACAGTGACTTCATTTCCAGACATCAACTACTAGGTACAATGTAAAACTGTATTACCTCTTGAGTTTTAAGCTGAGATTTGATTACGACAGGTGGCGTTTTGGGCCGTACTGCCTCTAAGAAGTGAGAATAAAAGAGACAATAATTGCTTGATTCAATTCTGAATACACATAATAATGACAACTAAAAAGTCAACAAGTTTAATGATACTAGATAATTTACAGAAATGAACTTTTAAAGTTATGTTTTCACTTTTTACATTATTATAAGAAATAGCCAGGTGAAACCATCTCAACCTCTTTCTTTTGGGGATTTCTTAAAAATGTCATCATATTCGATGCCCCTTATACAAGACTGTCAGCAGGAAATAAATTTTTTTACTTCAGTGTTAGCAAAATCCATCGAAGAATAGTTCTGCTCTTTCTTTTAGGATAACGAGAATTAAGTTATTTACCAAGTTTTACTCTTGTCACAAATGCTGGAAAGTTCAAAGTAAAGTGCAATGCTCAATTACAGCTTCTCCTTTTCTCATGGCTACATTTTGCTATCTTATAAACCTTACTAGATAATACAGTCTTTAATGAGCCCTGTCTTACGCCCTTTTTGTTACAAGGGCAGTATTTGATAAAATTGCATTTTCTAAAAAAGTTAATAAAAGGAAATACAAAAGAATGATAGGCACTTGGATTCATATACACATCTATATATAAAATGCCAAATTTCACTGTGCAGAGCAATTTCATTACATAAGTGGTCTGAACAACCCGACCCTTAAGACACACCACTATGCATAATTATTTAAAATTCCATGAATGGAAAAGTCTCCAGTTGTAAATAGTACCTATACAATGCAGATAGTCATGAAATGTTAAAAATAGCCGAAACCGGTTTGGCTCAGTGGATAGAGCGTCGGCCTGCGGACTGAAGGGTCCCAGGTTCGATTCCGGTCAAGGGCATGTACTTGGGTTACGGGCACATCCCCAGTGGGAGATGTGCAGGAGGCAGCTGATCGATGTTTCTCTCTCATTGATGTTTCTAACTCTCTATCTCTCTCCCTTCCTCTCTGTAAAAAATCAATAAAATATATAAAAAAAAAAAAGAAATGTTAAAAATATAACAAAATAGCCTAGCTAGTGTGGGTCAGTGGTTGAGCACTGACCCATGAACCAAGAAGTCACTGGTTCAATTCCTGGTCAGGGCACATGCCTGGGTTTTGGTCTTGATCTCCAGTACAGGGTGTGCAGGAGGCAGCCAATCAATGATTATCTCTCTTCATTGATGTTTCCCTCTCTCTCTCCCTCTCCCTTCCTCTCTCTGAAATTAATACAAACGTATTCAAAAACAGAACAAAACAAAACCTGAAGAAAGAAAAAGATAGCAAAGTAAAGGAAAGCTTGGTGAAGACTTGTGAGTTGGGTCAGAGAGAGCATTATCTTCTGGAAAGAAGAGTTTTCCTTTAGATAATGATGACATTTCTGGTACATACAAGATGACAAGCTCATGAGGGTCTCTACATCAAGAACATTTTAAAAGTAACTCTCCTTTTCACGGCGAGTTCTCTGTATATACCTGTCAGTGGCAACGCATCATCTCTGCCATGGCTCTTCTCTTTTTCGGCAGCCTGCTGCTGGGCGGCCAGAGCAGTGAGCTGGGCTGACTGCTTAATCAGGGACACACGGTAAAAGTAGTTCCTCCAAAACACTTCTTCCTTCACGCTTTTAAAGACAAACAACAACACATTTGAGCATGCAGGCACACAGATTCATGCAGGAGTTATTTGTTGCATGGACACTGGAGCATATGATTTTTAGGGGCATTTGCAAATCCAAGAAAGGCTCCAAGAAGTTCTTATTTGCTTTTTTTGTTTGTTAATATATTTTTATTGATTTCAGAGAGGAAGGGAGAGGGAGAGAGAGATAGAAATATGAATGATGAGAGAGAATCATTGATTGGCTGCCTCCTACATGCCCCCTACTGGGAATCGAGCCTGAAACTTGAGCATGTGCCCCGGCCAGGAATTGAACCATGACCTCCTGGTTCATAGGTTGATGCTCAACCACTGAGCCACCACAGCTGGGCTTATTTGCTTTCGAAATGAAAGCTGAATAACAGGGTAAAAGAAAATTTTTAGATATTTTAATGATACCAAATTGCCTTCAGCAAAAGAAGACTGGGTGCTGCTGTGAAAGCAGCATGATCACCTGAGAGACTGGAAACAGAGCCAGGACCCCACCAATTATTTGCCGTTTACTGAAGAAATAAGAGCTTCCAAGCAGTGAAAAGAAAAGATTGTGGGTGTTGTTCCTTATGAAAGGAAATGTTTGGTAGCTTGCAAATAACTAGCAATCTGTAGGAGTCAGCATTGAGGTGGGAATGGTTGATAATGCAACATGTGAATCTGAACTGGATCCTTTCGCTAAAAAAGATATTCTTGGGACATATGGTAAAACCAGAATAGGGTCTGAGAATTAAGAGAGTAAAAACCCGGAAGTGACATTTCCTGATTTGGGTGGTTACATAGTGGTTATGCAGAAAAATCCTTGTTTGTAGAAAATACATACTAAAGTAATCATGAATGATGGAGCATCAGAATGACTTAGAAAAATGACAAAGAAAAAGTTCTTTAGACTGTACTTCTCACCTTTCTATAAATTTGCTGATTGTTTCAAGATAAACACTGATGACTATGCTCACCTCAGAGCAATTAAATAAAAACATCTTTTAAACAAAAGACTCAACAAAAACACAGAATGTACCCCACCCCCCCCCCCCCCCACCCTGCCCAAATCCCCAAACCAAGGACAGCCAAGGAACAGCTTTGGTGACTTGCGGGATATGTGTGGTGTTTTGTGTTCTTGTTTTTTTTGTTTTGCCTGGAGGAGTTGTTTATGTTCTAAAAATGCTTTGCTAGTAAAAATGACAAGAGTTTACCTCCTGCTTTATTAGAAGGTTCTTAGAATGGGGGGAAATCAAGGAAGAAAGTATGACAGAAAAACTTGGAAAGAAGAAAATCAGTGAGAACTAAGAAAACACTGAGGACCAGGCTTGTGAATGAGGACAGGGCTTGCCTTAGAAAGGATATCAGAACACAGGGTGATCATGTCTGTAAATGGCCAAACTGGGCCAGGAAGCTAGCTTTTAAAGTGCCACAGGCAAAATGAAAGATTATTTCCACAAACTAGGCCAGGTAACAAGCTGACATGATGCTAGATACAGCCATCTTTTCTTTCATTAATCCCACCAACATTTACTGAGCGCACATGCACTAGGCCCCGTGCTAGGTGCTGGGAGGCAGGTTAAGGGATGGCTAAGTCAACACAGATGGTCACAGCTATAATGACCTCTTAGTTGCTCAGTTCTCATCAAGTGCCAAGAAGCATTTCCCAAACTCATGTGGCCTCAGAAGTCTCTTTTTCTTATAGCACCTCTTGGAAGTAATTTGGCAGGAGGGAGACTTAGTTTAACAGCAGTTAGTAAGGACTTCTAGCTGACTACAAGTTTAGCCTAGAAATATCAGTATGCTACAGCTGCTGGAAGAGCTAATGAAATCTTAGGCTGCATTAAAAAGCACACAAGATTCACTACAGTGTGCTCTTCTGCAATCAGACAACACACCATATCCACTTCGGAAAACCTGCTTTCAGAAGGTAATCACTGGGAAAGTGAGGGGTACATAGATACCTGGGGAACAAATGCAGAACCTAGGGCGTTTACCCGAGTAAATTCAGGGGCCTTAAATCAAAACATCACAGCCATACAAAAGTGAGATTAACTTTCCCATGAGGTAGTGAGTGGCCTGAATATTTTCAAGGTCACTTTTTGTTGCTGTTAATCCTCACCAGAGCTTATTTTTTCCATTGATTTTTTAGAGATAATGTAAGGGAGGGGGAGAGACAAAGAGAGAGACATCAATGTGAGAGACACATTGACTGGTTGCCTCCCACACTCGCCCCGACCCGGGGCCAGGGGTCAAGCTTATGACCAAGATATATGCCCTTGATGGCAATTGAACCCAAGACCCTTCAGTCCACAGGTCGACGCTCTAATCACTGAACACCCGGCTAGTGCTCAAGGTCACTTTTAATTCTGAACTCTATGAAATGTCCAAAATGAACAGTGTACTATCTACAGTGGATCATTGGCAATGTTTGCTCTCTTAATAAAAACAAATATCTGGCCCTGGCCAATGTGGCTCAGTTAGCTGTGCATTGTCCCATGCACCAAGGGGTCACCAGTTTGATTCCTGGTTGGGGCACATGCCTGGGTTGGGGGCTTGATCCCCAGTAGGGAGGTGTGTAGGAGGTAGCTGATCGATGTTTCTCTCCCCCCTCCCTGTTGGAGTCCATTCATTGTCTTCACTAGCTGAGTTTAAACAGAGACCCCCAAAAGCTAGTAACCTTTGAAGTCCTAGCAAAGGTCAGAACTGCACCACCCAGTTAATCTAGGAACCACCCAGTTAATTTAGGTAATAACAGCTGAAGCATCTTCACCTTAGTTCCCTTAATTCCCATTTATTATTATGTAAATCCTTGCTGATGGGCTAGTCTGCCTGTTAATGGGGTCACCTGCCTAAGGGCTATGCTATGAGTGCATCCCAGATCAATAAAAGCTTGGTGAGACCTAAGCACAGGGAGGAAGTCCTTCGGGACTTGCCCGCCTGGTCCCCCAATATTGCAAAATTATCTCGTGTCTTTTTCTTTCATTTGTTGTGCGGCTCCACTTTCAGATACCGAACCCTACTCCACGCAGAACGTGGAGGGAGTGTTACTCGACACCTCCCCACTTCCCCTTCCTCTCTCTAAAATCAATAAAAATATATTTAAAACAAACAAACACACACACACAAACATCTGGATTATTTTCTTTTCCTAGAGTCCTCTCCCTCTTTTTTTTTAAAATATATTTTTATTGATTTCAGAGAAGGGAGAGGGAGAGAAACATCAATGATGAGAGAGAACCATTGATTGGCTGCCTCCTGCACTCCCCCTACAGGGAATCGAGCCCTCAACCCTGGGCATGTGCCCTTGAGCGGAATCGAACCTGGGACCCTTTGGTCCGCAGGCCGACGCTCTATCCACTGAGCAAAACCAGCTAGGGCAGTCCTCTCCCACTTGATGTAAGAAGTAGTCACAGGCACACCGCAGAAATATTTGGTTACCCTCTGATGGGAGTCACAATGCAGATGACATATAGTAAAGGTTCTAAGAAGCCTTACAATAAAAATCCATCCAATGTAGGAACTCCCAAACATTTACTTGATCACTTATGCTCCAAGGACTATTTTAAGGCATCAGTATGCTGTGAACAGCCTCTAGGAAACAATGGGCATACGTACAAGTCTATGTCCCAGGAAAGGATTGTGATTTCCCTACTGTCACCAGAGTAAAGGCCTCAGAGGGTGCCTTTGACGCACCAACAAGGCCCTGTCTCTTGCCAGCACTGCCATCATAGGGAAGTGCTAATAAACTAAAAAGCATTTTGCAATACAGAGAATATGTTTGTTTTCTCTTCTAAATTGTTCCTGCTTAGTGATGGCTTCTGCTCAGAAAAAGTGTCTCAAATGATCAAAGTTGCATTTCTGCATGTCAGAAGGAAAGCGCCTTATTTATGTGTGATGGCTTATTTTTGTTTTGTTTTATTATGGAAATTTCAACCAAAGTGGAGAGGCTAGAAAAAAGAACGCCACGTACCCGGGACCTAACTTTAAGAAATACTACCATTGCCCTGGCTGGTTTGGCTCTGTGGATAGAGCATTGGCTTGCGGACTGAAGGGTCCTGGGTTCAATACCCGTCAAGGGAACATGCCTGGGTTGTAAGCTCGATCCCCAGTAGAGGGTGTGCAGGAGGCAGCCAATTGATTATTCTCTCTCATCACTGATGTTTCTATCTCTCTCTTCCTCTCTGAAACCAATAAAAATATATTTAAAAAAATAAAAGAAGAAAAGAAATGCCACCATTCTGCAAGTCATGTTTCATCTATGCCTCCTCCCCTGCACACAACACTTTTCTTTGGGAGGAGGTTGGAACATTTTAAGGCAATGACAGATATCAGATCCTTTCATCTATAAATACTTCAGTAAGCATTTCTAACTAATAAAGACTTATAAAATCAACCCTAATTTCTAAAAGCATCCCTAACAGAATTAGCAGTAGGAAAGTAGAATTATATTACTCAACTAGAGGCCTGGTGCACGACATTCGTGCACTGGGGGATGTCGGGGTCCCTCAGCCTGACCTGCACCCTCTCCAATCTGGGAGCCCTCAGGGGAGCCCTCTCCAATTGGGAGTTTCTGTCTGTCTTTGCAATCATATGAGCGAATTGTCTGAGACCCCAACTCAGTTTGGTTTGTTGCTCAAAGAATAACAGAGGAATTTTTTTTTTCTTTGCTTCATTGGTGGAGATTTCCTGGAAGTTTTAGGATATCTTCCCTTTAATTTTTCCTAGACACTCTGATTTTACTTATGTCTCTCACCTTTGCTTTCCCTCCATCCCCCACCGCAACAGTAACTTGCTCCAGGCTCACTTTGCTCTAGTGCAGGGGTGGGCAAACTTTTTGACTCGAGGGCCACAATGGGTTCTTAAACTGGACCGGAGGGCCGGAACAAAAGCATGGATGGAGTGTTTGTGTGAACTAATATAAATTCAAAGTAAACATCATTACATAAAAGGGTACGGTCTTTTTTTTTTTAGTTTTATTCATTTCAAACGGGCGGATCCGGCCCGCGGGCTGTAGTTTGCCCACGGCTGCTCTAGTGTCTAGGAGAGCCGTCGTCTGCCGAGGGGACAGTGCCTTTGGGCAGAGGAAAAGCCTCAGGTGGGAAAGAGGACAAGAACACTGCTGCCCGGGAGCAGAGCGGAGCGCAGGGAAGGCAGCAGCTGGTCCTGATGGGCCTCACAGACATTAACTTAAATGCACTCTACCTTTTAAGCAGGGAGGAAACAGCACATCTCACCCCCACCCCAAATTTCCTAAAAGTCCACTCTTCATTTTGATTCTATGGCACCCTGTGTGTGTGTGTGTGTGTGTGTGTGAGAGAGAGAGAGAGAGAGAGAGAGAGAGAGAGAGAGAGAGAGTGTGTGTGTGTGTGTGTGTGTGTGTGTGTGTATGGTTCTGAAGGGCCATAGAGCCCATTTTTATGAAAAGAGTCTGAGACTTTCCTGGCCCCCATTCCATAATTCTTCCCTGATACTGTGCACACCACCGAGGCCATTAGAAAACCCAAATACAGCCCAGCCAGCATGGCTCAGGTGGTTGAGCATCAACCTATGAAACCAGGAGGTCACGATTTGATTCCCGGTCAGGGCACATGACCAGGTTGTGGGCTCGATCCCCAGTAGGGGACATACAAGAGGCAGCCTATCAATGATTTTCTCTCATCATTCATGTTTCTATCTCTCTCTCCCTTTCCTTTCCTCTCTGAAATCAATAAAAATATATTTTTTACAAAAGAAAGAAAACGCAAATACACGTTTCGTGAGCAGCACCACGCAGGCTCGCAAACACAGTGCTTACAGTTTAGGAACAAGGGCGAATCTCATCCTGCTCAGCAGTTCATCCTCTTGGAGCATGACCAGGGCAACAGGGTACATCTGATCAAAGTCAAAATGAAACTGCACGCCAATTGGAGGGTCACGAAGGAAGTTCCTCTTGTCCTTTGATGAAAAGGGGAAAAACCACAGAACACAATTAATATGTACCAATGCATGACTGATTTGATGAATATTGAATTCTCCTAAAGACTTCACTGCAGAGTCCACTGAGCTATTGTTAACCTGTCCACTTCAGAGAGAGCAGAGAAAGACCAATCCTTTCATATATTTTTAAGTCTCAACTGGAGAGCCTTGAGGAAATTCAATTATGCAATTAGTTAAAATTATATAGTTTGAAATCATATGAACACGTTTGTTTTAGTGGGCACTGTTAGGTATGTGAAAAATAGTGTAGATAATCTTAGAAACATTCTAACCCAAAATTGAAGTCAGCTAACCATGGTGGTCATATCAGAAAAGCAAGTCTGGCTGGCGTGGCTCAGTAGTTGACCTATGAACCAGGAGGTCACGGTTTGATTCCCAGTCAGGGCATATACTCAGGTTGCAGTCATACAAACATTTTGTCATGAGTGTATTAAAATTGGAGTCTCATTAAAAAGAAATTTAACCCAAGACTGTATTAAAGAAAGCACCTCCTTCACAGAAGATCCTCATATGGCCTATGACCCACAGTCAGCACATAACATGGAACTCCAACAGGACACTACTGTGACTCTCCAATGCACCCGGGCCACTACATCCAACCTGGAAGAGCTGTGACATTCATGTCTCTCTTTAGTTAGCCACTTCTCATTAGCCAAGAAAGAAACGAAAGGAAAAATACAAAGGCAAAGCTTCCCTGGATAGGGCACATTTCCTAGGGTATGAGGGTGGCTTGGAATTCCTCTGACATGGCCCATGACCCTGCTGATTAGTGTATAAAGTGATGTCTCCAAATCTCCCCCTTTCCTATAGACTGAGCATTAATAACTAAGGCAAAAAACTGCTGCTGGAGCCCAGTCAGCATGGCTCAGTGGTTGAACATTGACCTATAAACCAGGATATCCCAGTTCGATTCCCAGTCAGGGCACATGTCCAGGTTGCAGATTGATCCCCAGTGGGAGACGTACAGGAGGCAACTGATCAATGATTCTCTCTCATCATTGATGTTTCTATCTCTCCCTTTCCCTTCCTCTCTGAAATCAATAAAGATATATTAAAATAATAATAATCCTAATATATAAAAACCCTGGGTCCATCACAACCAGAGGCTCGACTAACCAGAAGTCAGTCCTGCAGTCTGTGCTGGGTTGCCATGGTGACCCAGCACTGACTGCTGCAGCTGCAGGCGTGGTGACCCAGCACTGACTGCTGAGGGGGCTGTGAATCAGGCCCGGATAGAGGCCTGAAGAGAGAAGCAGGGTCTGATCCGTAGCCTCTGTGGCAGCTGTTGATCAGCACTTGCCTCTTTCTTTCTCTCCAGCAGCCACGCCTCCATTTCTCTTCAGGCCTCCACCTGGGCTGCTGATCAGCCCCGCCTTTCTGATCAGGCCCCGTTGATAGGCCCAGAGACGCTGACTGGCATAGAAACCAATCAATCAGAACCAAATCTGGGTGAAGTGTGAGGAGCCAATGTCTGCCTAGGAGGCGGAGCTTTTGACACTGACTGGCATAGAAACTGACCAATCAGAACCAAATTGGCCAGCAGAGGAGGGTGTTTGGGGGTGATCAGGCTGGCAGGCAGAAGCGGTTAGGGGCAATCAGGCAGGCAGGCAGGCGAATGGTTAGGAGCAAGCAGTCCCGGACTGTGAGAGGGATGTCGACTGCCGGTTTAGGCCTGAGGTGTCCCAGATTGGAGAGGGTGCAGGCTGGGCGAGGGACACCCCCCCCGCCCAGTTCATGCATTTCGTGCACCGGGCTTCTAGTCCTATATAATAAAAGGCTAATATGCGAATCAATTAAAGGGCGGAATAACCGGTTGCTATGATACGTACTGACCACCAGGGGGCAGACACTCAATGCAGGAGCTACCCTCTTGGTGGTCAGTGCACTCCCACAGGGGGAGTGCTGCTCAGCCAGAAGCCAGGCTCATGGCTGGCAAGCTCAGCAGCGATGGCTGGAGCCTCTCCCGCCTCCGCAGCAATGTCCAACTGCCGGTGGGGAGCGGGCCTAAGCCGTCAGTCAGACATCCCGAGGGCTCCCAGACTGTGAGAGGGTGCAGGCCGGGCTGAGGGACCCAACCCCTCGAGTTCATGAATTTCGTGCACTGGGCCTCTAGTAATAATAAAAAAAAAGCTGGTATTGGGAACTACTCAAACCATTAAGATGGACTGTTTCTACTCTATTTCTTGTTTTAAGAAATACCTCTTTTGTTTGTAAATATGATACATACCTGTTTTTAAAAAATTCAAAAAATGAAAGAAAAGCATAGAGTCAAAACTCCCACCATCCATGGACAACCCATGAACATCCTCTTGGCCATGTCTCTCTGCATACATACAGTATCTGTGCAATTATAATTTGACCGAAATAGAAAGACATGCTGCATGCTGCGGGCGGATCACTTGTTTTCCCTTTACCCTCTGCGTCACGAACATCTTCCCATCTCCAAAACAGCTATGTCTACATGGAATGAGCCATAATTTACTCAACCAGGCCCATTTTGGTAGTCAACACATTGTTTCTAATCTTTTCTGATAAAGATTCTCATCTAAAGTGATCTCTTCAAACTAAATTCCTAGAAGTGGGATTTCTGGTCCAAGAGTAGGATTATTTTGATACATATTGCCCAAACTTTCCTCTAGAAAGATCTAAACAGTTTGTTACTACTAAACGCACCAGTTTCATCTCATCTTGCTCATGCTGGATTTTTAAAATATTTTTGGTTTTTGAAAATTCCTCATTAATAAAGCAAGAACCTGAGCCTAAATGGATTTTAGTTATTTTACATTCCAATGTAAACATTTCTAAGCCTGAAACTGCCCCCAATGTTTCACCAAGATTTCTATAGCAGCCTCTTAATGGGCCTGGTTGTCCACTGGAAAGAAACCGTGGCTAGAGTGCTGGCAATCAACGCAGTGGGGCGTGAGGGAGGAGAGGCTTACGTGTAAAGCTCAGGCCTTAGAAGCTGCAGAGGGAGTTTAGATCTTAATCTATGAGAGGTGAGATGCCATTAGAAGGGTCTATGTAGGGAAGTGACACCAAGTGATTCATGCAAT
>NW_005871097.1:3514735-3533312 GCF_000147115.1 Myotis lucifugus
AAAAAAAAAAAACCAAAAAAAAAGAAAAAAAAGAGTACACAAAACTTGGGGGGGAAATGTTTTATGTCGCATGTGGGGGTTGTCCTGGTGTCAAGTTTGATTTTTGGTCAACTAAATGATGAGGACACAACTGTTCCCCATTCCTTTCAAGTGCTAACCAGGGGTGTAGAGTCCATTGTCAAAATTTGTGCAGTAACTGGTAAACGATTCCCATGGGTGTTCCCACTGAACTCCTATATTGGATGGTTCAGGTTTTTTAAAGGTTTACCTAAGGAAAGAAAATCCCTAAAATGGCCTAGGGGGAGGGCAATGGGAAGGGAGGCAAAGCCTAGTTTTATTTGTGTTTTAGACTGAAGATTCTATTTAATGACTGGTTAAAAAGAAAAAGTGAGGTAAAACCAAAGCTTGAGCCCTGCTTGGTTACAGCTCAGTGGCTGAGCGTCAACCCATGAACCAGGGAGGTCCCGGTTCAATTCCTGGTCAGGGCACATGCCCAGGTTGTGGATCAATGATTCTCTCTCATCATTGATGTTTCTTTCTTTCCTTTTTAGAATATATTTTTATTGATTTCAAAGAGGAAGGGAGAGGGAGAGAGAGATAGAAACATCAATGATGAGAGAGAATCATTGATTGGCACACCCCACACTGGAGATTGAGCCCCCAACTCGGGCATTTGCCCTTGACTGGAATCGAACCCGGGACTCTTCAGTCCACAGGCCGACACTCTACCCACTGATTCAAACCAGCTAGGGCTGAAAGTGATTTCTGAAACTATCAGGTCTACACAACTGTTAACTAGTAATGCTATGTTCACTCTGAAATCCCAATTTTGTGGGCTAGCATATGGAATTTTATTTCTTTCAATTTCAGTTTCAAATACATATAGTAGTTAAAAAGAAACTTAGAATATAATCTCTTCATTCAGAAGAATGAGAATGCTGTCTAGAAACTTTATATGATAGCATATTTCAAAAGATTATCCATCTTAATAACAAGGATTCTATTAAGGCTGAAAAAAAAAATTTCTTTGCAATAGGCTATTCTATTCCATTAAGAAAAAATAACTCATGGAGAAACAAATGAAAAGTTAGTGAAAAAGCCCGAGCTGGGTAGCTCAGTTGGTTAGAGCATCATACCGAAACAACAAGGCTGCAGGTTCGATCCCTGGTCAGGGCACACATATAAGAATCAACCAATGAATGCATAAATAAGTGAGACAACAAATATCTCTCTCTCTTTCTTTCTACCCCCTTTTTCTTTCTCTCTAAAATCAATAAATAAAAATTATAAGAAAAGTTAGTGAAAAAAGTAGTGAAAGTTGGTATGTACATTCCTAACAACTTAAAAGATTTTAAAAATTGTATAGAAGAAAAACATCTGCTAAAGATAAAATTGTGACATGAAGAAAGTACTTCTACACAGAATATCACAAGATACTTACAGCTGATAAGGCCAAAATCTGTTGTTGAATTGTTTCTTCATCATTACTATCAACCCATGGGGGCACTGCTGCTTCTGAAAGGTTTTTAACAGCCAAAAAGAAAAGGAAAAAAACAAACAAACAGGTTACAAGAGTTACTCTGCAATCGTGGTTTGAAAAAATGAGTAAGTTTCCATACAACCATTTTAGCAAATTACTGAGTTCCAAATATGACCATTCATCATAATTTCCAAACTTCTTTTTTTTGTTTGTTAATCCTCACCTGAGGATATTTTCCCATTGATTTTTAGAGAGAGTGGGAGGGAGTGGGAGAGACAGAGAGAAACATTGATGTGAGAGAAAAACATCGACTGGATGCCTCCTGCATGCACCCCGACGAGGGCTGGGGAAGCTGCAACTGAGATATATGCCGTTGATCAGAATCGAACCCGGAACCCTTCCAGTCCGAGGGCTGATGCTCTATCTACTGAGCCAAACCGGCTAGGGCATAATTCCCAGACTTAATGCATAAATCTTATGCATGTATATATTTGGTAAAAAAAAATTACTTGAATTATACAATGAAGAAATTGGGCAACACCTTGACCAGGTGACCAAAATCAACATCACCATCGACAGGGACATGGCCATTGTGGGTCTCCAAATGTGATACCTTGAGAAAGACACATTATCTATGCAGTATTCTGGCCAAAAATGCATAATCTGCATCTAATTATAATCTAGTCACAAGGAAATATCATACAAAACTCAAATGAGAAATGGTCTATTTAATAATAAGAAAAGAGGGGTATTCTTCAAAACCACTAATGTCATAAAAGAGAAAGAAAGGCTGTGGAAATGTTCCAGATTAAGGGAGACTAAGAGATGTGACAAAAAATGCAATCCCTGGACTGGATGCTATGTTGAGGGGGAAAATGTATAAAGGATTTTACTGGGTCAATGACAAAATTTGAATGTGAGTATTATATCAATGTTAAATTTCCTAAAGCTGGAAAACTAACAATCTGGGTAGAAGGTATACGGGTATTTTCTGTATTAGTTTTATTGTTGCAACTTTTCTGTATATTGAGATTATTTCCAAATATCTGGCATGTAATAAGTGCTCAATAAAATTTGGCAGGTAAGTAAGTCGCGTACAACAAACCTATACTATACCTGATTTTTTGGTATGCTGCTCCTCAACAAATTTTTTCTGTTCCTTCTGAAAATCTCCTATAATGGTCTGTTAAAAAATACATAAAGAGTCAAATTACCTTGAAAATTTTATTATTAGGAAAGAACTACATTCAAGATTTGTGAAGTCTATTTGAGATATTTTATTTATTTTCTTCAAATGAAAATGCTAAAAAAGTGATAGTTCACCCTATCTATAAGAAGGAATTGTCAACATTTTTGAATTTCAAGTATATTACCTCATTTTATGATAAATTATCTTTTCAAATGCAAAAATGAGTTAAAAACTGAACTTTTGTATTATTCAAAAAAATAAGATAGGTCAAATCATTCTAACAAATAGTACATACAACAAAAGTATCTAAATAACAAGCTATCTAGAGTTTAACTGATGACCTCCTCAGTTCAAATAATTACCAACATAAATAAAATTCACCACTGTAAAAAATGAACAAACTCAACCCATTAGAGTCTTAAAAGGATTGTCACTAATGGGTTAAGACTCTAAAAAATTAACCAAATGATGAAAAGCATAAATATATTCTGAAGTGTTATAGTTGAAAATTAAACTCATAATATGAAAAGTTTAGTATTACTCAAAAGTATCAACATACCTTAGACAACATAAAAACCAAGGTTACTTAAATCACATCATTTATATCATTGTTACATAAAAAGAGAAAAAATCCAAGAATCTCAACTATTAATATTTTTATCAGAATATGATATCCTAGACTGGCCGGTGTGGCTCAGTGGTTGAATATTGACTCATGCACCAAGAGGTCGCTAGTTTGATCCCTAGTCAGGGCACAGGCCCAAGTTGTAGGCTCGATCCCCAATAGGGGGCATGCAGGAGGCAGCCGGCAGTATTTCTCTCATTGATGTTCTATCTCTAAAATCAATAAAAACATATTTTTTAAAAAGAATATGATATCCTACTTAGGTTAATAAAATTCATAAGAAAAAGGGACGATATTAATTAATGCATTTCATAAATTTCTACTATCAAAGATATTTAAATGTACCTTATCGATGATGTCATCTATTTTTCCTTCTTCTACTGATTTCTTTATCGATTGTGCTGTTTCAGCAACTGATTCAGTTATCTTTTTTGTAGCAGCAGTCGCAAAGTTAAATAGATAACCTATAAAGAATAAAAAAAGAGTCTATGCTCCATTCCAGTACAATGGGTATTGTATTTATAATTTCTCCCTTAAAGAGTTCTTGTAAGAATCTTAAGCCATAGGGCATGTTCCTTGTTAATTAGGACTGGACACAAAAAATGAGAAGCACTGCCAGTACTCCACTTTCTTGGTGGACTGGCCATCCATCCTGGACCTTTAATTCATCTCTTTCAAAGACCCTTAGCAAACTCCCCAGTTCTCCCCCAGCAACTGTTTCAAATTGTCTTGTTACCCAGCTGGTGTGGCTCAGCAGTTGAGCGTCGACCTATGAACCAGGAGCTAATGGTTCGATTCCTGTCAGGGCACATGCCCAGGTTGCAGGCTCAATCCTCAGTAGGGGGTGTGCAGGAGGCAGCTGATCAATGATTCTCTTTCATCATTGATGTTTCTACCTCTCTCTCCCTCTTCCTTCCTCGCTGAAATCAATAAAAATATATATTTTTAAAAACTGGTATTTTAGCATAATAATCTTAATTCTCAGATTTTAATAGCTCCATGGGTGAAGTACACTATACATATTGAACACAGAGAAAGCAGTTATTGCCCTCAAGAAATGTCCATTTCTAAACAAACAAAAAACTTATAGACAACCACAGGAGCACAATTACTAGTATTCATTAAACAGAGGCACTCAGAGAAGGGAGGAAGAAGGTCTCCCAGGGGTAATTAGAGAGTGGACTGGATTCTGAAGTCAGAGAAAGAGGGAAGTGGGAGAGCATGACAAGAGATTTTCAGGTAAGAAGCTCATAAAGACAAGAAGTGGTTTATTAATTTTGCAAAGAGATAATCTGACACCACGTTAAAGACAGTTTTTATTAACTAGTTAGAAAAAAATTGAGACTAAAGTTAGGAGTTAACAGGAAGTGCCCAGCCGGCATGGCTCAGTGGTTGAGCATCAACCTATGAACCGCTTGGTTCCTGGTCAGCGCACATGCCCAGGTTGCAGGCTCGATCCCCACTGTGAAGGGTGCAGGAGGCAGCAGATTAGTGATTCTCTCTCATCATCATCACTGATGTTTCTATCTCTCTCTCCCTCCTCTCTGAAATCAATAAAAATATATTTAAAAAAAAGTTATGCCCTAGCTGGTTTGGCTCAGTGGATAGAGCATCCGCCTGTGGACTGAAGGGTCCTGGGTTGAATTCCGGTCAAAGGCACATGCCTAGGTTGCAGGCTTGATCCCCAGTGGGGGGCATGCAGGAGGCAACCAGTCAATGATTCTCTCTCATCATTGATGTTTCTATCTCTCTCTCCCTCTCCCTTCTTCTCTGAAATCAATAAAAATATATTTTTAAAAAAAAGTTAACAGGAGTACAATGTCCACTTTGGGAACTTAGACACAAGAGAAGGTCTGAGCCAAGGAAGAAAAGGAAGTAAAACATCTGTGAGCACACCTCCAAAACCTTATGGAAGGAGTGGGCAGATCAGGATCATTGAATGTAGTCATTTTATCTTCATTTTTCATTGTCATTTTTAGTCTCACAACCATCCTGGGAAGAGTAGATATAATCTGGCCAGTTTACAGATAGGGAAGCCAAGGCTCACAAAGGATAAATGATTTGTCCATTATGACAGAGGCAGATCTACCCCACTGACTGCCTAGCCAATAGCCTATCTCCTTCCACCTTGACAAAGAAACCCCAATTTGATGGGTGCTCTTCAAGCCTGGGACTGGTTTTGGGGACCCTGGACACAAGCAATCAAGGTCTTCTCATTAAGCCTCTGTTGTGGGACTTTCTATAATTTGGAGCTGGATTTTCTGCAATTTGCAAATGATCCTATATAATAAAAGCCTAATATACAAATCGACCGAACAGCAGAACAACTGTCGCTATGAGGCGCACTGACCACCAGGGGGCAGATGCTCAATGCAGGAGCTGCCACCTGGTGGTCAGTGCGCTCCCACAGGGGAAGTGCCACTCAGCCAGAAGCTGGGCTCACGGCTGGCGAGCGGTAAGAAGCGAAGAGTCCCAGACTGCGAGAGCCCCGGACTGCGAAAGGGATTCTGACTGCCCACAGGCGGACATCCTTAGTGCTGTCGTGGAGGTGGGAGAGGCTCCTGCTACCACCGCTGCACTCACCAGCCATGAGCCCTACTCAGGGCTTTTGGCTGAGCAGCGCTCCCCCTGTGGGAGCGCACTGACCACCAGGGGGCAGCTCCTGCGTTGAGCGTCTGCCCCCTAGTGGTCAGTGCACATCATAGTGACATGTGGTTTCGCTGTTTGGTCAATATGCATACTAGCCTTTTATTATATAGGCTAGGATGGGATCCAAGCTCTTGACCATTTGCACTACCCTCCTTGTGGTAAATCTTTGTTTGTCATTAGAACTGAATTAGGGATTTTACTTCTTATGAAAGTAGACATGTATTTTCCTATGTACACACTAACTTTTAGAGTCCTCTTAGCTGCACTTTCCATATAGGAAAAAAGGAGGGTGGCCTAATTAACACAGTTCCACTGCAAATACTACTTTTAAATGAGAAGGAACAGGAGCTGGCCTTTCCTCCATGGGCATTGACTGGCCTTAGGGAAGGTTTTGAAAAAGCCAATGCTCATCTTTGGCCACCTCCCACTTATTTAAACTGTGTGAATAACTCAGATATTTAATACTCTCAGAGGTACCATTTTCCTTTTTTCTTGTTAATCCTCACCTGAGGATAATTTTTTCCATTGATTATTTTTTAGAGAGTGGGAGGGAAAGAGACACACAGAGAGAAACATCAATGTGAGAGAGATACATAGATTGGTTGCCTCCCACACATGTCCCAACCCAGGGCCTGGGATCGAGCCTGCAACCAAGGTACTTGCCCTTGACCAGAATCAAACCCAAGACCATTCAGTCTGTGGGCCAACACTCTAAGCACACCGGCTAGGCACTAATTTTCTTTTCATTTTAAAGAAAGAGTGCAGATAAAGCTCTAATTTGGTTGACTTTAACAAAACCACACAACCAATTTGTAAGTTACTTTGGGGCATGGGCCTTCAGGAAGATATAAGTTCTTCAGTTAGTTTCCTTATAAACTGTCCTCCTCTGAAACAGGTATCATAGGAGGTCCTAAGTTTATCAGGAGGGAGGAACAAGAATGGGAAGATTTGGTTTTGGGCAAGAAAATGGAATGTAGGCCTGGGTGTTCACTATTCATAACCAGTGAAGTGCCTAAATTTATAAATAGGTCATCATGAACCAGAAGTATTTAGGGTCCAATCTTTTTTTAAAAAATATTTGTACTGATTTCAGAGAGGAAGTGAGAGGGAGAGAGAGATGGAAACATCAATGATGAGAGAGAATCATCGATTGGCTGCCTCCTGCACGCCCACCCACCAGGGATCGAGCCCCAACCTGGGCATGTGCTCTGACTGGGAATCGAACCATGATGACTTCCTGGTTCGTAGGTCGACGTTTAACCACTGAGCCATGCCAGCCAAATGAGATATTTAATTTCAGTTTTCAAAACATAGATGGGCCCAGCTGGTGTAGCTCAGTGGTTGAGCATCGACTCCTGAACCAGGAGGTCATGGTTTGATTCCTGGTCAGGGCACATGTTGGATTGCAGGCTCAATCTTCAGTAGTGGGGTGTACAAGAGGCAGTGGATCAATGAGTCTCTCTCATCAATGTTTCTCTCTCTTGCTCCCTTCCTCTCTGAAGTCAATAAAAAACATATTTAAAAAATAACACACACAGCCGAAACCGGTTTGGCTCAGTGGATAGAGCGTCGGGCTGCGGACTGAAGGGTCCCGGGTTCGATTCCGGTCGGGGGCATGTACGTTGGTTGCGGGCACAACCCCAGTGGGGGATGTGCAGGAGGCAGCTGGTCGATGTTTCTCTCTCATCGATGTTTCTAGCTCTCTATCCCTCTCTCTTCCTCTCTGTAAAAAAATCAATAAAATATATTTAAAAAAAAAAAATAACACACACAAAAAAACATAGATGGGTATTTTTAAAGATAACATACCTTGCCCTGGCCAGTGTTTCTAAGTGGTTAGAGCGCCAGCCCAGGCACCCAAGTGTCACGGATTCGATTCCTGGTCAAGGGCATGTACCTGGGTTGCAGGTTTGATCCCCAGCCTTGGCTGGGGTGCCTGTGGGAGGCAACCTATCAATGTGTCTCTCTCACATCAATGTTTCTCTCTCAACTCCCCTCCCTTCTACTCTCTCTAAAAGAAAAAGCAAGGGATAAAAATATCCTTGGGTGAGGATTAAAAACAAAACAAAACAAAATAACAAAAAAAAATAAAGATAACATACCTCTTATGATCAATACATAGAAATAACAAACATCTGATGATCTCTCTTGTCTTTCTGAAGATTTGTGCATAAACTAGAACCTCTACAGTTAATAGTTACATAAATATTAGAGCTAAAAGAACTTGTATTTATTTGGAAACTTTAAATTCACAAGGTATATGGGCATGGAAAGTGGGGCGGGGGGTGGGGGAGATACTACCATCTAACCTTAGCTTCCCCAAACATCAGGAGAGTCTGGTGAGAAAAGAGATCACAGCATTAAACTACAAAGTAGACATCCATATTGAACACACCTTTATTTAAAAAGTATTCAAAAGAAAAAAAGTATTCAGAGGTCTTTAGTACTAAATACAAACATGAAGTTTCAATAAAGCCCTCACAAAGTTTTCAGAAGTCACTTTTTAAAAAGATATATTTTTATTGATTTCAGAGAGGGAGAGATAGAAATATCAATGAGAGTATCATTGATCAGCTGCCTCCTGTGTGTCCCCCACTGGGGATCCAGTGCGCAACCTGGGCATGTGCCCTTGACTGGTATCGAACCAGGCTGACGCTCTATCCACTGAGCCAAACCAGCTAGTGCCGGAAGCCACTTCTGACACTTTCTTTAAGATAAATGAAAATGGCCCAGCCAGTGTGGCTCACTGGTTAAGTGTTGACCTATGAACCATGAGGTCACAATGATTCTCATCATTGATGTTTCTATCTCTCTCTCTCCCTTCATCTCTGAAATAAAAAAATACATATTTTTAAAAAATGAAAATGGTTCTCTGTGTTCTAGGAAATCAGGTAAATCCCCATACCCTACTTTTCCTAACTTTTATCTATGCCAACTACCTAACATAACCTTTCTGCTCTTGTCAAATTCATCTTCTCACATCTCTCCAATACTCTAAGCTCTTCCTAATTTTCTACACAGGAAATTTATTCCCTCTTTAGTGATTTTATATACAGCACTTAGTTTTGTATCTCTTGTGCACTGTTTGGGGCCCTTGGACTGAGATTATGTACTGCCATGATTTCAGGTTAAGTCTGTTTTCCCTGCCCCTCCACTTTGAAGTAAAATTTTTGAATGTTAGAGCCTTTCTTATTCAAATATGTGTTTCTCCACTCTCAGGCTCCAGCCTCCCCTAGTGCTCTTGCCATTTAGATTCTTTTTAAATGCTTGCTAAATTTAATACCTACCTTTGCTGCAGTTCTCTCCTACTGCTGTCTGCTTTAGGGTCTTCCTTCTCAAAGACGTTTTCTTTGACTAAGCCCGCTAAAGTCTAAAATCAGAATTACTAGAGCATGTGTTTATCTTTCAAGCCTACTTTTACCCTCCTCCCCATCTAGACAGTAAACTCGAAAAGAGCACAGGCTTTGAAATTATATCTAGGTCCAAATTCCGCTGTTACATTTACTATGACTATACCTTAGGGTGAGAAATCTAGGCTTGTCTCCCAACTCACGGGGGTTTTTAACAGATGAAAGGAGATAGCGTTCATAAAACACCTAGTACTGAAACTTGAACGTCACAGACAAAAATTGGCAGCTACTTTCCTGCTTTAAGGGAAAAGGTCCCATTGCACCTAAAAAGGAGACCAGCCTGACCAAGGCGTTCAGTAACTCTTCCTCAACTAACTCCCGAAAATACATTCTGCCCTAAGGACAAAAAGTCACTTTTTCAACCTACTCAAGCTCTCCAACCGCCTCGCCTTGAGGGGGGGAGGCTGAGGAAGTGGAAGTTGACGAGCTGAACAAAAAAGATTCCTTGTCAAACCTGAAGACCTCAGGCCACACCGCCTTTCTGCGGCTCTGCCCCTCATGTTTACACTTTGTCCAGTGACTGTCACGAGCCACTTCAGGTTCGGGACTGGACTGCGGGATGAAGCCCCGGCTTTGCCCAGGTCCTCACCAAGCTCTCCCGTCCCGAGAGGACCGATCACCAGACACACCTTCCTCCCCCACCCCGACAGGGGCGACTCACCGCCCAGGTCTTTGGCCTGGTGAAGGAGCTCGCTCTCAGCCGACCCCGCCACAGCCTCGGGGCGCGGCTCCGGCGGGGCTTCTCCCTCTGGCTGCCCGTCTCCTTCGACCGGGCGGCCGTCCACCACCGGCTGCTGCAAGCCGAGCCAACTGCTCAAACCGCGGAACATCCCGCCCGCGGGGCCGCCGCCGCGATCCCGGCCACCGGACACCTGCCGGCCGCTGCCCACTTCTGACGGCACAACGCGCGTCGCCCAGGGAGATGGCCGGAAGTGGGACCCCCGCGGCAGTCCGTCTAGCCTCCTCTCCGCCTCTATGACAACTCGGACGCCGGCCGTGCGTGCGTCACTTCCGGCCAAAGGCCCCGCCCCTCCGGTTGTTTATTTTGTTAACGAGTCTGCGCGCGTGGAAAGCGGACAAAGGGCTTTTCCCACGAAGCTTGGCCGCGCCCCTTTCCCTGCATCGCCAGCTTTGTAGTGATTGACCCAGGCGTGTAAACGGCGTCTTTGTCACTCTAAGCACCTTGGGTGGTGGCTTAGCTTCGCCTTTTCAGGTTCAGCTGGGCCAGCCCGTGGAGATGGATACCTTTAGCCTCCTCCTGAGACTGAATCAAAACTAGCTCCTCCCCTTCTCACTCCCCCTCCAGAAAATAAAACAAAAAACTAGCCCAGGGCCTCTAGGTCCAACTACCAATTTACAGGGAATACAGAGGCTGGAAGAAAGTGTTAAAGGATACCATGGGATGCAGGCAACATAGAATCTAGGCTGTGAGAAACCACAGGACAAAGACATTGTTTATTCAAATAAATTGCAAGGCAGGGGAGAAGGGGAATTTATAGATTAAAAGCAATTTAGGAGACATAATGCATGGCAATTTGTGGATTTTATTTGGATCCTGATTGAAATAACCCCAGTGGGGTGGAAAAGTTTGACTTCATAAGAATTGGAAATTTGGTCATTGGATATAGATCATGAAATCATGGAACTGTTAAATTTAAAAAAATTGTCTTTGTGGTAGAATACACAAACTTTACCATCTTAACTTTTAAGTGTACAGTACAGAAGTGTTAAGTACATTCACATTGTTATGCAACCAATCTCCAGAACTCTTCCTATTGCAAATCAAATTGTGTATCCATTAAACAACTCTCCATTCTCCCCTCCCCCCAGCCCTTGGCAACCAAACTACTTTCTGAATGAGTTTGATTACTTCAGGAACCTCATATAATAGAATCACACCATATTTGTCTTTCTGTGACTGGCTTATTTCACTTAGCAAATGTCCTCGGGTTCATTCATTTTGTAGAATATGTCAGAATTTTTTTTTAAATTCCGCCTTATGCCAAACCGGTTTGGCTCAGTGGATAGAGCGTCGGCCTGCGGACTGAAGGGTCCCAGGTTCAGTTCCGGTCAAGGGCATGTACCTTGGTTGCGGGCACATCCCCAGTGGGGGGTGTGCAGGAGGCAGCTGGTCGATGTTTCTAGCTCTCTGTCCCTCTCTCTTCCTCTCTGTGGAAAATCAATAAAATATATTTTTAAAAAAAATTCCGCCTTAAGAAAGGCTACCTTTATTATTTTTTAAATATGTTTTGATTGATTTTAGAGAGAGGGAGTGATAGAAACATCCATGAGAAACATCGATATCTATCAGCTGCCTCCTGCACACCCCCTACTTGGGATCAAGCCAGTAACCCTGGCATGTGCCCTGGCCTGAATCGAACAGGCGCCTTCTTGGGGCATGGGTTGATGCTCAACCACTGAGCCACACTGGCCAGGCAAGAAAGGCTCCTTTAAAAAGGCTGAATAACATTCCATTGTATGTAATACCACATTTTGTTAATCCATTCATCTGTCCATAGACATAGGAATTGTTAAATTTTAAACTGTGGTAAGTGTGTGTGTGTTTTAATGTGTTCTTATCTTTTAGTCATACTGAAATATTTACCAATGAAATGATAAGATGCCAGCCATCTTGAGTAGGGATGTAGATGAAGCAAACCTGGCCATAGGTTGATAACTGTTAAAGTTGGGTGGTTATACTATTATGTCTGTTTTCCTATATACAGTATTTTACTTTTCCCATAATAACATGCAAGCAAACGAATAAAAAAAAAAACTGCCCAAGTGAACAACTACCCCTTGAGAACAGGGAGTTCATGAACATATTTCCCAAGCACAGACTCAAGCAATCTGTTGGCAAAGTACACCCATTATTCCTCCTCCTTCCAACATTTTCAGAACAGTCCCTTAGTTCCAGTGAATATATAGGGGATGGATTACACCTGATTTTTCCTGTTCTCCAGTTTTCCAGCCTGAGGTATATTTACAATTCAGGTCCAGAACTTCAGTTTAACAAGTCCAACCCATTATTGTTTTTTCCCCAAAAAACAGCTTTATTCACATACCATTCAACTCACCAGTTTAAAGTGTACAATTCAATGGTTTTTGGCATATTACACTATCAATTTTTTAAATTACAGTAAATTATATATAACATAAAATTTGTCATTTTAACCATTTTTTTAAGTGTACAATTCAGTGGCATCAATGACATTCCAATCTGTTTTTAGAGTCTGGGTATTGACTCAATTTTGAAAGTCAGGAGACATCTGAGGACCAATGCCTTTCTAGGATTTATTAAGTCAGTGAGAACCTGAAAGTCAACACTTTCCAGAAAAATGATATTTGGTTCAAGTGTGATTGGAGTGAGCCTGGAATTTCAGTCAGAAGGGGGTTCTAACTCCACTTTCTAATAGGTGAATACCTTTGCCTTGGCCGGTGTTGCTCAGTTGGTTGGAGTGTCCTGTACACCAAAAAGTGGCGGGTTCGATTCCTGGTCAGGGCACATACCGAGTTCAGAAAGCAACCAAGCATGATGTTTCTCTTTCCCTTCCTCTCTCTAAAATCAATTAATATATACTATATATATATATATATATATAATGGGTGAATACCTTTGACTTCCTTTGACTTCTTACTCTTCAAGTTTCTTCACCTCCAATAGGAATATAGTACTGACTCAACAAATAGCAGAGGTGGGGCCCAGCCCATTCAGCCGTACTTTTGCTTTATCTCCAGGAGCACTCAAAACAATGGTGAATGCTGTAATCCCCAGGGGACAGACAGTTTTACAATTGTTCTGAAAGGTGGACTTCTTCAAAATAAAAGATTAAAAAAAACACACAAATCAACTTAATGATGGGCTTTTTTTCCATTTCTTTTTTATCCTCAACTCTATGCTGGTAGTAGGCTGTGAAAGAACACTTGTTGAATGAAGACACACCCTTATCCCACACAAATTAATCAATATCAACCCTGTTATCAGATTTGTTTTCCTGCTCACTTTTTTTTCCATTTTGGATTAATATTACAAAAGTTATCATAAGAACCCCTGTGTATTCACAAAATATCTTTCCTCCATTAGCCTCATAGATTTATAGAATAAGAAAAAGATGAGGCTCTACACTCTGAGGTAAAGAGTCTGACTTTGGAAACGGATGTTTTCTTTTGATATCAAAGGAAAGCAGAGTTTGCCACCCCAAAATATGCCTTTTGGGGTATCGATTATTTTAAGCTGGTTATTTTCTTTTTTAATTAAATTGATTTAGTTGTTTTTTATCCTCACCTGAGAATATTTTTCCATTGCTTTTTAGAGAGTTAGAGAGAGGGAAAGACAGAGAGAAATATCGATGTGAGAGAAACACATCGATTGGTTGTCTCCTGCACGAGCCCTGACCAGGACCCGGGCCGGGGAGGACCCTGTAACTGAGGTACATGTCCTTGACCAGAATTGAACCTGGCATCCTTTGGTCCACAGGCTGACGCTAGGGCTAAGCTGGCTATTTTCAAGAAACAAAAGACTCAGGAAGGACCTTTGACCTTCCCCCCTAACTGCCTAAAAGAATTTAGATAGGGGACCTCCTCCAGGAAGGGAGAAATAATCAGATGACTAGTTTAATATAAACCAGTGTGTGATAGACAGGGAGGAACCTAGCATGGCTTCTTTGATCAAAGTCCTCTCGGTATCATATTGTTAAAGATGGCCCAGCAAACATGTAGTTACCAAACATTTGCTTTTCCGTCTCTACGTGACTTGCCTTCCTTGCCTTTGGAGTCCCCCAAACACCACCCCACCTTAGCTCAAGATGGCATATAAGCCTTAACTGCCCGATTTGTCCTCAAGTTTCATATTCTCTCTCTCTCTCTTTTTGGCAGTATTAAAAATATACATATTTTTATTGACTTCAGAGAGGGAGAGGGAGAGATAGAAACATCAACGAGGAGAAATAATCATTGATTGGCTGCCTCCTGCACGCCCCCTACTGGGGATGGAACCTGAACCCAGGCATGCATCCTGACCAGGAATTGAACCTTGACCTCCTGGTTCATAGGTCGATGTTCAACCACTGAGCCACACAGGCTGGGCACCTTTTATATCCTTATGAAACCTCTGCATGCACATAAGTAATAAATTTGATCATTTTCTCCTGTTAATCTATCTTGTGTTAATTTGATTAGTCCAGCCAGAAGAACTTAAAAGGGTAGGAGGAAAAATTATTTTTCCTCCCCACAGTGTCCTGGTTTTGTTATTTATATTAACTAATGTACAGTACCTTTGGTCAGGGCACTCCACATCTTTAAGCCTCAGGTCCTTTATTACAAAAAAAAGACCATAATTACTGTTCTGGTTGTAAAAAGGAAATGAAGTACTGAAGTGTGGAAGGAAACTGTTGTAATGTACCCCGCGAATCATAGAAGGACACCTCAAGAAGTCGAATTAAAGAGTCACATTTATTGCAATCCGGGACTATGAGGGTCCATTCCCCAAATCTCATAGTAACAAGATGGTCGCAGCTCCAGGGTTATATAGGCAAAAAATCACAAAGGTATTGATTACATCTCAAGGTTTGGAATGAGGAACCTGGTTTGCAAAAAAAGCAGTTTACAGAAGCAGAAGCAGCATGTTACTTATAGTTTTGGGTCTCGGGATCACTGAATTGACAGAAACACATTATCTAGAGCCCTTGGGTCTGGAATGAGGAACCTGGGTTAAACTTAGGCATGTTATCTAAATTACAGTTTGGGGTCTCTGGAACACTGAGTCAACAAGGATACATTAACTGGAGCCCTCTGACCTTGGGATAACTGTGCTGTCCTTCCCAGGTAAAGGAAAATGTGCTTTCTAAGACCAGTATGACCACAACCCATGGGATATTCACATTACAATCAATAAGGCATTTAATCAAATGGGATGATTTATATAATTCAGAAAATCAAAATAACCTGTCCATTGTTAAACAAAGCAAATAGGTACCATACTTCAAAAACTTGCATACATGGCCGGTGTTAACTATTACCATCATTTCAACCCATTTCACAAGCACCCTTTCTACAGGGTCCTCTGAATTCTGGAAGACTTGTTTCATAGCAATCTCTTCTATGCCTCCAGCCTTTTTTACAAGGTGTTTCCTCCTTTAAAGTTTTTTATTTATTTATTTATTTATTTATTTATTTATTTATTTGCCTTTGAGGAGGCTTGGGTCTCCCCTCTGGTTCCTATTGAGTGGAGCCTTTGCTCATTTTCCCAGAAATTAACATTAGTAACCCCTGGATCCTTACTTCTTCTACAACACTGTTCTGTCATTCTTAGTGGGGAGAAACTCCCTTTTGTTTTAAAACTTATTTAATTTTTCCTTACAACCCTCTACCCTACCTTGTTGCTGTCATCTATTAGCTTCATATTTACTTGGTTTCTTGGCCTCAATTGACTTCTCCAAGTTCCACCATTCTTCCAGGCCCCTTGATGTCCCTTACACTGGCCTGGTGGGCGCTAGACCCAATGCCAGCAATGCCCATCTCACTTGACTCCGTTTCAGCCATCAGACCCTAAACCACGTCATCTGAAGTGCTTCCCCTTTGATGACTTCAACACCAACACCACTTTGTGGTGACAACTTGCCAGTTCCCTCATTTCTTTCTTTCTTTTTTTTAAAATATATTTTTATTGATTTCAGAGAGGAAAGGTGAGGGAGAAAGAGATAGAAACATCAATGAGGAGAGAGAATCATTGATTGGCTGCCTCCTGCACGCCCAACTCTGGGAATCGAGCCCACAACCTGGGCGTGTGCCCTTGGTGGAATCGAACCTGGAACCTTTCAGTCTGCAGGCCAATGCTCTGTCCACTGAGAAAAACCAGCTAGGGCAAGTTCCCTCATTTCAATGGGCCCTTTTGGTCCCTTTCTTCTCTTTCTCCTAGTCCAGTGGTTCTCAACCTTCTGGCCCTTTAAATACAGTTCCTCATGTTGTGACCCAACCATACAATTATTTTTGTTGCTACTTCATAACTGTAATGTTGCTACTGTTATGAATCGTAATATAAATATCTGATATGCAGGATGATCTTATGTGACCCCTGTGAAAGGGTCGTTCGACCGCCAAAGGGGTCGAGACCCACAGGTTGAGAACCGCTGTCCTAGTCTATCAGCTTCCTGCTGCTCTCCATTTCTTTCCTCTGTGAACTAGAGCCCTGGTGGATTACTGCAATCACATTCTTTCAGTCCTAAATTTCCTCACTCTCTTGTCTTTCTACTCCACTCAAACTCTGGTTTTGTCATAAATATCCACATTTACATACCTACCTGTAGATAGCCTATAAAATTATATCTGTCCCAGCTGGCATGGCTCAGTGGTTGAGCATCAACCTATGAATCAGGAGGTCATGGTTCCATTCCTGGGCAGGACACATGCCTGGGTTGCAGGGCGTGCAGGAGGCAGCTGACATCATTGATGTTTCCTTTTTAAAAAAATATATTTTTATTGATTTCAATCAATTTTATTTTTAAAATATATTCTTATTGATTTCAGAGAGGAAGGGACAGGGAGAGAGAAAAACGTCAATGATGAGAGAGAATCATTAATTGGCTGCCTCCTGCATGCCCCCTACTGGGGATGGAGCCTGCAACCCCGGCATATGCCCTTGACCAGAATGGAACCTGGGACCTTTTAGTCCACAGGCAGACACTCTATCCACTGAGCCAAACCGGCTAGGCTCATCATTGATGTTTCTTTCTCTTCTTCTCCCTTCCTCTCTGAAATCAATCTATATATATAAAAGGCTAATATGCTAAATATCCGACCGTCTGACCAGTCGCTATGACGTGCACTGACCACCAGGGGGCAGACGCTTAATGCAGGAGCGGCCGTGATGCACACTGGCCATTTACAGAGAAATGGCACTGCAGATGTGGCGCCGACAAACCAACACTTGGCTTCCCCCAAGTGGAATACAGGCCCTGCCACCACCCTGGAGTGACACCCCACCAAATCGCAGCCAACGCTGCCAAGACCCTATGGTGCAAAACGTAGCCCACAGCCCAGCTCAGCCCAGAAACAGTTGCTGTGGGCGCTGGTAATGATGTCAAGTAGCAACGCCTGGTTTCCTCTCCCTAGCGACTAGCCTCCTTGGAGTTTCTTTAGCCTTAAAACACAACTTGCTTTATAGGCAGGTGCAAACATTTTACACTTTAACCAAATGTCTGTGAAGCATTTTCTCATGCCTCATCTCATTTGATCCTCACAGAAGTCCTGGAGTAGGTAGATAGGAAACTCAGTGGAATCCTATTTTCTTTTTATCAGCTGGAAACCATTGTCCATAGTTACATCCTCTCTCCTTCAGTGGTTTGGGTATGTTCTTCCCTTCATCTTAACAACCTGCTGTATCCTTTCTCAGGACCAATCATCCTCCAAAAAAAGTCATTTCACTTATGAAGTCCTGATTGTCTGCCCCCTCCCCTTTTTTCTATGCGGGTATTTTTCTAGGAATCTTACTGATTCCAATAGATGTTTAGAACGACCCCCAGACTGAGTCCCTCAAAAGCAGGAACCCCGTTTTATTTTGGTCCTCTCCTCAGCACTTCTGCAGTTCCTGGAGCGCAGCAGGGGACCCACAAACGTCTGTGACAAGGTGAGGCTCTTTACAGTGGTGAGAACCGGACGGGAGGACCCAAGCAAGGGGCCTTGCATGCCGAGGGGCCCGGGCTGGGTGGGAACATGGTGTTCACCTGGGTCCCGAAGGGCCTTTGCTAAATGAGCCGAGGAGGGGAGGAGCAGTCCTGGGGCAGAGCGAGGCCTGGGGCCAAGTGCCTGCAGGGCGGAGGGACGGGAAGCTGTCTGTGCCGGAGGACTCACTTTTTTAGGCGCTGGTTTTGTTGCATTGCACAAACCTGGTGCAAACCCCAAGCTCACCAGCGTGAGTCAGCGGGGCCGGCGGCGGCAGGAGAGGGAAAGGGTGGGCGAAGAGGAACGGCGCGCACCCCGAGGCCTGCACCGGAGGGGGAAGGACCCGGAGGCTCTCCGGGCACCCCGAAGGTGGGGCCGCTTACCTGCATAGGTTAGCGCGACCGGTTGGGGAAGGAGCTGGTTGTCCCCTCCAGTTGCTTTTGGGACCGCGCCACCACCGAATAGGTAATCCCTAGCCCGCCTTCAACGGCACCCCCAGGTCTACAGGGCCCAGCCCACCCGGGGCCCCCGGGGCCTTCCCACCCGCGCCGCCAACCCCGGGGCGC
>NW_005871097.1:3534020-3535378 GCF_000147115.1 Myotis lucifugus
CCCCCCCCCCCTTGATTCTAGCATAGCTTAGTTTTGCCTGTTTGAGACCTTCATAAAATGGGATCATTCAGTAAGTACTCCGGTTTCTAATATTACATTTTAAATGGTCGTCGTTGACAAAGTATCTCTTGGTGCTTTCTGATGTTTTTAGTTGCTTTAGGCCTGCAGTGCCTTGTGGCAGCCACTCGCCACCAAGAGGCTCTTGAGCACTGGAAATGTGGCGGGTCCCAGTTAAGATGTGCTGTGAGTAGACACACCTAATCTCCGAAGACTTGAGAGAGAGAGAGAGAGAGAGAGAGAGAGAGAGAGAGAGAATGAATGTAGAATATCTCACTAATAAATTCTTATAGTGATTATGTGATAAAATGAAAGTTCTTTGGGTACATTGGATATATAAGATGATTAAAATTAACTTCATCTTTCTTTTTTAATATGGCTACTAGAGAATTCAAAATCACACAGACAGCTTGTGTAATGTTTGTATTGGACAGCAGACAGGGCAGCCCTACACATTCCATTTTACAGACAGTTGGTTCTGCTTACTGCATATGAGAGTATATGAAAACTTGTCTTCATTCGAGAGAAAAAACATCTGGATTCAAGGAAGTAGCCCGAAGAGCCTGCCTTTTCCTGCTGTTTTAAAACTTTGCTTCAAACTTAACTTGTTTACTTCAAAGAGGTAAAAAGGACTAAATGTATCTTTGGCATTAAGTGACATTTTCAAAGACTTTGTAAAATATCTAATGTGCTTTAAAAAGGTATCTTGTGCTTTTGAAAATATCGAAAACTAGTAATTGCCTACACCCCAACCACCTAAATATATTAAAATTCAGCATTTTAGTGCGCTTTTGACCAGTCTTAATTAAAAAATAAACAAACATAGGTGAGATGATATTATGTCCAATTTTATATCCGACTCTGTTCATATCACATAAGCATATCTTATATGGAAAATGCTTAGACTTTTGACAACCACATAATGTGACTTCACATGAATACACTCCAGTTTTCTATGGCATTGTGGGGGGTTTGTTTTTGATTTTGCTAACTTTTACAAATCAGAAGTCCTTTTAATAGCGTGACAGTACCCTAATAAGATACAATTACAGCACCGCTTATTTGCCCCTTAATTGCACAGGAAAGGTGAAGTCCAAGTGGGCAGGGAACTTGACTTTTTGTTCACCCCCATATCCCTGGACCATGCAACATGTCTAGCGTATATAATAGACATTCAGTAAACATGTGTGTGTTTTTTTAATTAAATCTTATTGTCAGATATGACAGTGTTCCTCTTTCCTCGCCTTGTTCACAGTCTGAGCTGCTGCTGGGAGCTCAGGCAGAGGCTAGATTAGCACCTC
>NW_005871097.1:3536021-3555145 GCF_000147115.1 Myotis lucifugus
TCATAATTTGTATCTTTACCTTTTTCTTCTTCTTCCTCTTCTTAAAGGATACCTTTCAGCATTTCATATAATACTGGTTTGGTAGTGATGAACTCCTTTAGCTTTTCCTTATCTGACCTTCCATTCTGAATGATAGCTTTGCTGGATAAAGTAATCCTGGTTGTAGGTTCTTGGCATTCATCACTTTGAATATTTCTTGCCACTCCCTTCTGGCCTGCAAAGTTTCTGTTGAGAAATCAGCTGACATTCGTATGGGTACTCCCTTGTAGGTAACTGACTGTCTTTCTCTTGCTGCTTTTAAGATTCTCTCTTTGGCCATAACCGGTTTGGCTCAGTGGATAGAGCGTCAGCCTGTGGACTGAAAGGTCCCGGGTTCGATTCCGGTCAAGGGCATGTACCTTGGTTGTGGGCACATCTCCAGTAGGGAGTGTACAGGAGGCAGCTGATCGATGTTTCTCTCTCATCGATGTTTCTAACTCTCTATCTCTCTCCCTTCCTCTCTGTAAAAAATCAATAAAATATATTTTAAAAAAAAGATTCTCTCTTTGTCTTTTGCTCTTGGCATTTTAATTATGATGTGTCTTGGTGTGTTCCTCTTTGGATTCCTTTTGTTTGGGGTTCTCTGCGCTTCCTGGACTTGTAAGTCTATTTCTTTCACCAGGTAGGGGAAGTTTTCTGTCATTATTTCTTCAAATAGGTTTTCAATATCTTGCTCTCTCTCTTCTTCTGGCACCCCTATAATTCGGATGTTGGTACGCTTAAAGCTGTCCCAGAGGCTCCTTACACTATCTTCATATTTTTGGATTCTTTTTGCTTTTTGCTTTTCTGGTTGGGTGTTTTTTGCTTCTTCGTATTTCAAATCTTTGACTTGATTCTTGTGATCCTCTAGTCTGCGGTCCCACTCTGACCACCAGGCACACTGGCTCCTGGAGCTCTAAGGAGGTGCTAATTTAGCCTCTGCCTGAGGCTACCCAGCAGGAGCTCAGCTGTGAAGCAATGCGAGTTGCCCTGGGACCTTGGGCCAGCTGCAGTTTGTTATATAATTTTCAGATTGCAAAGGGCCAGGCCTTTCATATGCAAAAGCCGGCGCACAGCTTGGGCGGGGCGGGGGTCCCAGGGAATCAACAGGGCGGAGCAAGCAGCTATGGCTGCCCTCAGAGGCCCCGCTTCTCAGTGTCCCGGCAATTGCTGCAAGCACCTCCGAGAGAAAGCTGCCCTCGAGTTCCGACCGACGCCAAACAGTCTAGTTTCTCCTGTATGAGTCTGGGTCCCCAGAGACTCACCTGGAACTGGAGCTCAGAGCTTGAGACTCCCTACCGATTGAAAAAGACAACCGTGTCCTCAGCCGCCAGCCGTCTCCGTACCTCTGTACTTTACTTCCGCACCTCCTCTGAGTCTCAGTATGCTTTTCTCTTTCCTTCTAGTTGTAGAATTTCCACTCAGCCAGCCTTCCTGTGGTTCTGGATGCTGTCTGTTCCGTCTTTTAGTTGTATTCTTGAAGTGGTTGTGCTAAGCAGCAATCTCCGGTGTTTACCTATGCCGCCATCTTGGTTTTTTCTCAGTAAACATTTGTGAGGCGATTGAATTGGGGAGGAGATGGCTCTGGAAAATGATAACAGCTAGCTTTCTTTTAGCACTTGGGTACTGTGCCACACACCTCTATAAGGCAGGCACTGTTATGATCTCTGTGTAATATATAGGTAGAGAAAACCAAGGTTTAGAAAAGTTGAAGTTGCATATGGTCATAGCTGTAAATGACAGCCAGCATTTGAATCTAGGCTCTCTGACTCCAGAGGAGGGGCACTTATCATAGTAGAAGAAATCGCCAGTGGGAGGAGTCAGGGAAGGCTGTGAAGAAATGACCACTATAGTGACTACTTGGGCCAGTAGGAGTGGAAAGAGACGAACATTCAGATCCATTTTGGATATGCATGCTGGGTTTGGATTGAGAATCTTTTAAGCTAAACTAGCTCGGTGAGTGGATGACCAGGTGGCATTGAAGGAGATTAACTATACTGTGTATTGAAAGGCAGGCCCAAGGACTTAGAGCAGCCATTTGGGATGGGACATATATATTGTGGATGGCTTCAATTTATTTGTCCTGACCATGGTCAGCTAGTTCAAACTGAACTCACAGCTCAGAGTGAGATAACTTTACACCTTTAAGTTTCACATAGTTTGCTTTGAATGATAAGCAGAGGAAACTACAACATCAGGATAGGCTTTTCTTTGAGGAGGACAGAAATGATTTTTATTACCGATTTATCTTACTTGTCCATACTCCTCAAAGAAAAGCCCATCCTGATTCTGTGCTTAATTTCCAAGTATTTTTTAAAAGTTAAAAAAAATATTTTTATTGATGTCAGAGAGGAAGGGAGAAAGAGAGAGATAGAAACATCAGTGATCAGAGAGAATCATTGATCAGTTGTCTCCTGCATGCCCCACACTGGGGATCAAGCCTGCAACCCGGACATGTGCCTGGACTCGGTAAGAATCGAATTTAGGCCCCCTGGTTCATAGGTTGACACTCAACCACTGAGCCATGATGGCTGGGTTAAAGATTTTTTAAAAATATATTTTATTGTTTTTTTACAGAGAGGAAGGGAGAGGGATAGAGAGTTAGAAACATCGATGAGAGAGAAACATCGATCAGCTGCCTCCTGCACACCTCCCACTGGGGATGTGCCCGCAACCAAGGTACATGCCCTTGACCGGAATTGAACCTGGGACCCTTCAGTCTGCAGGCCGACGCTCTATCTACTGAGCCGAACCGGTCAGGGCTAAAGATTTTTTTTAAAAATTGATTTCAGAGAGGAAGGGAGAGGGAGAGAGAGATAGAAACATCAATGATGAGAGAGAATCATTGATTAAAATATTTTTTTAAAATTGTGAATTATAATAGAAAGTGGGATTTATAGTTATTAGTTTTTGTTAGTTTCCCTCTCTTTTGCAGTGGTCTTACTCAGTTGCCCATTTAGCTGCCATCCCTGTCTACAAAAATCATGCTGTTAAGTCTTACTTTCACATGCATGGTGAAATGGCGAGAATGAAGGCATAGGCTCAAGGGGAAAACAGTGGCTCTCAAAGTAGAGAAGGCCAAGTAGCTATTGGGCTCCCTGCCTGCCAGTCAAAAAGAGTTTGAATCAGACAGCCACAGAAAAGTCAAATAAAATTTCCTTATGACATAATACATTTTCCCCCTGCTTGGATATTCCTGCATGGTAAAACTGATAGGTAATGAAAAAAATTCAGTTAAGGAGGACACATTTATTCTTATTAATAGTGATGTTAATAGCTCACCTTCTTAAGTTCTTATTATCAGTTAATGTAGGGATTGATTTTGACCCTCCATACCAGGTACCAGCAAACATTTTCTGTTAAAGACCAGATAGTAAATATTTCAGGTGTCGTGTGCCACAGGTCTTTGTTGTCACAACTACTTAGCTCTGCCATTGTACAAAGTAAGTGAACATAGACACTATATAAATGAACGGGTGTGTCTGTGTGCTAATAAAACTTGATTTATGGACACAAGTTTGAGTATCATATAATTTTAATGTCATGAAATATTATTTTGATCTTTTGTAAATCATATAAAATATAAAAAACAGTCTTAGCTTGGGGACCATGCAAAAACAGACAGTGGGCCAAATGTGAGGTGAGCAGTGGGCCCTGGTTTGCTGACCTCTGATCTATATCTTTGCTCAATTAAACCTCAGAACCACCTAGGAAATCTTTTTTATGTTGGCACACTTAAATATTGATTTTAAAAAATAGACTACTGTTTAGAGCAATATTAGGTTTGCAGCAAAACTGAGCAGAAAGTACTGAGTTCCCATACACCACCTGTCCCATGAGCACAGCCTTCTCCATTATCAACATCCCAAACCAGAGCAATACATTTATTACAATCAATGAACCCATGTTGGCACAATCTTATCACCCAAAGTCATGGTTACATTAGAATTTGCTCTTGATGTTGTACATTCTATATAGACTTGGACAAATGTATAATGACATGTATCCACCATTGTAGTATCACACAGAGTAGTTTTACTGCCCTAAATATCCTCTGTACTCCACCTATTCATCCCTCCCCCCCCCAACCACTGTCAACCACTGATCTCTTTTTAAAAAAAATTTTAAAAAAATTGAATTCAGAGAAGAAGGGAGAGGGAGATAGAAACATCAATGATGAGAGAGAATCATTGAATGGCTTTCTCTTGCACGCCCCCCACTGGGGACTGAGCCCACAACCCAGGCATGTGCCCTTGACTGGAATCGAACCTGGGACCCTTCAGTCCACAGGCTGACACTCTATCCACTGAGCCAAACCAGCTAGGGCATAACCACTGATCTCTTTACTGTCTCTATAGTTTTGCCTTTTCCAGAGCATCATATATTTGAAATCCTACAGTATGTAACCTTTTCAGATTGGCTTCTTTCACTTAGTAATATGCATTAAGTTTCCTCCATGTCTTTTCATGGCTTGACAGCTCATTTCTTTTTAGTGCTGGATAATATTTTAAGGGACTGGTATTTTTATTCCATTTCACAGATGAAGAAACAGGCACAGAATGGATTAGCTTGCCCCGGTACAGCTTGTACAGCTCTGTCTGACAACAGTGCCTGATCTCATAAATTTTACCATGCCTCTGAATCCCAGAGAAATCTATTTTCTCATCGTGAAATTTGTCATATAACAGAGTTGGGGTAAATGGAAAATCAGGGCAATGGAGCCAGCCCCTCTGCTTGCAGAAAATAGCCACAGCTTCCTGCATATTGACAAAAATAAAAAATCAGAGGCTATGACTTTGTTTCAAAAGTTTCAGTCCTGGCTGGGTAGTTCAGTTGGTTAGAGCATCATCCGGATATGCCAAGGTGGTAGGTTCGGTCCCTGGTCAGAGCACATACAGGAATCAACCAGTTGATGCATAAATAAGTGGAACAAAAACTCGTTCTCTCTCTCAAATCAATCAATAAAAAAATATCTGAGGGTTTAAAATTTTTTTAAAGTTTTAACTATTTAGTTTAGATAGGAAAATGCTGTGTGCTTTTGAAATTCTGGTTTAACACACACTCTGCTTTACTGGTTTGAGAAACTGTTTCTCTTCCCTGACCCTTAATTTCATTACCTTTCAGAGTCTATCTGGGTGCTGACACCCAGCCATTCCTCTACCAATGAAGTACATCCTAGTCACCGGTGGGGTGATCTCGGGCATTGGGAAAGGGATCATCGCGAGCAGCATTGGGACGATTCTAAAATCATGGGGACTCCGAGTTACCGCCATCAAAATCGACCCCTATATCAACATCGATGCAGGCACTTTTTCACCTTATGAGCACGGTATGAAAGAGAACCACTTCCTCCCTTATAAAGCACTGAGTTAAATTGCAGTTCTTTCTTATATGTTGGTTAATTTCTTTAGGATAAAGTTCCAGAAGTAGAGTTGCTGGATCATATGTTATGAATATGTGAATGTTTTCATGGTCATTGATGCATTGTTCAGATTGCTGATGGCATTCCAAATCAGTCCACCCTTTTGGAAAACTGTGAGGACACCATTTTCATTGTAGCTTTTGCAGTATGGACTATGTTTTGTTTAATCATAAAGGTAATAGATTTCTCTTAGCATTTTATCGTTAGGAGAAAATTTCAAACAATATAGTATATATTGACAATTATATTGACAATATAGAATGACAAGAAAATTTCCCACTTCTTGGAGTGACTATTATTAATGTGGACATTTCAATGTATATAGTAATTATTTTTTTAAAAAAAGCATTAGCCCTTAAATACTTTCTTTTTAAAAATTTTACATACATGCAGGAAAATGCATAAATTATAAATGTACCACTTGATGAAATGATTATACTGTGTAATCAGCCCCTAGATCAGCCGTGGGCAAACTACGGCCAGCGGGCCGGATTCGGCCCGTTTGAAATGAATAAAACTAAAAAAAAAAAAGACCGTACCCTTTTATGTAATGATGTTTACTTTGAATTTATATTAGTTCACACAAACACTCCATCCATGCTTTTGTTCCGGCCCTCCAGTCCAGTTTAAGAACCCATTGTGGCCCTCGAGTCAAAAAGTTTGCCCACCCCTGCCCTAGATCAATAAACAGAATCTCCCTTTGCCTCCAAACCACCAGGGTAACTACTATCCTGTCTTCTAACACCATAGATTAAGTTTGCTTGTTGTTGTTTGTTTGTTTGTTGCTTTTTATTTCAGAGAGAGGAAGGGAGAGTTCAAGAGAGATAGAAACAGCAATGATGAGAATCATTGATTGGCTGCCTCCTGCACGCCACCTACTGGTGATCAAGCCCAAAACTTGGCCATATGCCCTGACTGGGAATCGAATCATGACCTCCTGGTTCATGGGTCCATGCTCAACCACTGAATCACACTGGTCGGGCTAGTTTTGCTTGTTTTTGAACTTTAAATGAATTGAATCTCACAGTTACATTATTTTGAATCTAATTTTCTTTTAATATATATATATTTTTATTGATTTCAGAGAGGAAGGTAGAGGAGGAGAGAGAGATAGAAACATCAATGATGAAAAAGAATCATTGACCAGCTGCCTCCTGCATGCTCCACATTGGGGATCAAGCTCGAAACCTGGGCATGTGCCCTGACTGGGAATCAAACCGTGACCTCCTGGTTCATAGGTCAATGCCCAACCATGAGCCATGCTGGCTGGGCTGTAATCTAATTTTAAAACTTAATATACTGTGGACATTTTAATATATTCTATACTCTTAAAAGCTGCACAAAATCTGAACAATAATAGGAAATAATTTCCAGTGTATTGATATTAAAAACAATACTGTGATGGAAATCTTTTTGAGATTTAGTTTTATTTATTTATTTATCTATATCCTCACCTGAGGATATTTTTTTTCCCCATTGATTTTTAGAGAAAGAGAGATGGATGAAGGGAGGGAAAGAGAGAAAGATGGATCAACTGCTTCCTGCATGCCCCCTACTGGGGATCAAGCCCATAACTGGGCATGTGCCCTGACTGGGAATCAAACCGGCAACCTTTTGGTGCAAGGGGCAATGCTCAACCTAGTGAGCCACACAGGCCAGGCCTGAAATTTAGTTTTTTTAAACAGAATGCCTGGGTGCAAAATTTCTTATTTGATGAGTAGATGTGTTTTTCAGGCTCTTAACACATAATGCATATCCCTTGTCTACAACTCTGAAATCCAAAAAGTTCTGAAAATTTAAAATTCTTCATACCTTTGTGGCTATTTATAGTCTTTTCCCAAAAGTTTTGAAAATTGAAAAATCTTCATAAAGCTGTGGCTAGTCTTTATTCCACTGGAATGTGTTTGATTATGGGTTGTTTTTGAGGTGTTTTATAATATATGGAAAATGTTCTATATTGCCTTTTTATAATCAGAAAAAAATCCAAATTACAACTTTTCATCTTTTCTTAGAATTTTCTGATAAGGCTTGTGGATCTGCACCAATTTACACCCTCATCAACAGTGTCTAAGAGGAAGGCCCAATTCCTTATACCTTTACTGAATATTATTCTTTTTAAACTTTAAAAAAATATTTTTATTGATTTCAGAGAGGAAGGGAAAGGGATAGAAAGATAGAAACATCAACGATGAGAGAGAATCATTGATCGGCTGCCTCCTGCTTGCCCCCTACTGGCGATCCAGCCCACAACCCGGGCATGTGCCCTTGACTGGAATCGAACCTGGGACCCTTCAGTCCACAGGCTGATGCTCTATCCACTGAGCCAAACCAGCTAGGGCTATTCTTTTTAAACTTTACTAACTGGAGAGTAAACCAAAAAACATATTTTTAATTTATATATTTTAAAAATTTATATATTTAAAAAAATTTTCATTTTGTCTGTGGAATGACATTCAAGTCTATGGTAGATGGTATTTTTGTTTGAAACTATCACCCAACTTCCTTCTATGCCTTCAATTTCCCTGCCCTGTTGACTTTGCACTTTGGCCATGTAGGTGGTTAACTCCTCCTGGTTTGTTGGGAACTTTCCTGGTTTTGAAAGTGAAAGTCCCTCATCCTAGGAACCCTTTTAATTCTGAGTAAACCAGAGAGGTTGGGTACTTTCTTTGACTATGTGGTTTGTTTTGTCCTAAGGGTTATTAGTGAATATTACATATGCCTTGAAGCAGAAATTTTCAATGCAGTGGCATGATTTGGTTCAGCCTCTCTTATGCTTCTGCCCTGTGTCATGAGAACTGCCTGCCCCATATAGGGATTCAGCCTGGGGTCCTGAGAATGCACAGAGCAGACACACAACTGACCCATAGCCCCACAAACATGAGGGAGAACTCAATAAATGTTTTGTAAGTCACTGAGATTTTAGGGTTGTTTGGTGTGCAGCAAAATTGACTAATGCCATGCATTGTGCCAATTTTCCTTTCAATTTTATTTTATTATTTTTTTAAAATATATTTTTATTGATTTCAGAAAAGAAGGGAGAGGGAGAGTGAGATAGAAACATCAATGATGAGAGAGAATAATTGATCTGCTGCCTCCTGCACACCTCCCACTGGGGATGGAGCCCAAAACCCAGGGATGTATCCTTGACCTGAATCAAACCCAGACCCTTCAGTCTGTAGGCTGACTCTCTATCCACTGAGCCAAACCAGCTAGGGCTTCCTTTCAATTTTAAAATGATTTTCAATAATACTTGATGTAAAGTATATTCATCTATAGTTATCATATGTATATATTTTTACTGTTTGAAATTCATCTTAATATTACCTCTGTTAGTTGCTGATCAATTTTAATTTACCATTTATATGATTAAATGTATCAACTGTTTCTTTATGGTTTCTGCCTTTGATGTCACCTTTAGGTTTCTCCTCCTCAGGAATGGTTAAATATTCATCTGTTTTCTTCTGGCACTTTTATAGTTTCAGTTGCTTTTATTTTAACACTAGAGGCCCAGTGCATGAAATTTATGGGGGGGGGGGGGGGGCGGGCGGGGGAGGCGGCCCTCAGCCTGGCCTACACCCTCTCCGATCCAAAGACCCCTTGAGGAATGTCCGACTGCTGGTTTAGGCCTGATCCCGCAGTCGGACATTCCTCTTGTAATCCTCTTGTAATCTGGGACCACTGGCTCCTAACTGTTTGCCTGCCTGCCTGCCTGATCGCCCCTAACCACCTCTGCCTCCTGGCCTGATCGTCTCCTAACTGCCCCCCTCTGGCCTGATCACCCCCTAACTGCCCTCCCCTGCCAGCCTGATCACCCCTTAACTGCCCTCCCCTGCCGGCCTGATTGCCCCCTAACTGCCCTCCCCTGCTGGCCTGATCGCCCCCTAACTGTTCCCCCCTGCTGGCCTGATCTCCCCCTAACTGCTCCTCCCTGCCGGCCTGATCTCCCCTAACCGTCTCTGCCTCAGTGCCTGCCACCGTGGCTTTGTCTGGAAGGATGTTTGGTCTAATTAGCATATTACCCTTTTATTAGTATAGATATAGATTGTTAATACATGTGGAATTTAATTTGGTGTGAGGTGAGTATGCAACATCATTCTTTTTCTATTTTTTTATTAGCCAACTATTCCTCATGACATTTATCAAAGATTTCATCCGTTCTCCACTGACTGAAATACCACCTGTTGTTATGTACTAAATATCCATATATACTTAGTTTTGTCTTTGTATTTTGTTCTGTTCCAGATTTCTTTGTTTATTTCTATCATTTTAACAAATGCAGCTTTTTATTATTAAGTAGATCAGGACTTTCCTCATTATTCCTTTTCTTCTCTTAAAATTTCAAAATGTTCAGTGTCTTCAAGATTAAGTAGGAATTATTTTGTCAAATGTTATAAGAAATCAAATTGGAGTTTTTGACAGAAACTGCTTTAAATTTATGAATTAATTTGGGGAAGAAATGAACACTGAAAATATTGATTGGCCCATTTAGGAACTTTATAAGTGGCTTTCATTTTATTCGTACCTTCTTTCATGTCTCTAAAATAAGGTTTTTAAGTTTTCTTCATGTAGGTCCTAGAAATTTCTTTGAAGTTTATTCCTGAGTATTTTATCTACTTTGGTTTGTGATGATATCTTTGTTCTGTTTTTTTGTCACACATTAAATTCCTTCATGCAGTAGACACCTTTTTGGATATTTTGGTTTTGTATATTTGTTAATGTTATCATATTCTATATTTATATGTATTGAATATCTATATGTATTTCAATCTTCCTTTCCTCACCACTATTATAAGGGCTTTTATCTTTACTTATTTTTTGTTTTGGTAATCACACCTGCTTTTCTTCCAAATTAACTTCAGTGTCACTAACAAGTTAAAAAAAAACTTGGAATTTTAGCCATAATTGCATGAAGTCTAAAAACCTTTTTGAAGGCTTGCCATCTATAGTTTTTCTTTCTCTTCTAAGAACATAATGCGTACATACTTTGAAAATTTAGGAGTTTATAATTTGAATATCTTTGCCATATATGTGGAGTATTGGCAAACTAGATTTGGCCTGACTTACCTAAAGGGATTTCAGAGATCTTCTTGTATTTGTCAGAAGTGAAGATGATCAAAGTAAAAAGACTCCCATAGATTGGTACTTCCTAAATAACATGAGAAAGTGGAATTTGAACTAGAAATGGAATTTGGGAAATAGGGAAATATTGCAGTTTCATCAATTTGCTCTTTTGTCCTTAAAGTTAGCAATCTTCCTGACCACTGTTAGGTACCTGATAAGGGAGACATAAATGAGGATATAAAAGGTTTCTGATAAGGTTTGTAAGCTAGCCAAACCTTTTTTTTTCCTGTGAACTTTCTGCCATAGGCATAAATGATAAAATTTTCTTAATTAGGGGAAGTTCAATTCTTACAAGGTGGCTTTAGAACACTGGACTCCCAATCAATGTCCCCAAGTGACATTGGAGACCCAGAGACATGCCAAATAATGAAAGCAGGTATTTCATGTGATTAAGTCTGCATCTACATCCTTTTTCTTGGTCCTGCTGTGCAGGTGGCTTATTGCACAAGCTGGCTTTTCTGCCTCTCTTTCACCAAGTTGCCCCGTGGGCTCATTGGGGCCCTGCTTTTCATCTATTATCTCTTTAACTGTGACTTTCACCAAGATGGGAATCAATTAAAACTTTCTTATGCAAATTCCAGAGTACAGGATATGGATGCTTTGAAGTAAATTGCTATTAGTTTTTTAAATTGCTGCTTTAAAGCCCCCTTTTCAAGTGATGTACAATGAGTTTGGAAAGCTAAATCTTGAAGACAGAGTTTTAGTAAGTATGAAAAAAAACCCATAATAAGATGCTGGAATTTTTCTGATGCATTTTAAAGGATATAATTGAGTTGTTAAGTTTTCCCATCAAAATAATGAAATGATGCCCTAGTTGGGTAATTCAGTTGGTTGGAGCATCCTCCCACACACCAAAAAAAAAAAAAAAAAGATTGCCAGCTGGATTCCCAGTCAAGGCACATACCTAGGTTTCAAGGTCCATCCCCTGGAGGCAAACTATCAATGATGTTACGATTGATGTTTCTCTCACATTCTCTCTCTCTCTCTCTCTCTCTCTCTCTCTCTCTCCCTCCCTTCCTCTCTTCCTCTCTCTAAAAATCAACAAACATCCTCGAGTGAGGATACAAAACATGAAATGGTGATAGAATATGGTTTATAAATAAGTCTCTTAGCAGTTTTTTAATAAAATGTGCTCATTTTTGAAAAATAATCTACTGAAAGCAAATTTGAAAATTTTACATTGCCTTTTTATTCTAGGAGAAGTGTTTGTCTTAAACGATGGTGGAGAAGTTGATTTAGACCTTGGAAATTATGAAAGGTTCTTGGATATTAATCTTTATAAAGACAACAACATCACCACTGGGAAAATATATCAGCATGTGATTAATAAAGAGAGGCGTGGTGACTACCTGGGGAAAACAGTACAAGGTATTGCATTCCACAGACATTAGGGGGCCCTGTGTGCTGAGCACCCACACCCTGCTCAAAACAGACGAGACAGTGAGGAGGTCCCTGCACTCTGCAAGTTCTAATGCTCCTCAAATCCCTGTATTCTTTTCTTTTTTATTTTCCTTAAAGATGTCAAGTTCATCCTCCGAGTTCCTGATTTATTTTCTTCAGTCTTTTCTCTTTTTTACTAATGCCATTGTTTCCCTTAATCAATCTCTCCCCACCCCTCTGTCTCTCATTCATTCATTCATTTATAAAATCTATGGCGAACCATTTATTCATCTTTTTTTACATGATTAGGGTGTATATTTTTTGGTTTGTTTTTTTGTCTGTATTTTATTGAATGTGTTCTTTTTCCTTGTATCTTTGCATGCATGATGATTATTTCCCTTTGAAGGAGGTCAGCTTTGGAGAGGGACTGGGGGATTGAACTGGAGTGGCAAGTAGCATGGTCTGACCTTTTTTCACCAACCCTTTCCCTGGATGGTATGGTTCTCTCTTGTCTTAGAAAAGATCCCCTCCTGGTACCTCTGAAGTTTTGTATTCATACGTTCCTACATGGTAGGGTAAAGGTGATAATTCCTCATCCCCTTTAAATCACTTTCATGTTGGAACCAATTGAGAAACAGATGTAGGAATAGGACAGATGGAGATCAAAAGAGCAACTATATTATTGCCGAAATTGGACATCGTGGCACAGATCTCCAGTACAATTGTGTTTTCTAATAGTTTTCCCCTGAGTGTAGGTCTTGGGAAAACCTGCAGGAGGGAGAGTCACTGCCTCATATCTGCTATGTCCCAACGATGGAGGAGAGGGCAAGGCCCAGACCTGGGTCCTGAACCCTGATCCCTGTGCTGCTGGCATGGAGGCAAAACCCGGCCAACCTCATCCTTCCAGAAGGGGGTGGGCCAGGCATGCCCAGTGGTCCTTCCAAACGCACCAATCAAAGACAACTTCCTCTTGCCTGCAGACTCTGCGAGTGTAAGGTGGAGCAGGTGACGGATGCCCCTTCGCCTCAGCTTCCTGAAGGCCAATGTTCCTACTTCCAGCCATCACATTAGGTTAGGTGGCTGGGCTGAATCCCCCTCTTCAGTTGATATCACCAACTGCAGGCCTGTTCACCACCCAAGGGACTCCTGGGCCTCACATGCTTATGGAGATGTCACCGTTTGTCCTCTTCAGCTGACATTAGCATTCGCTGGCGCCTGGTCAGCAGGCATACCTTGCCTATATCCTCTTGAGTGTCCCCCTCCCCATTGGCTGGTGGTCTGGCCACTCTGCGTCCTTCCTTCCTGTGAAGCCTAGCATTTAGCATCTTAGGCAGCCCTCTTTGCACAGTTTTTCATTGGCATTATAGGTGTTTTCTAGTTGCATTGAAGAATGGCATTTCTGTTTTCTGTTTCTTATTCTCTGGGGTTGGTCGGTTTCAAGAGAAAAGGCATAGCATTTAAATGAGTGAACCTAAATTGCCCCTGCAGTATTAATTTCAGTGAAGAAAGATGATAGCATTAGGACTATAGCTTGTCTGATTTGCCAGGTAGCTGTCAGGCTAAAGATCGGATACATTGCCTTTTCATGACCATGAAATAAGCTTTGTACTAATTACTTCTTTCTGCAGTTGTCCCTCACATTACTGATGCTGTCCAGGAGTGGGTTATGAATCAAGCCATGGTGCCAGTGGATGGTCATAAGGAGGAGCCCCAAATATGTGTTATTGAGGTAAGCACGGAACATTTCTTTATAAACATACTAGAAGCCCAGCGTGCGAAATCGCGCAGCTCCGCCCACCCGTGCCGGTCTTTGGTCATTACGGTGTTAGGGCCACAGGCCTTTTATAATATAGATGTCCTTCTAGGTTTTTAACCATCTGATCTCTATTCATTCGACAAATATATAAAGATGATATCCTGTGTGCCAGGAACTGGGCTAGAATAGATAGTTCCTGCCCTTGTGGTCCCAAGTCAGTGGGCAAGATTGGCATTAAACAGGGCGAGTACTCCTGGGGTGGGTGTGCAGCAACCTGCATGCGGAGACATCAGTTGTACATAAGGTCAGTGTTAGGGCCTCCTGTGTGCTAAGCCTGGGATGGGCAGTCTCTGGCCTTGAAGAGCCTGCAGACCTCCCTGTCCTCATACAACAGAATGCATTCTAGTGAGTGTTATTTGAGAAGTATTTTCAAAATGCATTGGGAGTAGAGAGAGATGGACTTATGGAAGTGTAATGGTAGAGGTGATTTGAAGGTGAGTATTAGCTGTTTAAAGAAAGAACATTTGGGGCGGGAGGGGGTAAGAGATCAACCACAGGACATGTATGCATGCATATAAGCATAACTAATGGACACAGACAGTAGGGGGTGAGGGCATGTGCTTGGGGGGGGGGGCGCAGCTGGGGAGAGGTCAATGGGGGAAAAAGACATATGTAATACTTTAAACAATAAAGAATTTAAATTAAAAAAATGATACCATATATGGACAATCCAGTAAAAAAAGAAAGAAAAGAATAAAGATATTTCCTACCAAAAAAAAAGAAATATTTGATTTGTATTTAGAGTTCAGAAAGTTTAGTTGAAAATAGATTAATATTTACAAGTTGTTCTAAACATACTTCAGAAGTTTTCCAATAACTGAATTGAGTATTTTAAATTTTAATTAGCTAAAATAAATAAAATTTAAAATTCAAAATAAAGAACATAATACAGGGTGGGGCAAAAGTAGGTATACAGTTATGAGTACATGAAATACAGTTTATTCTTGTATTATTATTTGTTTTTATATTATTTTCCTTACAAACAACTGTAAAGCTACTTATGCTCCACCCTGTATTTGAACTTGCCAGTTGTTCATGTTTCCCTTCCTATCAATGTGCAGATTGAGAATGACGTCCAGGCACCCCTATCTAAATGTCAGTTGATCTGATTGACAGGCAGGAGAACAGAATAATGAATAGCATAGTTCCTAAAGTCAGACTGCTCAAGTTCAAATTTCTGCCGTGACCCCTGAATGGTATATAGTTCAGTGGTTAGAGTCTGGAGCCATATTGCTTGCGTTCATTGTCCAGTTAGGTCACTTACCAGTGGGGTGACCTTGGACAAGTTTGCTTACCTTCTCTGTGCCTCAGTGAACTCATCTGCTAGATGAGGACAATGACACTACTTAACTCATTGTTTTGAGGATTAAATAAGTCAGTATACTTAGTGCTTAGAATACTGTTAATCTATACTAGTAGTATGTGCTCAAAAATTATTAGCCATTATTAAGGTGCCTGTGTGACATTTGGCAAATTACTTCCAAAAAATTCAATGTAGTCATCTATAACAATATGATAATAATGTAATATTGTAATAGTAACAAGATGGTAACAGGGTTGTTGTGAGGATTAAATGGGATAATATAAAGCATTTGGCAATGTCTGGCATTTAGGAAGTGCTTAATAAACATATGTTAGCTGTTATTGTCATTATTAGCAGGTAGATATGCCATCAACAAGATCAATTTTGTTAATAGTAGAGGTGATAAATGTAACATAATGTGCTATACTATCATATAATAACTACTAGAGGCCTGGTGCACGAAATTCGTGCATGGGTGTGGTCCCTAGGCCTGGCCTGTGATGGAAGCATGAGTGTCTGGTGTGGAAGGGCAGGTCCCAGCTGACCTCTGAGCCCTAGGCAGCACCTGGGCCCCTGAGCCCCTGTGCACACCCCTCCACCTGAGTCATGGTGCCCGAGTCCCCACGCAGAGATGCAGTGAGCATGGCCAGATGCTGTGGGCTGGGGCGCAGCATGGGCCTCTGGGCCGCCCAGTGGCACCGCATAGAAGCTGGGTGGGCAGCGTGCTCTCTCCTGGCTGGCCTCTCAGACCAGCTCCTGAGCGAACCCGTGGGGAGCCCGACTGGCCCCTGTGGTCCTGGCAGTTGTGGCCAGAAGAGGCCGCACAGGTGTGGGGCAGGCTCCTTGCGGGCGCCCAGCACCTGAGTGCCCGCTGCCCACGCCGTGTTGCTGATGCCCACCATGTTCCACGCTGCCCCCTGGTGGTTAGCACATGTCATAACGAGCAGTTGAACTCAAGGTGGAAGGACCGCCTGAGGGGACAATTTGCATATTGGGCTTTTATTATATAGGATACTGTACTAAATAGTATGGCTGATAAACTTAATATAAATACATAGGTGTGCTCTACAAAATTATTTCTCCCTTGGTATTTCTTCCTTCACAATTTATGAGGAAAGAGGTAATACTTTATAATTTTTAAAAATTGGAATGTAACTTAAACACAGAAAAGTGCGCATATAGATGTATAGCTTGATGAAGTTTTGCAAATTAATCACACCTGCATAATTAGGCTTACTTTCTTTAAAAATATTTGAAATCTAATACAGTGAGTAGTTTGCAAACAAATGGGGCAACGATAAAGACAAACAGTGTAAGAGAAGGGCAGGTAAAAGCTCCAGGAAGATACCATCTGATATGAAAACTGAGCTGTAACCAGGGCATAGCTTGACTTTACAGTAAAGGAGACTTACATGGTCACTCTATTTATTGATTTTCAGTTTTCAGAGTCAATCCCAGGATGCATTAGAGAAGCCTTAAAAGCAGGGATATAAATGTCATCAGCTTTCAAAGAACGATTTGTGATGTAGAGGGGGTGGAAGAGTGCTGGAGGGGAAGGAGGGAGATAAGAACTTAATTTTACACTGTGATGCATCCACAGATACTGTTATGCCCTGCTCAATGATGGGGATACATTCTATACGTTCTGAGAAATTTGTCGTCAGGCAATTTTGTCGTGCGAATACGATAGAGTGCACTTACACAAACATAGATGGTACAGCCTACTACACACCTAGGCTATGTGGCATAGCCTATTGCTCCTAGGTTACAAGCCTGCACAGCCTGTTACTGTATGAAACAACACGGGATTAAATCAAGGACAAGAAAAAATAATGCAATCAAGAAACCCAGTAAACATAAAATGTATGAGGCTACTGCTGACATAACTCAACATAGTGTTTTACAGCAAATATTTTTTATAAGTAGAAAGTGTAGACTCTAACAATAAAAAGTCTAGTATACTAAATACATAAACCAATGACATAGTTGCTTATCATTATCAAGTATTTTGTACTATACCTAATTGTGTGTATAACATAATTTAACATCTGTATACACTACAAAGTGATCCCTCCTGAAGTCTAGTTACTATCCATCACCCCAAACTCCACGCCCCCTTGCCCTGTGGTAACATCTATTTTCTGTATTTATAGGTTTGTTTTTGTTTTGTTTTTTGTATGTGAGTTTTTTTCATATGAGTGAGGTATTTGTCTTTTTCCTTTTGCCGTATTTCACTTAGCATAATACCCTCAAGATCCATCCATATTATCACAAATAGCAAGATTTTATTCTTTTTAAATGGCTGAGTAGTATTCCACTGTGCGTGTATATCCATTCATTCATTGACCGACCCTTTTAGTTTTTATAGGTGAAAGAATAGCTTTTTCTTAAGATTATTAACTTAGTCACAAAAAAGTTCCAAATGGTCATGTGTATGAATGTTTTTGCCTTTTATTTTCTGATTCTGCTCTTTTTAAAAAATCTACATTTGCCCTGACCGATTTGGCTCAGTGGATAGAGCGTCGGCCTGTGGACTGAAAGGTCCCAGTTCAATTCCGGTCAAGGGCATGTACCTTGGTTGCGGGCACATTCCCAGTGGGAGGTGTGCAGGAGGCAGCTGATCAATGTTTCTCTCTCATTGATGTTTCTAACTCTCTATCCCTCTCCCTTCCTCTCTGTAAAAAAATCAATAAAATGTATTTAAAAAAAAAAAAAAGGTACATTTACAATGATATACATGAATATGTAAAAGTAACTTATGGTGTTAGACGTCAGGATAGTGGTGACCTTTGGAGAGGAGGGAGGTAGTGATTGGGAGAGGGCAAAAGGGAGGTTTCTGGGATGCTGATAATGTAATTCTATTTCTTGACCTTGTTGATGGCTAAACTGAAAATTCTTCAAGTTGCACACTTACAATTTGCACACTTTTTCAGGTATATTATACATTTAAAAAAATCTACATTTAAAATAATAACCACAAAAAAGAGAAGGGGAAATCATTTTTTAATGTAATTGAGCTGCCACCAAACATCATTAAAATATAAGCTCAATTTTAAAAATATGGGTGTTTTTTTTTTAATTTTAGAGAAGAAGGGAGAGGGAGAGAGATAGAAACATCAATGATGAGAGAGAATCATTGATCGGTTGCCTCCTGCATGCCTCACTCTGGGGATCGAGCTTGCAACCCAGGTATATGCCCTGACTTTGAATCAAGCCATGACCTCCTGGTTCATAGGTCAATACTCAACCCCTGAGCTACACCAGTGGGGCAGGACGAGTCTTCTTAACACTTCCTTTTCATCTCAGCTTTTCTAGCCATTGTTTTTTGAGAATCATCCTTGAACAAAGCTTTTATATTTCACTAGAGGCCTGGTGCACAAAATTCATGCACAGGTAGGATCCCTAGGCCTGGCCAGTGATCAGGGCCAATCAGGTTCCCTGCCTCCCTGCCTCCCCACCTCCTCCTTCCCTCACTCCCTCAGCACCCCACAGCCACCGCTGATTGCCCACCATGTTCTGTGCTGCCCCCTCGTGGTCAGCGCACATCATAGCAAGTGATTGAACTCCTGGTCTCCTGGTTGAACTCCTGAGGGGACACTTTGCATATTAGCCTTTTATATATATAGATTCTGGGGCTGACACACCTGACTGTCATCATTTTACAAGAAGTATGCTATAGAGTCAGACTATAATTGTTAAAGATTCTACTTGCACAATGAAATAAAAAATTCTCAATGACATCTCAAATTAAACCAAAGTTTCCATCTCAAAAAACAACAAGCATACATTTTAGGCCTGTACCTGCACATTGTTCTTTTTTGTTCCATATCTATATTCTCAATTTTTAAAATTCTGCTCTTGAGTTGATTTGTTTGGCTTAATAAACATTAATTAAGCACTTCAATATGTACTAGCGCCATGATAGCTGTGAATATGATGAGACAATGACTCCTGCTTTCCAGGACTTATTGTCTCAATTTTTAATTTCATGGAAACAGATAAACTGTGCCAACTTGTCCCCAGAGAAACTCCTTCTTTTCTATATAACCCTGATGTTTATATTG
>NW_005871097.1:3555245-3575803 GCF_000147115.1 Myotis lucifugus
CTGATCGAGCCTGCAACCCGGGCATGTGCCCTGACTGGGAATTGAACCATGACTTTCTGGATCATAGGTCGATGCTCAACCACTGACCACACAGGCCAGGCTCTCCCTCCCTCCCCTCTTTCCTTCCTTCCTTCCTTTCCTTCCTGCCTGCCTGCCTGCCTGCCTTTCCTTCCTTTCCTTCCTTTCCTTCTTAAAAGAGAAGACTCCTTTCCTTAAAGGCAAAATGGACATTACACATCTTATAAATTTGCTGTTGCTTCAATTTAAGCTTTGCATAGATTTTAAACTGTTGTTATGGGTGCTATTTCCCCTATTGTGTGGGGGAAATAATTAACTTAGTACTATTCTAATATGATAATGGCGAGCCAGAGAAGTGGTAATGGGACCCTTCAAATAGATGGAGAGAATGCAGTACCACTGCATGCCACATGAGGGCAGAATCAGATAATGTTTAAAGTTTTGCTTCCTTGTCCGGATTTCCTGTTGACTCCCAGTACACCCCCATCAAAAAAGGAGATGTCTCCTTAAGGTTTAGTTTAATGCAGACCTCTTTTTTCCTAAAAAAATTTTTTTTCTCCCCCATTAGATTCTGCTGCATTGTAGTTAATGAGCACTTACACCCTTCACCTCCTGCCAGTTTCCTGATTGCATGTGATATTTCTGGGATTTTCATAATTAAGATTGTCATTCTTTTACAGAATTATCATATATTTCTGTCTGTTCCATACCCAGGAAACTTGAATTTTAATTGTGTTTTGTTATCTGAGTAATCTGAGTTAAAGAAGAATTTCTTTTGTAGCAATGAAATCCCTCCCACCCTGTGTCTGTTTCTCCCTCCCTCTCTCTTTCCCTCCCCCTTCTTAGTTTGATTCCATTTTCATTATGAAAACAGGTACTAGAATGCTGTTACCTAGGGCTTATATTGAATTATGAGACCCTCTGTCCTGTCCTGACCACTAACCTAAGCCCCCAGTGCTGCATGTAGTGTGCTGGGCTTGTGCTGGAGATACGGCAGGCACGTTCCTGCCCTCATAGGGCTTACGGCCTAGTAGCGTAGAGAGACAGGAAACAAGGACTCAGATAAAATAATGGCACCTTGTACTGAGTTATCAGGAAGGGCACAGGCAGGGTACTGTGATAGGGGGCATCGAGAGAGTGGCTGCTTTAGGTGAATGGTCAGAGTCCGGCGTTCTGAGGAGGACATAGCTCCCTGGGCTGAAGCATAAAAGGGAGATAGATGAAGAAGGGGCAGGAAGGAGAATGAGCCCGTCTGAGAGGCCAGTGGGGCCGAAGTACAGAGTGAGAGGTTGGGGCATGAGATGAGATTAGAGATCTGTGCACGGGCCAGATCAAGAAGGGCCTTTGTTGGCTACATAAAGGAGTTTAGGCTTTATTTTTAGTGAAGCAGTGTGTTACTCTAAGCAAGGGGTGGGGGCATATTTTGAGTTTTTTAAAGGTCATTCTGCTGGTGTGTGACAAATGGTTTGATTGTAGGACAGGAGAGAGTAGAAGCTGTGGGCCCTTAAGATTTGGGGGTCTGCCACCTCTTTTTGTAAAGGGCCAGATGAAAAATATGTTTAGCTTTGCAAGTGGAAGAGTCTTTGTCAATGTCAACAGCTACTCAAGTCTGCCATTGTAGTGTGAAAGCAGCTATAGGCAATATGTAAATGAATAGGCATAGCTGTGTGCCAATAAAATTTTATATATAAAGTCAGGCAGCAGGCCATGGTTTGCCACCCCCTGGTTTAGATTATTGCAGTAATCCTGGCAAAAGATGCAGTAATTCTAGCTTGAACCAGTGAGTGGGAAGAGATGCTATTTGCTGAGATGAAAAAGCACCCAGCAAAACAGGCCCAGAGGTGATGGACCAGGGGTTCAGTTTGGGATGTGGTAAGTTTGGGTAGTTATTGATCAATCCGAGATGTCAAAGCTGGTTACAAAGCCTCTTCCTCCTCAACACCCAGATCATTTCACTTAGTGCTTAAATTTTATTCCTGATTATTGTTCTTTAGCTCTGCCTTATTTCCCCTTCCTAAATTTTGAGCTCCTTAGGAACATGTTGTCTTAAAATCTTCCAGCACCTCATTTATAGTGTTGAGCATGTAGTAGGTGCTCAAATGCTAGAGAATTCATTTTAAAATCCATGTGACAGTCTTTAAGCATTTAAATATGGTGAGGATGAATGGGTTAAGGTGAATTTCATCCCAGTCTAAAGTAAAATGCTTAAGTAACTATTGAAAGCACATTATATATTAAGTTAACATTTATCAAAGGATTATATTATCAGGAATATTCTCAGGGCTTTTTGTACTGCTTGTTTCAGAAAAGCAGCATGTTTAAGAGTAGTGATTTAATTCTAATTGTACCACCATTACAAGGAGACTGTTCAGATGCATGCAGGTGTGTGTGTGTGTGTGTGTGTGTGTGTGTGTGTGTGTTCGTTCCTTCATGGAGAGAGAGACAGAATGAGACACAGAGAGAGAGAGTTAGAGTGACACAGAGAGAATGCTCACTATTTCACACCAGGAAGAGCCAGGTGGCTCTATATTCTGGATCTTTTTGTCTGCTAATGAATTGCCTTCTCTTTTCTTAAAGCCCTCCATTTTATTTTTAACATTTTCAGTCTTGATGACATGAAGGGTTAACAGCCTTATAATGATCCCCCCTTTTTTGGGGGGTTGTGGTAATTTACTAGTCTGTATAATCCAAGTGAATCAATGATAGCATGACTCATTTATTTAATTTCATCCGTATCTTCACGGAACAGGCAGAGAGATCTTATATACACAGGATTACATCATCCTGAAAGCCCTCCTCGCCCTTGCTTTCTTTCCCCTTCTTGAGGCTCTGCTTACTCTCTTTCCTGTTTACCTGGCTGTGTTACACTCCATCTATTCTTTTTTTTTTTTTTTGAACAAAAAATAATCTTTAGCCCTGACCGGTTTGGCTCAGTGGATGGAGCGTCGGCCTGCGGACCGAAGGGTCCCGGGGTTCGATTCCGGTCAGGGCATGTGCCTTGGTTGCGGGCATGTCCCCAGTGGGGGGTGTGCAGGAGGCAGCTGATTGATGTTTCTCTCTCATCGATGTTTCTAACTCTCCAGTCTATCCCTCTCCCTTCCTCGCTGTAAAAAATCAATAAAATATATATTAAAAAAAATAATCTTTATATAAACTATTAATAAATACCTAAATACAATATGGCTTTTAAAATGAAATCATGTGTATATAGTTGTATTTATAAAGATAAGTATACTAATCAAAAGCTATACAACATTAACAGCAAATCCAAATGTGAACTAAGATATTCTTCTGAATTCTGTTTCATTGAGCATCAAAAACCACCAATTTTTTAGTCCTTTTCTTGTACATTATTCTGTATCCACATTCTCTGCATCTGATTGGATCCCTGGATTTTATTTCATTTTCTGCATGACATTCATTGGCTGCTGCTTTGGGAGTTGGGCATCCTTCTGGGTGTCCATTGTTAATCTTTAGCACTGATACACTCCTCTCTCTGTGATTCCAGACTATTCTTTTTTTTAACTTTATTGTTGACACTATTATAAATGTCCCCATTTCCCCCTTTGCCCACCTGCATATCCCTTCTTATTTTCTAGTCTCCATTTTCTCTTTCCTTTGCTTCATCTCCCTTTATTTTATTTTTAAAAAAATATTTTTATTGACTTCAGAGAGGAAGGGCGAGGGACAGGGAGAGAGAGATAGAAACATCAATAATGAGAGAGAATCATGGATCGGCTGCCTCCTGCACGCCCCACACTGGGGATCGAGCCCACAACCCGGGCATATGCCCTGACCAGGACTTGAACCGTGACCTCCTGGTTCATAGGTTGATACTCAACTACTGAACCACAATAGCTAGACCAATTTACATTATTTCTAATTGGAAAAAAAATGATTCGGTTTTCGAACAGCCATTTGGAACGAAGTTGGAGAAATGAGGTTCCACTGTATTTACAAACATCTGTTCTTGTGTCACCATAAATTTCTGCTTAGCTTATTAAGACTTTTTCTATTAGTCTGTGTAACATGGAAGATCACTTGTGTCTTTTTTTTCATTTCCAGTTGGGTGGCACCATCGGAGACATTGAAGGAATGCCATTTGTGGAAGCATTCAGACAATTTCAGTTTAAGGCAAAAAGAGAGAATTTCTGTAACATTCATGTTAGCCTTGTCCCACAGGTGAGCTTTCCAGATAAGTATAGACAGCAACTTCTATAAGTTTTCTTATGATATTCTGTTTATTCCGTATTTTAGCTAGGGATCCATTCACTATCAAGGAGAGCTAAATGTCCAAGGTACTAACAGTGACCCCTTTCTTTTCAGCCCAGTGCTACCGGAGAACAAAAAACCAAACCCACACAAAACAGTGTTCGTGCGCTGAGGGGGTTGGGCCTGTCTCCTGATCTGGTGAGTTAAAGAGAGTGGGTAAATTTCTTGACAATAGGACCTCCTTTTCTTAATCTATAACATCATCTAAGTCCTTTCTAGCTCTCAAATCCTTCCTATGACATTGACCTTTTTGTATCTGGGATCCAGGGAAGGGTATTCATCCTCAAGTGTCACTTCACACATTTCTAAATTGGCCATTGGTTCTTCTCCAGGCCCTCCTTTGATTGGCCACACTGACACCTGGTCAAGTGCAATGTCCTGCCATTTTGTATGGTCCCTGGGTCCTTGAGAGTGAGGTGGGACCTTGGAGATTTTCCCATGACCCTACTAGGATGGGCTATCACTGCTCTTATTTATAGCAGGTAATCCAGTTATTACCAATAGTCTAGATCAGGGGTCAGCAAGTAAGGGCCTATAGGCCTGTTTCCTGGAAAGAAATTTTTAAGACTTTTAAAATTGTAAATAAAGTTTTATTGGAACATGATACCATCCATTGTTTACATTTGTCTATATCTGCCTTTGCACTACAGTAGTGCAACTGAGTAGTCAGGACAGTGACTGCATGGCCTGCAAAACCTAAACTATTTACCATTGCGCCCTTTAGAGGAAAAGTTTGCCAAGCCTGGTCTAGCTCTGTTCTTGTATTTTTTATGTTTTTAAAAATATATATTTTTATTGATTTTAGAGAGGAAGGGAGAGGGAGAGAGAGAGAGATAGAAACATCAATGATGAGAGAGAATCATTGATCAGCTGCTTCCTGCACACCCCACACCGGGGATTGAACCCACAACCTGGGCATGTGCCCTGACCGGGAATTGAACTGTGATCTCCTGGTTCATAGGTCGATGCTCAACCACTGAGCCACACTGGCTGAGCTGTTCTTTTATTTTTATTTATTTTTATTTTTTTAAAATATATTTTATTGATTTTTTTACAGAGAGGAAGGGAGAGAGATAGAGAGTTAGAAACATTGATGAGAGAGAAACATCGATCAGCTGCCTCCTGCACATCTCCTACTGGGGATGTGCCCGCAACCCAGGTACATGCCCTTGACCGGAATCGAACCTGGGACCTTTCAGTCCGCAGGCTGACGCTCTATCCACTGAGCCAAACTGGTTTCGGCTGTTCTTGTATTTTTAAAGGAGTAACATTTGTGGCCTTGGCTCTACTTATGAGAGACACCTTCACATTTCGAGTTCTTACTGGTAGAGTTGTGTTGAGTTTGATTATACTTGCTTATATTAGTGCTCAGGCGAGCTTCTAAAAGGCCAATGGAATGCCCAGAATGAACATGTACATACCTAGTCAAGTCTGTTATAGCAAAAAGAAATTTATCTTGTGTCCTTCTGAAAACGAATGGCGGTATGGATAGCTGATTCCTGCTTGCTGACCTGTGCATAACTGACTTTGACAGATCGTCTGCCGGAGTTCAAAGCCCATCGAAATGGCTGTGAAGGAAAAGATTTCTATGTTTTGTCATGTGAACCCTGAACAGGTTAGTGCTGCTCTTTAGATTTTATTGCCTTGCAGGTACTTCTGCTGATGCCAACGTTTTATGCCTCTTAAATCATCATATTTTCACAGCATTTATGAAAACTCATATCCAGCCACGGCTCCCTTGCCTTTAAGTGAACGATCTTGAGACTCCTGATTCCTTAGATAGAGTGCATGTTTCTTTGCATAATTACTCCTTAAGTTGTAGGTATAAAATCAGCGGGGCTTTTTAACTCGAAGTCAAATCTCTAGAGAGAGAACCACTCCTGCTTATCATCTCTTTACCTTGTCTTTCTAGGACACTGACTGCTTTCACTTCGATTTCTCCTTGTAACTGCTACAGCTTAACTTACCACAAAGCACTCATTACGTTGACATTTACCCGATCACTTCTGATTACATCAGCGGCCTCAGTTCAATTCATTGCTACAGAAACTGTACCATGATTTGGGCTTAGGTCCTATGTCCTGCCAGACTTCCCACCTGGGTATCTGAAAGTTAGCTTTTCTTTTTTCTTTCATTTTCTTATCTCTGTCTCTTGTTTGCAGTAAGGCTCAGGCACAAGGGATCAGAGTTGGCTATAATTTAAAAAGGGATAATAACCAGTGCTCAGGAAGAGTGAGGTTTAGCAGAAACCTTTTGTTTTCTTCAGATAAGCTCTGAGCTCTCTAAAGCCTAAAAGCCACCTAATCAGATTTCTGTATCTCAGGGGGCAGTTTGATGAAGAACCTACTGTCCGATGCTTAGGGTCAGTGCATATGTCGGAACTACTCTGAACATGTGCTGGCAGGTTTAATGGGCTCCCCTGTGTTTTTATGTCGTCAAGCCATTTTGATTTTGTTCAATTTGTTTTTTGTACTCTTCCTATTGGTCAATAGTATTTTGTGTGTGTATTAAACACATATAACCTGGTTTCCTAAATAGAAGGAGAATGTAAGGACATCCAAACCTGAGTTTTTTTGAGCCAAATTGACAAATGCCAGGAAGCAAGATCTCAAATACACTGGAGGACAGGTTTTTTTGTTGTTTGCGTTCTTTGGTTTTTTTTAAATATGTTTTTATTGATTTCAGGTAGAGGAAAGGAGCGGGAGAGAGAGAGAGAGAAACTTCAATGATGAGAAAGAATCATGGAGCGGCTGTCTCCTGCACACCCCACACTGGGGATCAAGCCCACACCCGCGCATGTGTCCTGACTGGGAATTGAACTGAACCGTGACCTACTGGTTCATAGGTTGACGCTCAACCACTGAGCCATGCTGGCTGGGCTTAAGGAGGGAATGTAAGGAGGATTACATGGGGGTGGGAGAAAGCTAGGTGGGGGTTGGATTACAGTGCAGTTAACAAGATCACATGCTCCCTTGAGGGTGGTTTTACCTCTGATGAGTCCAAAAAAGAGGGATTATTCTGGCATTTCAAAGGTGTGTTAATCCAGAAGAACAATGGTCAGGGCTCGCTTAAGGCAAAGATAAACCTTTCACTAGGGAAGTTAATGGGCCTGAAATGTTAGGAAGTTGTCATCAGATCACCCTGTGAGGTTACTTTCGGTCACAGCTTGTTAGATTTAGAGCCCCTTTTTCATTCTCAGCTCTGAGAACAGGTTTAGTCCAAACTTTCGACCATATAGTCTGTTTTCTATGACTAGAGATTCTGAAGAATGCTCTGTCCCATCAGTGCACAGGCCAGTGTATTATTTTCAGCGCATCGTTTTCTCTGATATGAGTTAATGCTCCCATTTCATAGTTGCTGGTGAATTTGCACTTAAAGCTCTCCTCATTTGGGTTGCTGAGGACCGGATGGAGAATTGGAGGTGTCTCTGTGAATGTGGCTCATTACTATGACATTCGAAAAAATATCTCTCTGGCCTGGAGGATGAGTAAATAGCAGTTGTGGTTGTCCAGAGATTTAGCTTTTTTGTTTGTTTGTTTTATTTTTATTGATTTCAGAGAGGAAGGGAGAGGGAGAGAGAGATAGAAACATCAATGATGAGAGAGTCATTGATCTTGCTTGTTTCCTGCACCCCCCCAACCCCCACTGGGGATTGAGCCTGCAACCTGGGCATGTGCCCTTGACCGGAATCGAACCTGGGACCTTTCAGTCCGCAGGCTGATGCTCTATCCACTGAGCCAAACCGGCTAGGGCCAGAGATTTAGTTTTAAATAGTAATTGTGACAAAGCCTCATATTAGTGACATCTCAGCACTTTCAGTTGTGTTGGTGAATGCACAACTGAGGCACACTAGTCTTAAATATCAGGTTGATGATGTTCAAACAATTTAGGAATCCCTGGTTGGAGAGCTACAGATTTGGGAAGACTGCACACATAGTGTTGGCAGAACATTTCTTGGCATTTATTTAGGATGTGGCAGATCCTTAAGTGCCTGCCAGTAGCTTCTTGGATGTACTTGAGAGGGCGGTGAAAGCTCCTTAGGGTAAGTGTGAAAAACAACCACACCACCTGGCAAAGGAGCCATTCTCTTCTAACAGGTGTAATTAATTTGACTGTGTTCAATGTGGGTTTGTAAATTTACTCACAAGAAGAAAGCGGACAAAAGCAACTGTAGCAGCCACAGCAGCAACAAATGAACGAACAAACAAATTACATGCCCACATTTAGGAGATAAGGTGTATGTATTTAATGCTGCTGCTTTAACCTAGACTTAGAACATGGTGCCTTGGGCCATGTGTCTTGACATATAAAGAAGCATCCATGTTCCAACACCAATTCTCTGACAGCAGCTGGGGGTCCTGCAATTCAACTCTGACACTCAGTACCCAGAGTGAGAGTCAGACTCCATAGGTTTATGGGCTCAGTCCTTTCTAAGACTGCCCTCACTTCAGACACCAGCCATAAGTGTCTAGTGTCCCCACCCACACGTCTGCCTGGCTGACTACAACCCTTTCAGGTTTGAGAATTCTCTAGAATGACTCACAGAATCAGGAAAGTGCTATATATAAAGAGTGCAAATGTACGGCGAGATGAGATACATAGGGCAAGGTCTAGGAGGGTCCTGAGTGCAAGAGTTTTTATCTCCATGGAGTCAGGGCGAGCCACCCTCCCTCACACCTGTATATTCACCAGCTAGGATGCTCCCCAGTCTTCTTGTTTTGGGGAGTTCATTACTGGTCACATGATTGAACTCAATCTCTAGACACCCCTCTTCCTCCCCCCCACCATCCCCTCTCTGGAGTTCAGGTGGCTGAAAGTTCCAGCTTTCTAATGACTTGGTTCGTTTTTTCTGGTGTCTAACTCCCATCCTCAAGCCATCTAGGGGCCACCCTGAGTCACCTCATTAGCATAACAAAGATACCCCTGTCACTCAGAAAATTCCAAAGGTTTTTGAAGCTCAGGAAATGAGAACAAAGACCATATACTATATATATTTATATATATTTTTATTCTACCACAGCATCCATGGTTCCAGGGGTAGAATAATGACTTCAAAGCATTTTGTAATTTGATCAAACTAACCTTGTGTTAATTCTGCCTCTGGTTTAGGTGGCTGGGCTCTTGGTTTTCTTCTATAAGTATGAATGAACTGCCAGACTCTTGAGTTCTGGCTTATTCTTGAGCTCATTCTGTGGCATATTTGCGTCATTCCACTTAAATATGGTGTTTTATCATCGACCAGGTCATATGTATCCATGATGTTTCTTCTACATACCGAGTGCCTGTGCTTTTGGAGGAACAAGGCATTGTTAAATATTTCAAAGAGAGATTGGATTTGCCCATTGGTGATTCTGCAAATAATTTGCTTTTCAAGTGGAAAAATATGGCTGACAGGTACGTAAAAGGAATTACTGACGTAATGTTTAATAATTCTTGGGTTTGGGGGTAGGACTGGCATGTACCTTAAAAGGCATGTTGCATTTGGCTTTCTGTATGTGTATGTTTTGTATGGGTATGTTTAAAGCCCTAGCACATTGTTAGGATGTTTTACTGTATTCTTTGAAGATTTCTGGGGCCTTTGAGCATTTTGATTTATTTATTAGTTTATTTCTTAGTTTCTGGATATTTTAAACCGTTTTAAATATCATGAGTTTTCTGTTTCTTGTTTTTAAGATTTGGTTAATGATTTGGTTAATTTCTTTTTTTTTTAAATATATTTTATTGATTTTTTACAGAGAGGAAGGGAGAGAGAGAGAATCATTATTTCTTGTTGTTATTAATCCTCACCCTAGGATATTTTTCCATTAATTTTTTTTAACCCAGGTACATGCCCTTGACTGGAATCGAACCCGGGACCCTTCAGTCCGCAGGCCGACGCTCTATCCACTGAGCCAAACACAAACCCCAGCCTGACCCAGGGATTGAGTCTGCAATTGAGATACGTGCCCTTGATTGACTATTTGTTATTGTTCCATCCCACATTTATCAACTATCAGCATCATTATTTTTTGTTGTTATTAATCCTCACCCTAGGATATTTTTCCATTAATTTTTTTAGAGAGAGTGGAAGGGAGGGGGAGAGACACACAGAGAGAAACATCAATATGAAAGAGACACATGGATTGGTTGGCTCCCACACAAACCCCAACCTGACCCAGGGATTGAGTCTGCAATTGAGATACGTGCCCTTGATTGAATTGAACCCAGAACCCTTCAATCCGAGGGCTGATGCTCTATCCACTGAGCCAAACTGACTAGGGTGAGGTTTTGGGTTTGATCTCTGGTCGGGGCATGTGTAGGAGGCAACCAATCTATGTTTCCCTCAAATATATGTTTCTCTCCCCTCTCTAAAATAAAAACAAAGTTCTCATCACAAGAAAAAATATTTCTGACTATATGTGGTGATGGATGTTAACTAGACTTATTGTGGTGCTCATGTAGCAATATCTACATATATTGAATTATGTTGTACCTGTAAAGCTAATATGACACATGTCAATTACATCTAAATTTTAAGAAATGTAGGCTTTTGCCCTACTGGTTTGGCTCAGTGGATAGAGTGTCGGCCTGCGGACTCAAGGGTCCCAGGTTTGATTCTGGTCAAGGGCATGTACCTTGGTTGCGGGCACATGCCCAGTAGGGGGTGTGCAGGAGGCGGCTGATTGATGTTTCTCTCTCATCGATGTTTCTAACTCTCTTCCTCTCTGTAAAAAAGTCAATAAAATGAAAGTAAAAAAAAATGTAGGCTTTGACATCAAGCACCATGGATTCAAACCCCAGCTTCTCCTCTCACTAGCTGTGTGAGTTTGGGCAGATTACTTAACCTCTCTGGGCTTTTTCTTCCAGCCATACATAACAGGAGGGTACTAGTACCGACATTGTGGCAATGAAACAAAACACGTAAGGCCTTAACATTGAATCAGATACTAAGAATTGATTACTGATGTTGGTAACAATAATTAAAATGATATGATGCTGACAAAATTATTGACCTTGGTAGATGACTAGTAGATTAAAGTTTCTTTGTCTTTTCACTAAAAAATTTAAAAAGTGTTTTAGAAAAGGGGACATATATAATACTTTCAACAATAAAGTATTATTTTTAAAAATTGTTTTAGAATTTCTGGGTCAAGTAGAATCAGGAATAAAGTGTAGTTTCTGAGCTTAGGTACTCTTCTGAATGATGATAAATTAAGCCCCTGCCCACCAGAATGCTTAAGGAATCAGTCACTTTGTAGGAATTTTTAGAGTAGCTTGGGGCTCATCCTCCTTAAGCATGTGACATTTTAGTATTGTAACTCTTTTTTTTTAAATCTTCACATGAGGACATTTTTCCCATTGCTTTTCAGAGAGTGGAAGGGAGGGAGGAAGGGGGGAAGAGAGAGAGAGAATCATCAATGTGAGAGAGACACATCGATTGGTTGTTTTCTGCACATGCCCCGACTGGGAGTGGGGAGTGAACCTGCAACCCAGGTATGTGCCCTAGAGCAGGAATCCTTGACCCTTCAGTGCGTGGGCCGATGCTCTAACCATTTATCAACACTGGCCAGGGCTTGTAATTCTTTTTATTGGAAATAGCTCTAAATTATACTCTATGCCTCTGTGCTTTTTAAAGCCAGTGTTTGGTTTTTGTATTAGTTTCCTGTAGCTGCTGCTCAAAGCACCACAAACTGGGTGGCTTAGAAGAGCAGAAATTTATTCTCTCACAATTGTGGAGGTCAGAAGTTCAAAATCAAGGCATCAGCAGGGTTGGTTCCTTTTGGGGGCTCAGAGGGAGAATATATTCCATGCATCTCTTCTAGCTTTGGGGGCTGCCAGCAGTCCTTGGTGTTCCTTGGCTTGTGGAACATTCCAGTGTCTGCCTCTGTCATCTCATGGACTTCTCTATGTCTTCCCCACTTCTCTTCTTTTATAAGGATTCTTACCTTTGGATTTAGGGCCCATCCTAATCTAGGATGATCTTATCTTAAAATCCTTAACCTAATTGCATCTGCAAAGACCCGTTTTCCAAATCTGGTCACATTCACAGATTCTGGGGGGCTATTGAGCATCACTCTCTCTGCATCATGTTGGCGGTTATGTTGGTTTATTGGTAATGGCAGTTTGGAGTGTTCATTCGTTAGCCCTTATTCCCTCAGGACAGCCTGTAGAGCAGTGGTTCTCAACCTTCTGGCCCTTTAAATACATTCCTCATGTTGTGACCCAACCATAAAATTATTTTCGTTGCTACTTCATAACTGTAATGTTGCTACTGTTATGAATCATAATGTAAATATCTGATATGCAGGATGATCTTAGGCGACCCCTGTGAAAGGGTCGTTCGACTGCCAAAGGGATCGCGACCCACAGGTTGAGAACCGCTGCTGTAGAGAGATTCAAGGGGAAAACAGAGGTCAAAGGGCAGCTTTGATCACGAAGGTCCAGTGCTGCTCAGAGGCCAGAGGTTCCTCATTGAACTGAATGGGAGAGCTTGTGTGGAACCCAAGGCCAAAGTGGGGACAACCTCACCTCTCAGTAAGGGACTTGCCTGTGGGGGATGGCCCTATGAAGTGGACCCCAGGCCTGCCTCCCACCAGCAGCTCACAGAAGGGTCGACAACCTGCCTCTCACACCCAGGTAATGGTTGAAAGAGTATGAAGTAGAGGCTGGGCTGGTCTGGGCATTGCTCTATGAGCCTGGCCTTTGCGTCCGAGAGGGAAAGAGGGCACCAGAAGTGTGGGCTCAGGATACCTTCCTGGACAGTGGCCCTCCTCCCTGGTTGGTGTGGACTTACCTATCCCACCCGGCTGCCGAGCGACTCCTCTTCCCCTAGGAAGACCAGACAGGAGTAAGTGGAAGGAGAAACTGGCAGTGTTGACTCTAATTCTGCTTCCTTCCAGGGAGCGGAGTTGATGTCCCTCCCTCAATGTAGGAGTGAGAATGGGGGTGAGGGCTCAGCCAAGCTGTTGTGCTCAAATGTGTTGTGATTCCCAGTTCCCCTGGGCCAGACATTGGGACAGGAAGTACTTACCTCTGCTGTCTCTTGGAATCTTGGCTTGATACCAACTAGCTTTGCTACCTGCGTCCTTTATGTAGAGCTGGGTGAAGCAAGGGCAGCTATGGAATCTCCAGAGCAACATAAAATTAAGTAGCAAGTGAGCCGGGCTATGGTGGCTCAGTGGACTGAGCGTCGTCCCTGGACCAAGAGGTCCCGTGTTCAATTCCCAGTCAGGGCACATACCCCGGTTTCAGTCTTGATCCCCAGTAGGGGGCGTGTGGAAGGCAGCCAATCGATGATTCTCCCCATTGATGTTTCTGTCTCTCTTTCCATTTCCCTTCCTCTCCGAAATCAATAAAAATATATTTTAAAAAATTAAGTAGCAAGTGGAAAGTTTAGCAGCCTTCTCTCAGGTACTTTAGTCACCTTCCTAGAAAGTCACCTTTCCTGCCAGTTTTGACTTCTTTGCTTCCTGTGTATTTTTCTCCTCCTAGCCTGTTTGCCATCATGTTGCTTTTGTACTCCTTGCAGTTGTTAATCTGAATGAGGAATATTCCTCATCATGTAACATTTTTGTTCTTAGGTGTTGGAGGGTTTGCTTCCAAGCCCTAAAATATCTTCAGCCCCAAGATGACATTTCCACCTACTTAGTATCAGACCAGCCATTTCTCATGTTCTTTGAACAGATTTCCTGACAAAAGCAACAGTAAAGATTGTGCCTCTAATGGCAAAATGTGATTAAGCATCTTATGTAGAATGGAATTTCCTCATAAAATTGATCTAAATGCCTTGTAACATTTTAAATGGTTCTCTTAGCACCATTTTTTTCAGGCATGCCATGAATAACCTGGCTTTTGTGGGCCAGCTGGGAATGTAGCAATTTAAAAAAAGTTTTTATTGAATTTATTGGGGTGACATTGGTTAATAAAATTATATAGGTGTAGCAATTTTTAATGTAGACACTTAGAATGTGTTTTCTTATATAATGTCACCTTACAAAGTTGATATTGGGATGTTTCCTATTGACAGAGAGTGCATTTTTTAGTACAATGTCTCCTTATAAATGAATTCAAGGACAGCTCATGTTTATAAGATGGGGACAGCCTTTTTGTATTTTTAATGCTTTTAACTTTTTCCTCTGATTTATATTTGTGCTTGCTTATGTAAAGCAACGTGGGGATTTCTTATGATTTTGAAATCTGCCTACAGGTTTGAGTTCCTTGGGGGTAGGGTAGAGATTTGAAGCAAGTACATCAAGTTCAAGGCTTGTCTGCGTCTCAGATTTTGAAAAGCGCCTTGGGTGCTCGCTTTGGCAGTATACATGCTAAAAAAATTGGAGTGATACAGAGAATATTAGCATGGCCCCTGAGCAAGGATGACATACAAATTTGTGAAGCTTTCCATTTTTTAAATATCACATAAAGGTTAGAGGAGGCAAAAACATTAAAAAAGATAGAAGAAGACAATAGCTACTGCAATTCGGAAATGAACTCTCAGCATAAATCAGGATACTCTGCGACAACCAAAACATCAAAGGGGAGAAGGTAAAGGTCTGAATTTGCAAAGGGGAATGGAGATAAGATACATGCATATAACCTTAAGCTTGTCCTCTCTCCCAGGTATGAAAGGCTACAGAAAACGTGCTCCATAGCCCTGGTCGGCAAATACACCAAGCTGAGGGATTGCTATGCCTCTGTGTTTAAAGCTCTGGAACACTCAGCCTTGGCCATCAACCACAAGTTGAATCTGATGGTGAGTCACGGCCCGGTCATATGGATATTTCAGTCATTCACTCTGATATAGCTTGTGCTTCAGAGAGGTAGACTGTGTCTATGGCCAAATCACCCTGAACGCACCGATCTCATCAAAGAGGTAGATTGTGTTGAAGGACCCCCAAGTCCAAGTTTCCAGATGCCAGCCAAGGGCCAACCTTGTAAGCAGGCCTTTCCACTGATAGTCATGTTAACTTTATTGAGCATACAGGTTTAAGGCACAGTTCCTGAAATTAGGCTTTGCACATCCAGGGCCATATATACTTCATGCTCATTTAAGTACATTATATTTGCCTAACAAGAAAATAATAGAACTTTTTTCCTCTTTAGCATTGAAATGGAATCCAGATTTAAAAAATGCGATATTGCCTTTTCTAACTTGGAGGTGTGATATCTGGCAAACAGTGATTATTATTATTACTATTATTATTATTATTATTATTATTTAAATCCTCACCTGAGGATATTTTTCCATTGATTTTTAGAGAGAGTGGAAGAGAGAGGGAAAGACAGAGAAATATCGATGTGAGAGAAACACATTGGTTGGTTGCCTCCTGCACATGCCCCGACCAGGGCCAGGGCTAAGGAGGATCCTGCAATCGAGGTACATGCCTTGACCGGAATCAAACCTGGGACCCTTCGGTCCATAGGCCTATGCTCTATCCACTGAGCCCAACCAGCTAGGGCTGATTATTTGTTTTTTAACATCAGTATTATGGGATGGAATTATCATATATAACTTGTGTATATTATTTAAAAAAATATATATATATATATTTATTGATTTCAGAAAGGAAGGGAGAGGGAGAGAGAGATAGAAACATCAATGATGAGAGAATCATTGATCGGCTGCCTCCTGCACGTCCCCTACTGGGGATGGAGCCCACAACCTGGACATACACCCTGACCTGGAATTGAACCGTGACCTCGTGGTTCATAGGTCAACGCTCAACAATTGAGCCACGCTGGCTGGGCTTGAGTATATTTTTTGTGGTTGTGAGATATAGAAGTACCTGCTCAGTGTAGAGAAATTTAAAAAGGTTCATGTAAAATGCAGAAAGCGAAAGATTCTGCTTCCCTGATATCCCACTTCTCTCTGTACCTCTCATTCCCAGTTTAATGCATATCTTTCTAGACTTTTCTCTATATAGAAATGTTTATATTTAATGATAATTCTGCATGGGTATATCATACTTCAAGAAAGCCTTATCATCATGATTTATATGGTAAAACTTTTTTTTTAAAATATATTTTATTGATTTTCCACAGAGAGGAAGGGAGAGAGACAGAGAGTCAGAAACATCGATGAGAGAGAAACATCGATCAGCCGCCTCCTGCACACCCCCCACCGGGGATGTGCCCGAAACTCAGGCACATGCCCTTGACCGGAATCGAACCCGGGACCTCTCAGTCCGCAGGCCGACGCTCTATCCACTGAGCCAAACCGGTTTCGGCCGGTAAAACTTTTATATAAAGAGCAAAAAGATATATTTTTATGTCCAAGAAATTTAGTAATTTCCACCAGCTTAGAACCTATGACTTTTCTCTCACCTCTTGTAGCCTCCTTTTTGTTTTTGTTAATCCTCACCTGAGGATATTTTTTCCCATTGAGTTTTAGAGAGAATGGAAAGGAAGGGGAGAGAGAGAGACATTGATGTGAGATAGACACATCTATTGTTTACCTCCCACCAGGGATGGAGCCTGCAAACAAGGTACATGCCCTTGATTGGAACTGAACCCCTAATCCTTCAGTCTGTGGGCCGACGCTCTAACCACTGAGCAACCGGCTAGGGCTCACCTCTTGCAGCCTCCTTCTTTTCTAACCACTTTTAATTTTTGGCTTTCCAAGGAATATTGCCCTTCCTGTTCTTTCCATTCCTCCAAGTCCTCCACCCCCTTGTAGAAAACAGAAAACATCAATAGAAAAATTGTTATGATGCAAATTGTGTTGAGTCTTTAAAATTTCATATCTTAATATGTAATCAGGTAATAATTTTTACAAAAGAAATACTAAAATAATATAGATATGTGGGGATTGTTAAGAACATACGAATTGTTGCCCTAACCGGTTTGGCTCAGTGGATAGAGCGTCGGCTTGCGGACTGAGGGGTCCCAGGTTCGATTCTGGTCAAGGGCATGTACCTTGGTTGCGGGCACATCCCCAGTAGGGGGTGTGTAGGAAGCAGCTGATCGATGTTTCTCTCTCATCGATGTTTCTAACTCTCTACCCCTCTTCCTTCCTCTCTGTAAAAAATCAATAAAGTATATATTTGAAAAAAAAAAGAACATACGAATTGTTGACACGAGTTTTCATTTGATAGAATTCACTGGCATTAGCTTCTGCTCAGTACTATTTGAGTCATGGTCCTGGCGGATTCTTTTTAAGTCCAGTCTGTTGCTGTGTTTACATTGCTGAACTACTGCGGTGATGTCCTGACTGCTTTCCAGTCCTTCCTTCATTTTCCATATTGTCCTGGAATGATCTTTCTACAGTTTCTCTCTGTTCCTGTTGTCCCTTCACTTAAGATCGTTCAGTGGCTTCAAGTGTAAACTTCTCTGGCTGGGTGGAACCTCTTCGGAGGTCCCCAGAGTGGCCACCACTTTATTTCTTTCTCTGAGGTTTTATATACTGTTTCTGCACTTTCCATCCCCTCTCCCCCCCATTATCCTTTTGTCTTCTGCACACCTTCCCACCTGCCTCCCAACAAGCACACACATGTTCATCTTGCTTCTATTCATCCTCAAGGGCTTAGCTTTTTGGACATCACCTTCCCAGCAGTCTTCTCTGGTGATACTGCCTCCCTTCTTTCCTTCAGCATCCAGGTCTAGATTAGGTGTGGCTGCTGGTTACTTCCGCAGCAATCTCTTCCTTTTTCATTGTGGCCATTATTCCACTATGTTGTTGCTGCCTGTTTATCTGGTTTTGTAATCTTCCTTAAAGATAATAAGAGCTCTAAGACAAAGATCATGCTTTTCTTTTTTTTGTTTTCTTTTTTTAAAATTTCTTTATTGATTAAGTTATTACATATGTGTCCTTATCCCCACATTACCTCCCATCCCCCCACCAAAGATCATGCTTTTCTATCCCAAGTGTCCAGTACAGTGTTTGCATAACAAGTAGTTATTGAATAATTTTGTCATAGTGTTAGATAGTTCTTGTATTTCTGAGTATTTATTTTTCTTAAATGTTCCTTTTATCTGTTGGATGTTTTTAGTACATCGACTCCATTGATCTGGAGCACACCACCGAAACTGAGGACCCTGTGAAATTCCATGAAGCGTGGCAGAAGCTATGCAAAGCTGAGTGAGTCCTGGGGACCGTTCACCCTAGTTAGGAGAATGACACTGTGCTTTTTCTGTAAGGATTTGATTGACCCAATTATTAAATTTTGCATTTTGAAAGGTAGCCTGGAGTACTTGTGGTCATTATGGGTGGTTGTGAAACATTCACATCGCATTTACTTTTCTTTTTTTTCTTCTTTTTTATTGTCTAAAGTTTTACATATTGTCTTCTTTTTCCCCAATTGACCACCCCCCCCAAGCCATTCCCACCCTGGGCAAGCCCCCACCGCCCCAGTGTCTGTGTCCATTGGTTATGCTAATATGTATGCATATAAGTCCTTTGGTTGCTCTCTAACCCCCACTCCCCTACTATTTGTCTCTGGATCTATTCTTTTAAAAAAATATTTTATTGATTTTTTACAGAGAGGAAGGGAGAGGGATAGAGAGTTAGAAACATCCATGAGAGAGAAACATCGATCAGCTGCCTCCTGCACACCCACTACCTGGGATGTGCCCGAAACCAAGGTACATGCCCTTGACCGGAATCGAACCTGGGACTCTTCAGTCCACAGGCCGACGCTCTAGCCACTGAGCCAAACTGGTCAGGGCTGGATCTATTCTTATTCATCAGATTATGTTGATCATTATATCCCACATATGAGTGAGATCATGTGATATTTATCTTTCTCCAACTGTCGCATTTACTTTTCAATGTGCCATGTTAACGTTAGTGGCACTTGCAATGGAACTGGTTTTATTTGGGGGGAAATGGGCATCCTGTATTAGAAAGAGTGTGTTGATTGTACTGAAAGATGCAGAGATGGATCTTACACAAAGTTAAAGTGCAAGCATGACAACCCTTCTCTCTTGGTTATATTTTCTTTTCCACCTAATTTTTTTTTCATTTTTATTATATAAGTAATTGACAGAACTCTTGGGGGTAGCATTGTATTGTGAGGGTAGCATGACCTTCCTGGATTTTTTCTTGAAGTCTTGTCTTTTCAAATAAGTGTTTGTATAGAAGGTGTCTAAAGTGAAAATTTTATGTCCCCTACTTAATTAGCAATTGAAATATTAGGCTGATTTTTACCAGATTAACTCTTTCTAATTATGTAAGAGATCTTAACATTTTTATAAAGTGCTTTTAAAAAAAACCCTAACCTGCCCTAACTGGTTTGGCTCAGTGGATAGAGCGTTGGCCTGAGAACTGAAGGGTCCCAGGTTTGATTCCGGTCAACGGCATGTACCTTGGTTGCGGGCACATCCCCAGTAGGGAGTGTGCAGGAGGCAGCTGATCGATGTTTCTCTCTCATGGATGTTTCTAACTCTCTATTCCTCTCCCTTCTTCTCTGTAAAAAATCAATAAAAACAAAACAAAACAAACCCCTAACCTATTTTTATTCAGATAAACCAGTGGCTTTTTATTTATTTTTTAAATATATTTTTATTGATTTTAGAGAGAGGAAGGGAGCGGGAGAGAGAGAGAGAAACATCAATGATGAGAGAGAATCATTGATCGGCTGCTTCCTGCACACCCCATACTGGGGATCGAGCCCACAAGCTGGGCATGTGCCCTGACTGGGAATCGAACTGTGACCTTCTGATTCATAGATTGATGCTCAACCACTGAGCCATGCCAGCCGGGCTATGACATTTTAAGTTGAATTGAGGTCTCAGTCACTATGCTCATGCCACAAAGACCTATCAGAAAAATATATATATTAGGGTCAGTTGTGTGAAATTGTTGCAACTTCTTTATACATTGGGAAGATTTCAAGAAGAAAGTTCAGGATGTCAGAGCATGTAATCAATTCTGAATACAGACCTCAAGCGTATGCTTTAATGTTGGATTGGGGATGAGTAAGCATGAAAGGCTGAAAATAAGAGTTTCAAAAATAAAAATAATGTCAAATGCGCTCTCATCTTGTGTGTTGATTGCAGTGGTGTTCTCGTGCCAGGAGGCTTCGGAATCAGAGGAACATTGGGCAAACTCCAGGCGATTTCTTGGGCAAGGACAAAGAAGATTCCTTTTCTGGGTAAAATTCATGTTTATGGATCCCTAACTATGCCTTTATTTGACACCTAGTAGGGGTAACACTTAAATGGGGTTTGTTAATGTGAAAGGTGTGAACTCATGTTTGAGTATTCAGGCACCAAATAGTCTGCTACAGGGGTCAGCAAACTATATCCTGAAGACTATACCTTGCTTGTGGCCTGTTTTGTAATAAAGTTTATCG
>NW_005871097.1:3576476-3640831 GCF_000147115.1 Myotis lucifugus
CAGGGGGGAGGGGTTCCCCCCGTGGGGGGGGGGGAGGGGTCTGGCCCACCCTAAAAAAAACCTTTAAGCCTCTCTTCCCAAGGCGGCCAAAGCAACCCCAGGGGGGGCCCCCCCCCCCTGATTCGGGGACACCCTTTAGGGGGAAAACCAACCCGCCCCCCACCCAATGCCCCAAGGCTTTTTTTCTTATATATAAAAAGGGTTAATTTGCAAACCTGCCCCTAAAAAGCAGAACCGCCTGGAAATTGCCTGGGTCCTTTTTGACCCCCCCCTGCCCACCGAGGGGCGCAGACCCTCAAATGCAGGAGGCTCCCCCCCTGTGTGGTCAAGTGGCTCCCCCACAGGGGGGAGTTCTTTTCAAGCCACAACCAAGCCTGAGGGCCTCCCAGTACACCAGTGGGGGTGGGACCCTCCCCCCCCTCCTCAGCAACCTTAAGAATTTCCGCCTGTAGCTTAGGCCTCCCCCCCGCTGCCAATTGAACATCCCCGAAGGCCTCCCGGGCTCCAAGAGGAATGTTTGATTCCCAGTTTAGCCCCAATCCCCCAGGGAGGGGCCTAAACCCACCAGGTGGTCATCCCCCGGGGGTTCCCAAATTGCGAGAGGGCACAGCCCGGGCTGAGGGAGTCCCCCCCCCCCCCCCCGAGTGCACAAATTTTTGTTCACCGGGTCTCTAGTCTATATATATAAGAGGCTGATATGCTAAGTGTCCCTCTGACCGTCCGAACGGTCGCTATGACATGCACTGACCACCAGGGGGAAGATACTAAACGCAGGAGCTGCCATGACACGCACTGGCCATTTACAGAGGAATGGCACTGCGGACCTGGCACCGACAAAGAAACACTCAGCTTCCCCCAAGTGGGACACAGGCCCCGCCACCACCCCAGAGTGACACCCCACCAAATCGCTGCCAAGACCCCATGGCACAAAATGCAGTCCACAGCCTAGCCCAGCCTGGAAACAGTTGCTGTGGGCACTGGGTAATGACATCATGTAGCAATGCCCGGCTTCCTCTCCCTAGCGACTACCCTCCTTGGAGTTTCTTCAGCCCAGGAACACAACTTGCTTTATAGGCAGGTGCAAACATTTTACACTTTACCCAAATGTCTGTGAAGCATTTTCTCATGCCTCATCTCATTTGATCCTCACAGAAGTTCTGGAGTAGGTAGACAGGAGACATGGTGGAATCCTATTTTCTTTTCATTAGCCAGAAAATGGAGATTTAGAAAGCTTAGAAACTTGACCTGACTGAAAAGAAGTAAGAAACGGTGGACCTTGAAAATGACTTCAGGTTTTTTCATTGAGCAGAATATAGTCAAACACTGCTGCAGTTAAATATTTTACCCTTTGTTCTCCCTGTGTGATCTACAATAATAATCTGCTTTGTGTTGCTATTTACTGCTGTGTTGCTGACAATTACCTGAAAGAGAAATTGGGGTGCTTCCCTGGGATGGAAAAAGTTTAGTTAAATCAGAAAGCAGGTCTAATTAAACAAGTTTATTCTATATATATGGCTAAGTTGACTCATGCACGCGCAATACATATAAAGCTCTTGCTGGCGCCAATTGCACGTGTGTGTTTCAATCTGTTATTGTCGATCATGAATTTGGTTGACACTTCTATTATAGAGAAAGGGCGAATAGCGATATTAAATATTTCTTCTAATTAATTTCCTTTCAATGTGCATGAGTCCATGCACCAGGCCACTAGTTTGATTATATATTGTCTATGGCAGCTTTTGTGGTACAGTGTCAGAGTTTGAGACCTTACAGCCTTCAGAGTCTAAAATCTTCAGTGTCCTGCCTTTTAGAGAGTTTGGAGAACTTATAATTGCTTTGGTTAGTAGCAAGAAGCTGGGAGAAGTTGCTGTCTATACCTGCCCTGACCTCCGATTCCCACCCAGATCCATCTTTTCACCACTTAAAGTGGAGAACCATCCAACAGAACTCCACAATATTCTTATCAGAATGAAAAATGTTGAAGTTGAAATTTATTCCTTCTCGAAAAGATAGTACAGAAAGACCATCCAACTTTACAGGAACAGCTGTGTTAACATTTGGAACAGCTGGGTCTTTTTAATGCTTTTGTTCAAATTGCAAAGCATAGCTTCTGTGCCAGTGAAACCAGATGAAATGGATCCTTGACGGGATAAAGGCAGCCCTGCACGTGGGGATTCAGGCAGGAGAGAGGCTGTGTTTCATGCTGTGCTTGGGTGTATTGGTGGGCTTGCAGACGGAGTGGACAGGCTTGGGTACCTTTTACTATCAGCAGACTATTCATTTTCTCCATTGCGTGGTCTTTGATTAGCTTCTTAGAAGCTCTCCACTGGGATCCATTTTCAAAAGGGAAGCCAGGAGTAGTTGCCTTGATACCTTGTTTTGTTTTACCCTTCTAAGCTCTTCTGGGCCATTGATTTCTTTTGAAGTAATCTTGTTTGGTTTCTGTCTACATGTGGTTCATGTTCTTCAGATAATTATCACTGTATAGAACAGTTCTCAACTCTTTAGCTTTCTCTTTAACACAGGGCCTCTTTTACTCTTTCATGCTTCCCGACTTTGTTCTGGCTTAGTATATTGATTGCTCTCTCCTTTGAATCTCTTGTGTTCCTTGGATATGTCTCTAAGAGCATTAGGCATTTGTTTAGTGGAGAGAAATTGGTGGGCTGCCGTGAATATGGAGATGAGAGAAGGGCGAGTCCCTGTGGCAATGGGCCTGGGTCTCTTCCTTCTTATTGAGCTCTCTGTTAGTTCCATTTTGCTTCTTCCTGCCCTTCTCTCAACCACACTCAAGCCCGCAATGTAGGTGCTGTCTTCCTACGGTGAGGTTATAGGAATGTTCTGGGTTCCCCTGTGCATTTGTTGGTTCCTCAGGTCTCAGCCCCCTGGCCAGCCTGAAGCTGCCCTCATAATTAAGGCTGTGAAGCTGAGAAGGGGGGTTGTGGAGTCCCCCTCTTGATTGGGTGTTGTTAGATAATCCTCTGAAGGATTCGGGTGCTCTGGGATAGCCCTGTAGCCCACACATGTGCCTTGATTTAGAGACAAATTTGGAGGGAGGTAGATTTGACTTTTGGAACTTGCCCTAGCCTTTCCTGCTATTTTCTGACCGTGAATTCTTTCCTCCTCAAGTTCAAGTCATCTAACCCCCTTCCCTGCCTCTGCCACAGATGTCTGAGTGCTCAGGGTACAGCTGTGAACCCAATAGGCAGAGTCTTCATCTCTCAGGGTCTGCATTCTAGATGGAGGAGGAAGACAGCAAACAAATGAACAGAAAATATGAAGATATACAAAATATGTTCATTTGCTTTTTATATGTGCTTTTTAAAACAGGAGTTTGCCTTGGGATGCAACTAGCAGTGATAGAGTTTGCAAGGAGCTGCCTTAACTTGAAAGGTAAGTCTGAGATTTATCTACTAACTTTCTATTTAAAATTATTCTTTTCACTTAAAATATTTTTCAGCAATATTGGTTAATTATTGAATTCATTTCTTAATCTTCAGATGCCAATTCCACAGAATTTGAGCCAAGTGCCCGTGTTCCTGTGGTAAGTGGCTTGTTTATCTCTCTGGGTTGGGTTATTATCATTTAAAATAAGTTTGCCTAAACTCATAAGGGCTATTATTATTTTTTCATTACACTATTAGGACATTTAAAATTATGTGAGCCCTGGCTGTTGCTCAGTGGTTAGAGCGTTGGCCCGAGGACTGAAGGGTTGTGTGTTCTATTCCTGGTTAAGGGCACGCATGCTCCAACCCTGGCCCTGGTTGGGGTTCAGGAGGCAACCAATAGATGTCTCTCTCTCACATCAATGTTTCTCTCTCTCTCCCCCTCCTTCCTCCACTCCACTCTCTCTAAAAAAAATCAATGGGAAAAATATCCTCAGGTGAGGATTAAAAAAATTATATGTGAGATTATTATTACTGCTATTATTTTTTATTATACTGTCAGGACATTTAAAATTATATATGATTTTATTTTATTTTATTTTTTTACATACAACTGCTTTGTTTTCAAGAGTCCATTTTGTCAGCTATGTTTTGAAGAAAGACACAATCCTGGACTGATTTATCTTTGCAGCAGTTCAAGCTTAATGTTTAGGAAAGGATTAAATTGACTGTGACAACAATTTATAACAGCTAATATAAATAAATGGGTTGGCCTGTCCCTAGACTCATCCCTGTCTGTCTAGTTTCCACACTGGTGGTCATCTGTCTTTCTAAAACAAAAGTGACAGCTGTTCTTCCGCTGCTCCTCATTTTCCACTAATTCCCTTTCCTGTAAAATATTCAGTTCAAGGTTCTTGGCTGGGAGTGAAGGCTATTATGCTCTGTCACCTGCTGCTTTGCTAATTCAACCCATGGCATCCCCTCCTTTCCACACTTGGGATTTATGTTTGGGCAATCTGAACAATTTTTTTTGATGTATCTTGAGATTCCCTATACCTAAGATGTTCCCCTCCTGCAACCTCCCTCCCCCTAGAATCTCAATGAAACCAATGAAGAATTTCATTAAAAAAAAAAAAAAAACCATGCCTGTTGACTGACAACTTACTATTCATCCTGGGAGCCTTTCCTGGCCTCCTTTCTTTCTCAGCTTCTGCCTTCTGTGCTGTGGGGCAGGAAGAAATTTTCCTCTACACTTTAAGTTTTTTTCAGCTGGTCTAATAATTAAGTTGACATGAGACAGAGTTACAAGAGAAAAATAATGAAATTTAATTACATACGTATGTATGGGAACCCTACATATATGAGAGAGTAAGAATTCTGACATGTACAAGAGATTCAGAGACAGGGAAGGAAAAAGAGATATGTGTGGCATCCCGAGCTAAGGATGAAGTAAGGTATCTTATGGCTTTACTTAGCATAATGATGTCTACATCTATCTATGTTATAGCATCTATCAGTTCTTTATTTCTTTTTATTGCTGAATAATATTCCATTATATAGACATACCACATTTTATTAATAAATTTGTCCATTGATGGACATTTGGATTGTTTCCACTTTTTTTTTACTATTATACTGCTATGAACATTGTGTATAAGTTGTTGTATGAACATATATTTTCATTTCACATGGGTATATACACCTAGGAGTGGAATTATGGATCATGTGGTTACTATATGTTTAACCTTTCGAGGAATTGCCAGACTGTTTTCAAAATGACTGCAACATTTTACATTCCCACCAGCAGTGTATGAGGGCTTCAATTTCTCTGCATCCTTAACACTTGTTATTGTCTGTCTTTTTCATTTTAGCCATTCTAGTGGGCATTAAGTTGTATCTCATTGTAGCTTTGATTTGCTCTTGCTTGATGGCTTAGATATTGAGCATCTTTTCATGTGCTTACTGACCACTTGTATATCATCTTTGGAGAAATGTCTATCCAGACTCCTTGCCCATTTTTAAGTTGGTTTATTTGTCTTTTTATTATTAAATTATAAGTGTTCTTTACATATTCTAGATACAAGTTTCTTATTAGACATACCAGAGGCACGAAATTTGTGCATGGGTGTGGTCCCTAGGCCTGGCTGGCGATCAAAGCATGAGTGTTGGTGTGGAAGGGCAGGTCCCAGCTGACCTCTGGGCCCTGGGTAGCACCTGGGCTGCCGGGCCCCCACACGCCCCTCTCTGCCTGAGTCACGGCGCCCAAGTCCCCACGTGGAGATGCGGTGAGCACAGCCGGACGCTGTGGGCCAGGGCACAGTGTGGGCCTCTGGGCCGCCCATCAGCGTTGCACAGAAGCTGGGTGGGCAGTGTGCTGTCTCCCGGCCAACCTTGCAGACTGGCTCTTGCACGAACCCACAGGGGCCCATCCAGCCCCTGAGGTGCCAGCGGCTGTGGCCCGGCTCACCTGGAAGAGGCCGCACGGGTGCAGGGTGGGCTCCTCATGGGCATCCAGCACCTGAGCACGGGGGCTTCCCTGTCGTGCGAGCCCTGGCATCCCGGGAAAAGGTAGCAGGGGGAGTGAGAGCAAGCTCAGCAGACACCCCTCATTCTCACTGCACCTCCGTCCCTGTCACCCCTGCCCCCAGGTAACCAGCGAGAGGTCTCATCCCCCTGCCTGGGCACCGTGAGTGGTTGGTCACTGCCACCCACCCCCAGTTCCCCATCCCAGCCCAGGGCCTGCTGGCTCGGGAGAGGGATTGGGAAGTTGGCTGGCAGGCCCTGATCAGGCGATTGGGGCCTGTGGCCAGGGGGAAGGGCCAACCGCCACTGTGGTGGGCGGGCAGTGGGCTGATTGGGGCCTGCCAGTGGCGGAAGGGACCCGGGAGGTTGGCTGCTGGCCCTCCTCGGGGCCGAGTCTGCTATCACTCACCCATCCTGGCCCTTGGCTCCCCATCCCAGCCCCGGACCGGCCCCAATCGTGCGATGGGGGCCTGCTGGCCAAGGGGAGAGACTGGGAGGTTGGCCAGTAGGCCCCATCCAGTGATCGTGGCCTGCAGGCTGGAGGCAGCTCCTGTGTTGAGCATTTGCCCCCTGGTGGTCAGTGCATGTGATAACAACTGGTCGTTCTGGTCATTCCGTCTTAAAGGTCATTTAGGCATATATATATAAATAATTTGGACTATTGACATTTTGGACTAGGTAATTGTAGTGGGGACAGTCCTTTGCATTGTAGGATGTTGACGAGCCTCCTTGGCTTCTTCTTACTAAATGTTAATAGTACAAATCTCCCAACCCCTAATGGTGACACTAAAAAATTGTGACACCAGCCCTAACCGGTTTAGCTCAGTGGATAGAGCATCGGCCTGCGGACTGAAAGGTCCCAGGTTTGATTCCGGTCAAGGGCATGTACCTTGGTTGCGGGCAACTCCCCAGTAGGGGGTGTGCAGGAGGCAGCTGATTGATGTTTCTCTCTCTCTCATCGATGTTTCTAACTCTCTATCCCTCTCCCTTCCTCTCTGTAAAAAATCAATAAAATATATTTTTAAAAAATTGTGACACCAAACATCCCCTGGGGGCACAGGCAGAATATCCCCCCCCATTGAGAACCATTGATTTAGAGACAACCACTTACAATTCTCCTCCCTCCAACCTGCTTCCCTACCTTCCCTTATGATAGCCATTAGTTCTTATTTTGGGGGGTTATCTTTACATTTTTAAAATATAAGTAAACCTGTATGTCTATTTGTAACCCTTTCCCCTTCTTCGATAAGTGGTAACATACTCTGCACATTTTTTTCTACCTTTTTTTTTTTTTTTCACTTAACACTATATGCTCGAGATCACTCCATGGAAGGATATTGAGATACTCTTTACTCCTTTTATAGCTTGCATTTTAGACCACAATGAACCATAGCTTGCAAGAGTTCCTTATGAGGCTTTAAACATATTTCCTGACTAATGGCTGAAATGACTGTATAGGCAAATCATGGGTTTTCTTTTTTAAGATAATACTTTGGGTTAGGAAATTATTTTACCAGTAGGTGCCACTATTACACAGCTTTGGCAACGTTCTTTGATGACCGTCCTTTAACTGGTTGTGTGTGTGGGTACATGGGTGTACCACACACATATGGATATGTGTTTCCTTTTTTTAAATCTTCACCTGAGGAGTGAGGATATTTTTTCCATTGATTTTTAGAGAGAGTGGAAGGGAAGGGAAGAGAGAGAGAGAGAGAGAGAGAGAGAGAGAGAGAGAGAGAGAGAGAGAGAAAACACATCGATGTGAGATGTGCCACCCACGCACTCCCCAACCGGGGGCAGGGACCAAACCTGCAACCCAGGTATGTGCCCTTGACTGGAATCGAACCCGAGACCCTCTGGTGCCCAGGCCAGTGCTCTAACCACTGAGAAAACCTGGCCAGGGCTGTGTTTCCTTTTTAACAAATACATATGTTAGCATGCTTGAGACACTGTTTCCTCTTGCTTTTTGTACTGATCACTTCACATCAACACAAGGGATCTTCCATATGCTTGCCTTGTTGTCTGCATCATTCTTTAACCTGTCTCATGTTGATGAATATTTAGATTGTGTCCATTATTTTGCTACTTTAAATAATACTGCAAAATAGTATCTATATTCATATGTCCTTGTACTCACACATACACACTTCTATGGGATGAATTCCTAGAGGAGGATTTGCTAAATCAGAGGATATGTGAGTTTTACATTTTGAAAGCATATACTCATAAGTGAGATGGGAACAATAAAACCTAATTGCTACTGAACATCTTCATGGCCTGCAATCAGTTTGTTGGAGAAAAAATAGCCTTAAGAGCCAGCATTTGTGATGATGGTGAGAAGTCTTATTAAAGAAAAAGACCAAGGTAATGGAATCATCAGGCAGCAAACACTAGGAAGCCTAGGGAATCACTTAAACTTGAGCAAATAATAATACTTACAATGAGTAATGGCCATTCTGGCCCTTCTAGCTAAAAAAGTAAATAATTTGGAAACCAGGAGCCTCCTTTAGGTGTTTTTGCTGCTAAATCATTTTTCCTCTACCCTTTTAGGTTCTTGGCTGAGACCCCCCTCTGTAATCAAAGTCAGGTTAACAGGAAAAAACACACACAAAGTTTAATAACATGTACCTTCTGTATACATGGGAGAGACCCAGGAAAATGGTGTAACTCCCTGAAATGGCCCAAGCTACCACCTTAAATACCATCTCCAGCTAAAGACAAAAGAAGATGTTAGGGGTGAGGGGATCCAATTATGGGAGGTGACCAGGAAAAGAAGAAAACAAGAATAAGGTTGTTATGCAGATATAAATCCTCCACCTTCTCCTTTGATAAGAGTTTCTAGAGACTTACTAGAAGAATCACCTCCTCTTCCTGATACAGATGGGGAGACAACCTTACAATGGAGATTTCCCTTATAAAAGAGTAACTTACTCATTTCCAGAGCTTCTCCCCTGTCTGCTGTTTCTTAAAAATAATCAGCTCAAGTGAATCCCTATGTCAAAGAGACATATTCTGGGGTGTTAAATTCTGATTTCCTTCATGAGCTATTATGACCTACCTCTGGCATGCATGATTAGTCTTACAGTTGCTTATGAAATCATTAGAGACACTGGCATCCAGGACAGATATCTAAGAGGAGTTGTCTCATCCTATATAATAAAAGCCTAATATGCTAAGTGTCTGGTCGTCTGGTCGTCCGTTTAGCCAATCAAAGAGTAATATACTAATGATATGCCAAGGCTGCTCAACTGCTTGCTATGACATGCACTGACCACCAGGGGGCAGACAGTCAATTGGTTGACCAGTCACTATGATGTGCACTGACTACCAGGGGGCAGATGCTCTGACCGGTAGCTTAGCTTGCTGTTGGGGTCCAGCTGATCAGGACTGAGTGAGATGGGCTGGACATGTCCTGGAGCCCTCCCACGGTCCCTCCTGGCTGGCTAACCTCCTGCGTCCCTCCCCGCCCCGATTGTGCACTGATGGGGTCCCTCGGCTTGGCCTGCACCCTCTTGCAATCCGGGCTGAGGAACATCCCCCCTCCCTGAGCTTACGAATTTCGTGCACCAGGCCTCTAGTATACACATAAAAGAAGAGATAGATTTTTCTCTAAGAATGAAGGTAAACTCTTTCTGAGTCTGAGTACCAGAAGAGAGTGAGTAAAATTTATTTTATTGTGCCATTTCTCTGCTTAATCCACATAGTAAAATAGAAGGCTCTGGGCCTTTGCGGAAATTTAGGGTTCTACAGCAAATTTGATATTTGGCCTGCTTCAAAGTAGCTTTACCTGCCTTCTAGATGATGCTGACCAGGAATACAGCTATAGCTTGTATTCTGACTCTGTATCAATCACATTGCTGCTGCTGACATGCTTGACCTTGAATTTGGCTTTAGACCTCTCCAGTTCAAGTAAAGGATAGTTCACAGCATTGTGGACTTTATTAATTAGAGTATCTTTGGCTTTTGAGACATATATAGGAAAAGGATATCAATCTAATATTTAGGTGTGTGGATATGTTTAATTTTTAGCATTTCTTTTGTTTATTGAAAACAGTAACTTTAAAGATCTGAATTTACATAAAATATAATATCCTGAAAACAGAACCATGTTCTACCTTCAGGCACATCAACACACACATGTACACTTGGATGGTGGTACTGGTAAGGAAAATTTATAAATTTGAAGCATTTTAAGCAGATGTCAATGGAAATTTGAGATTGCAGTATTTGATATTATTTCACCTTTAGTTATTTATCATACATATGACTTCTTTTATACCTTTTTGATCCAGGGATTTTCAAAGTCAAAATTAATTTTACATCTCACACAGTGGATTTGTGAAATATTCACAAATAATTAAAAGTCAACTCAGGTGAAGGGTAATTTGTGTTATTCATTAAGCATAATTAATGCATAACATTTTCCTACCTTTAGTTGAAGCCCTATTTGAAATATTTTCTTTTTCCATGTTATTTTTCATCAGCTTTACATGGAAAGCAAATTAAGAAGTGTTTTTAAAAAAACACCCAGACAGCCACTTAGAGTAACTTTTCAGGCAACTTTTATTACTTTGAAGACTGCTTTGCATTTAGAACATTGTACTAGTAAACATCTCCCAACTAACAAAACGACCTTATAGAAGTCATTTGGAGCTTAGTTTGGGCTAAGGAACTTTACCTATAAAAGCAGCTGTCAAGAAGACAGCTATACTATGGGTAAAATAGCCTTTTATGGACTAGTCTGGGAGCCTGATAGTCATTTAATTCTGTCTCTGTGTGGATGATAGATTCAGAATTGATATCAGGCTGTTGGCCATAGTAACTGCTCTCTATTTGGAGAAAGAAAAATTCTTCCAGGGATGATGGCCACTGTCTAATGGCTAGGGCATCTTTTCCACCAGACCTCCCCCTTAGCCTGAGTCTACTTTTTGAAAAGAGACAGCATGGCTAGGAATAAGCCCCATTATTGAATCACAGGGTAGTCTATAATTTTAACAATAAACGAATGACTAAATGAGTACTTCAAAGCTAATGTATTTTAAAGCTTTTATACCTGGAGCTCAATAGGAAAAGCCTTAGAAATAGGTATTTCAACCCTTTAAAAGATTTTCTTTGCACTAAAAATAACGATGCTAGCGGAAAGAGATTATTAAAAAGAAAAGAGTCACTGTGCGTTTGTAGCTCATCCACTTAAGTGCAGTCCTAAACGTAGTGTATTAGAAACAAAGTGCTGCCACAACCCTGCTTGCAGTTTAGTTGGAGACACACAACATAGACTGGTGAAATATATAACTAAAATATGGGCAGCATGTGAACACGCCCTTATTAATGCTACCAGCATGGTAGGCTGTTCTACATCCGTGCCATCCAATATGGGAATCATCAGCCACATGGGGCTATGGAGCACTTGAAGTGTAGCTGAGGAACTGAATTTTACATCTTAGTTAATTTAAATGTCAATAACCACCTGATATAATGGCCAGGGTATTGCACAGCACAGTAGACCTTCATTTAGCATGGCAACCAAGGACTTTCATGATCTAAAGCCAGTGTGACCTCTTTATTCATCAGAGCCAGCTTTACACCCAAAATGCAGTGTGTGTGTTCCCTGAACTGCCTTGCACTTGAACATGATGTGTGTATTTGGGGTGTTTTCTCTCCTTTTGAATGCCCAGGCTTCCTCCTCCCTGCAGGTTCCCCTCAAGGCTCTTCCTACAAATCCCATGGCCTGATCCCAGACTTACTGACTTAGGATCTGAGTATAATGCTTTGGCCATACTAGGTGCTTTCTACATGTTGTAATTGAAAAAGAGAATGTATATATCCTCTGAGAGTGGCTGATTGGGATTAGAACATAAGCTAAACTGGGAAGTTAGCATGCCCTAAATATTAGAACTCAACAAAACACATGCAACAAAAAATAAAACCCCAACTATAGACTGATGCTGGTTATTAATAAAGATGTGAAAATCTTAAATAAAAGATTAGAATGGTCTAATTTAAAACCAATCATGACTGGATAGTTTGTTTCAGGAATTAAATTGATTAACGTATCTTATTTATCAAACAAAAGGGAGAACCCTCATATGGCCACAGGTGCTCAATAGGCAGTCTATAGTATCTAAACCTGGGTGCTCGCAATTTCATAACAAACTAGGAGGAAAAGGATACTTCTTAAATAACAGAAAGACTATCTTTTACAAAGCAATATCCAACAGGAAATTCAATGGGAAAATAGTAGGAGGTTCCTGTTAAAACCAGAAATGAATAAAAGATGTGCACTATTGTGACTAATAAAGTTGTTAAAATGAGACCGACTAATGCTGTCTGGGGAGTGAAGCTGTCATTCTCCTGCCTGTTTATAGAAATAAGAATCAATACAACCTTCTGGAAAATCAGTTAGGTGGTCTATTTCACAAACCATAAAAATATTCATACCCTCTGACTCAGACATTCACTTCCCAGAAATCCTCCTAAGGAAATCCAATATGTTGACAGAGAGATATGAACAGTTACTCATTATGACATTGTTTAGAAAAATCAGAAATGGCAATAATCTAAATGCCCCACAATGGAGAAATAGTTAAGACTATTATGGGATATCCCTACAGTAGAATATAATTGGTCATTAGAAATGTTTAAGGCTTTTTATGCCACGAGAATGTGTCTGTGTTGAATTAGAATGACCCAAATTGTATTTAAACATTAAACATTTCCTCGCTGTGTATGCAAATCTCCTTTGTTTCTAGGTGGAAGAGTTAAAAGTCAGTTTTCTTTCTTTTTGGTTAAATTCCCCTCCCATACTCCTTTCCCCTCTCCCCCCGACCCAGCTGGACTCAGCAAGGGAGCCTGAGCTGTTTCTCAGTACCCAGTGCTCCAGCAGCACAGCATGCCAGAGCTGGGAAGGGACTATGTCTTCCTGTCCCTCTTATTTTACACATCACATACCAGAACCAAGGCCACCCCCTTGGACGGAATACAGCTGACAGTTGGTTCTGCAGTCCTACTCTGAGAGGGTCAGTGATTCAAAAAGCACAGTGAGTGCTGGGAGATGACTTTAAAGACAAGTGTCTGTTCTCTGAAGTCTGTTTCTCACTAGCTGTTGACTACAGTTGAAATTAGAAATGATGTGAGCACTAAGTAGTCGGGAGGGAAGAGCAAGGACAGGATTATTCTGGTGGAAGAGTGGAGTGAGGGAGTTGGTTTGGCACAGCAGAATTCTTTCTTTTTTTAATTCTTTATTGTTGAAAGTATTACATATGTCTCCCTTTCCCCCCATTGACCTCTCCCAGCCTGCTCCTGCCCCCCAGCACAGACCCTCACCCTCCTACTGTGTGTGTCCATTGGTTATCCTTATATGCATGCATACAAGTCCTTTGGTTGATCTGCCTTCCCTCTGAGGTTTGATGGTCTGTCTGATGCTTCTCTGTCTCTGAATCTATTTTTGTTCATCAGTTTATATTGTTCATTATATTCCACAAATGAGTGAGATCATAGCAGAATTCTTTCCATGTCTCTGATACCACCTCTGTAGTCTTGGTCAAGACCATGGCACTATTCTGGACCTTTTTTTAAATTAAAAAATCTATAAAATTAGATTGATGAATCAGACTAAGGTTACTTTCAAATTTATTAAACTATGGAGGTCAGTAATTGACAAGGTGAGGCATGTCTTAAGAATTTCTTTATTAGCAGTAATTGGCTATCACTACAAGATCGTTATAATTGGAAAGAATTTAATAGAGACATTGGGGACTCCATGTAGAATATGACTCTTTCCAGGTGCTCTTCTCTTGGTGAGCAGAATGGTATCATTTTGTTTTTTTCTTTTACTGGGATAACTTGTTGAGTAACCCCTGGAATTCTTCGAAACTAACTTCTCCATCTCCATTCTTGTCCAGTTCTTTAAAAAGATCCTCTAGGGTGTTTGGACCCTGGTGTTAGACAAAGAGGATGGGATGAGGAGAGGAGAGAAAATGAATCAGTTATGTACTGCTACACATTCTCCGAAATTAGAGCACTGCGCCTGCATTCCAAGAAGGCAGCTGAGCTTTTGATCACATGCTACTGATAGTGGTGGCAAAACCAACTTTAGCTGTAATTGCTCCATGTCACAGAACGGGCTACCCTTTTTATTTTCTTTAACATACACTTATTATTTTAATAGGATTGGTTTTCTATGTAATCTTAAGTATTTTCCTTTATGCTTCTAAAGTCATTTTTTAAAAAATATATATTTTTATTGATTTCAGAGAGGAAGGGAGAGGGAGAGAGAGAGAGATAGAAACATCAATGATGAGAGAATCATTGATCGGCTGCCTCCTGCATGCCCCCCAGTAGGGATCGAGCCTGCAACCCAGGCATGTGCCCTTGATGGGAACTGAACCTGGGACCCTTCAGTCTGCAGGCTGACGCTCTATCCACTGAGCCAAACTGGCTAGGGCTAAAACCATTTTTTTGAGATGGAGCCCAAGTGCTTCACTGGACTTCTGAGGGACCCACACCCACAAATAGTTGAGGATCTCTGCCCCAAGATTTCCTGGAAGCTAAGGCATTACACATGGCTTTTTTCGGGCTGGTACTGTATCAATGGCTTTTGGTAGCTTATGCAATCCTCTCAACCACCCTGTGGGGGAGATCCATTTTACAGATGAGGAAACTGAGGATCTGAAACAGCTGTTGACTTACTCCAGGACCCACAGCTGGTAAGCGGGGGACTTGGAGTCCAAACATTGACTCTAGAACCCAAACCCTTAACCAGCAACTACTGTAGTTTTTTCCAAACCCTGGGCCGCAGCCCACCTCTATGCTAGGCAAGATGACTTTGGATCAGTGGTTCTCACACTTGGACATGCATCAGAATCACGAGATGGGCTTCCTGACCTTAGTTAATATGGATTTTAACCATAAGAAAATGAGAAGATAATGGATTATAAGGTCATTGAATTCAGCCCCTATTCTTTTTAGTGCTAATAATAGAAACCTTCTCAACAACTAAAACCGGAAACCTTTTCATATGTCATATTGGCAGAAGGGACATTTCTGGTTAAAATCTGGGAAGCAAATGCTTTCTTCTGAAGTTAAGCTAACAAGTGACCAAGTTGGATATACCAATTGCAGCCCTTCCATTTTGAAGATGGCTTCCAGTTGCGAAGGGAAGAAAGCACATTGGAGGCAGACAGAGAATCCACCTTTCCCCATTCCTTTTTGCTTCTAGATGCGTTTTAATTTTGACAACTCTGGGATGGTTCTTTATGGCTAAAGAAATTTTATCCTTTCCCGAAGGTTGTTGAGAAATGCATGGTTGCCTCATTAACACAAATTTAGTTGCTTAACACAAATGAACAGCAATTTAAATGCTTTTGAAATATAAATGGGTTTCTACAGAAAATAATTTGTCAGTGGGAAGCGGGTTCTCTTAACAGACTGTCCAGTAAGTGTTGGTCTTGTTGAGAGATCCTACCTATAATGATGAAGTACGTCCAAGGCCAAGTAATATTAATTTACTGGCCTCTGTTTTCCTAAAGCCTGGCATGGACATGCTGAATCCAGGCTGACGGTCTTTGTGTGTTTGCGTGGCAACCTGTGCATCTTCCAGGCCTAGCTTGGCAGAAGTGCCATCACTGCTTCCATTACTATGGCTAGTCCAGAGAGTTCTGTGCTAAGGTTATGGGGGAGAGGAGGCTGGGCCCCTGTTTTCTAGGAGCTTGCCATATGAAATGTGGTCTGCCACCAGCGGAGGAAAGCACACGTTAAGTGCTCTCCCTCTGGGATGTCTTGGCTGCTGTGTGCTCTACCCCAGGTGGAACTCTGATCAATATCTCAGACCTCAGCCTCTTCCTGGCTCTTTTCCTCTCCCCTCTCTCCCCTCCCCTCCCACATTCAGAGGCCCGTTCAGGGGGGCTCTGCAGTTGTGCACTTACTTTTAGTAAACTGGGGAATTCAGTCTGAATCAATAGTCTCAGCTCCTCTTTCGACAGCTGATTTGGATCACCTTCTTTAGCTGCGTATTTTTCGAAAATGCTCTTCAGTTCGTTCGGAGACATTTTTGCACTCATTTTGGTGTTCTGTAAATTGGGAAAGAAATGAACTTACCAAAAAGCTGAAGTGGAATTTTATACTAATGATTGCCAGCAGGAGTTCAGTGCCATTGGGCTATTTCCTTGGCACAGATGGGGGATAGTAAAGAAAAGGCTGGGGAGTGGAGTGAGGGGCTGGGGGAGTAATTGAGGGGAGGAGGAGAGGAGAGGGAGTGGAAATTATGGGAAACGCACTAGTGACTGCAAACATGTTTTAAAAATAGTCATTTTAGACAGTATGTTAAATGCCTGTTCTGAGAGTACATCTGTTAGGAGATAGTCCCTGAAGCCAAACACTTTAATTAGTAATTATGACATTCTTCACTTTTTATGTACCTGGTCTGCACTCGGTAGGCTGTGGTCTTGCAGAAACCTGACAACAGCTTCTAGCCTTTAAATGACTGGTAATATCTTTAGAGAGCACCAACCCACTTTCTCTTCAGACCATTATCTTTCACACCATTCTGAAAGGAGGCAGAAAGAGCTCCAGGTAGTACTAAAAGCAAGCACACTTACCTGGTCACCGAACAGCAAGGCAGCTGGGAGAACAAAACAGGAGTATGGAGAGTTGAGCAGATCATGTGGCTTTTATAGTCTGTGCAGAAGGACACACCACCCTGATGATGAAATTTTCCTTTCGTTTGCCATTTAAAGGTAATTATTAATGGTTTCTGAAATCCAATCTTAAGACTGCATGAACCTTATAATTAAGGGTGTTGTAAAATTGGCCAACCGGTACAGACTTGTTAAAGCACCTGACCCATAGAATGGGTTCCTAGGTCTTCCTAGGTCAAGAGGAACAGTTCAAACAGGAGTCCCCCAGGTAGGGACAGTCTTCTCCAACAGGACTTTAGCCACCAGGAGGCAGTAACCTGTCTACAAGGGAAAGCTTCAGCCCAGTGAGAAAACACAGACCATGACTAAAACATATTCATATCCATGAGACAGGGGAAGCTGTATGAAATCTGTTTGCCACACCTCAAATGGTCCGTTAGGCAATTTAAAATGTCCAGGGGCAGTGCAGACAGGCTTCCCCGGGTTGTGTCTTTGCTGTACAGTAGGCACTTTTCATGGCCTTTATTTTATTTTACTTTCATTTTAAAATATATTTTTACTGATTTCAGAAAGGGAAGGAGAGGGAGAGAGAGATAGAAACATCAATGATGATGAGAGAATCATTGATCAGCTGCCTCCTGCACACCCCACACTGGGGATTGAGCCCACAAGCTGGGTATGTGCCCTGACCGGGAAATGAACCATGACCTCCTGGTTCATAGGTTGATGCTTAACCACTGAGCCACGCCAGCTGGGCTTCACGGCCTTATTAATATTTTCTCACCAATATTGATTCATAAATGCCATCATTTTGTCAGTGGACCATATGCATGTACAGTAAAGAGTGGAAACTTCACAGTCTCTGGTAGGACTGGATTGTTATTTGGTTTGAACCAGACCTTTCTCTTTTATCAAACTAGCAATTTTTAGATTTCTAATCTTGTGGGGTTTTTTTTCTTCTTCTTTTTTTCTAAAGCTAATTGTTGGGCTTCTCTAGCCAGTTTTTCTAAATTACTAGCTGGGGAATTATCCCTTTGGACCCTGACAGGGGTTTCACTGCTGCCGATTCCTTTAAGGGTTGCATTCCTTGTAGAAGTGTCAGCAAGGTGATTTCCTTTAGCGTCCAGAGAGTCAAGTTTAGAATGCCCTGGGATCTTAATACTAACTAGCTAAAGCATCAGGTAAAAGTATAGCATCCAATAATTCCTGAACATATGGGCCATTAGTTTTATTTCCACTGGAAGTAAGGAAGCCACATTGTTTCCATAACATTACAAAGTCATGAGCTACTGCAAAGGCTTATGGACTACAGTATAAATGCTGGTAGTTTTGCCCTTGGCTAAAACACAAGCTGGAGTGAAAGCATACAATTCAGCCTACTGAGCTGAAGGAGCCAAAGGTAAAAATGCCTCAATTACTTCAATTGCATAATCAGCACAGTACTTTCCATTTTCATTTCTAAAACATGAACCATCTGTAACACATGGGAAAACAGCTTTACCCAGAGGGGCCTCCTGCAAATCATGATGAGGACTCAGGAGGTGATTTGTCAGTGTCAAGCAGTCATGAGGGGCTTTATGGCTCTCAGAAGGGTGAAGAATAGTTGGATTAAGGTTATTACAATGCGAAAGAGTGGTGTGAGGAGCAATTAGCAGAAGGATTTCATAGGAAAGAAGGCAACTGACTGAAAGATGCTGGGTATAATGAGGATTCAGGAGGGCTTCTACTGAGTGGGGTACAAAGATGGTTAGAGGGGATCCTGCAACAATGTCCTCAGTGGCCTCAACCAAGAGGGCAGTGGCAGTAATGGCTCTAAGGCAAGGGGACACACAGAGTCCAGTTGCTGACTGTAGTATCCTAGGGATCTGTCGTGGTCCCCATGGTTTTTGGGTGAATATCCCAAGGGCATCCCCCCCTTTTTAAATAACATTTTATTTTTTAATTGATTTAAATTTATTTATTGTCTAAAGTTTTACATGTCTCCTTTATCCCCAATTGATCTCCACCCCCCTCTCCCGCCATTCCCACCCTGGGCAAGCCCCCACTGCTCCAGTGTCTGTGTCCATTGGTTATGCTAGTATTCATGCATATAAGTCCTTTGGTTGCTCTCTATCTCCCCCAAGGGCATTCCCTTTCTTTTCATAGACAAGAGGGAAAAAGGGGCCCTAGCCGGTTTCTCAGTGGTTAGAGCGTTGGCCTGCAGACTAAAGGGTCATGGTTTCAATTCCCGGTCAAGGGCACGTACCCCAGTTGCAGGCTGGATCCCTGGCCCAGGTCAGGGTGTGTGTGGGAGGCAACCAATCAATGTATCTTCCTCACATTGATGTTTCTCTCTATTTCTCCCCCTCCTCCCTCCCGTCCACTCTCTAAAAAAATCAATGGAAAATATCCTTGGGTGAGGATTAAAAAAAAAAGGAAAAAGGGATTTGATCATTGGGATGTACAAGAGCAGGTGGATTTATTAAACCCTTCTTTAAGTCTTTAAAGGCTGTGTCCTCCCATTCTTCCCATACAATCGGGTCAGGACAGTCATTCTTTAGTAAAACGTACAGAAGTTTTGTTATGAGAGATTCATTATCAGTTTGAAGAAAAGTTTCTCTAAGCTGATCTGAGCCGATTAAGAGGGAGGATTAGAAAAAGCCCCTGAAGTTCCTCAGAGAGACATCATTGAGGATTAGGAGGACCTTGAGAAGGCTGGTTAGAAGACTAATTACAAGACTGAGGGTGCCTGAAGCATTTAAACTTTTGACAATTCCTTTTCCAACATCCTGGCTCTTTGCAAAAATGAGCAGAAACTTGGAGCGTTTGGTTTCGTATTGGGGCTTTCATTTGCCAAGGCTGAAAATGAAAAATCATGGCAGTCTTACTTCTAGGTGGCTCATCTAGAGTACAAGCAAGCTGATTTAGCCAAATTAACTAAACCTAGGATGGACATGGTCTCTCATTCCTAGGCCCCTTAAAAGGGAAACTCTTGGTTTAGCTCATTAACAAGCAATGGAGTTAGAGGTTACCCGAGTGAAATCAACATCTGAAGGAAGGCCGGAATTTTCCTTTAAAGTGACCTTTTGTTGATTATAATAGTCATGAACAGATTCATCAGACTTTTGTGAGCAAGTCTGAATTTTGCTGCAATTCAACAGGCTTTGGGAAATTGCTCGATGTAGTTCTCTAGCGAGTTCTCTAATTTCTTCCCCCAAAATTAGAAGCTTGTTTTTCTAAATCTGTTTCAGGATGATCCCGTTGGGCAATTCTCATCCAATGTAGAGCCTGGTCTTCACCAACTAACACGAATTAGCTTATGTAAGTCAGAAAACCCAGACTGATAGGTCTGAATAATAATCAGATTCCTCAGCAAACTTTTGAGGATCCTTAGGAAATTCTTTGCTCCAGGGAACATATGAAACTTGAGGTTTGTTATGATCCCGAGAGCACTTAACTTTAAATAGAAAGGTCCTGATAAGTTGAGGAGGAAGGAGTGGGAGAGAAGTCAGGGGAAGAAGGCATCAGAGGGGAACTGGGGATAAGGGAGCCTGTAGTGAAGGCAGCATGGTATCAGAGTTGGAACTTGAAATAAGGAATTGGAGAAAAAGATCTTGAGGATACTGGAGAAGAAGCCTGTGGCAAAATATTCATAGGCCCTAGCCTCTTTGGCTCAGTGGATAGAGCATCAGGCCTATGGACTGAAGGGTCCTGAGTTCGATTCTTGGTCAGGGCACATGCCCAGGTTGCAGGCTCGATCCCCGGTAGGGGCAGTGCAGGAGGCGGCCAATCAATGATTCTCTCTCATCATTGATGTTTCTATCTCTCCCTCTCTGAAATCAATAAACATATATTAAAAAAACACACAGAAACCAAATTGGAGGATTTTTATTAAAAAAGAAAAAGGGAACAGGGTACCTGGAGATGGGTCCTGAGACAGTGGAGTAGAGGGGAGTGGCAAGACATCTTATATCATCTGTTCTCTCAATTTACCACTTGTGAGCTAAAATCAACATGGCAGTTGTTATATTTCTTGAGTCTATATTGAAGAAATGACTTTAATAACTATATATGATCTTAATAACTATGATATATAACTATATGATTTTAATAACTATGTGTTACATGACAGATAACATGTTATATATAAAAACATGGCATATATTGTGTAATGACGTGTGTACGTATAAAATTAACTCTAAGAAAAACAGAACAGTATTGGTTAATAGTGTTTTAGGATACAAAACTCTTATTTCAAGGGAAGACCTCTAATTAAAACAGGCCTATGGCTGCTTGTTGTCAGAACTTAGGCTTGTAGTAAATGCTAACCGAGAGTCTTCTTAAATTTTCACTTGCTTCCTTCTGCCAGTCACATCTCTCATCTCTTATTTTTTCCTTTTACCTGTAGACTCAGGTGTGAGGGTAAACCTGCATTGGGAAACAAAATCCACCAATAGATATTGTCATGAAACATTAACTAAAAATATATGGAGACGGGTGATAAATATAGGGTGTGTTCAAAAGAGTGCATTTTGAAACCAGAGAAGGGGAAAAAGTGACAGGCTCAAGATTGGTAATGGAAAAATGGAGAGGCAAAGGTTATTTAACACCTCACTGTTCAATTGCTTGATCTTTGGACAGACTTAAGTTTTTCCTGGGAAAGCCAAGAGTAACTTATTTTAAAAGCTCCTGGTACCACAGGCCTCCACAGATATGTTATTCAACTCCAAGTCCAGAGTAGGCAGTGCCTGGAGACGCACCTTTGGGAAGATGGTGCAGAGTCACTATCTGGGCCCTGCAAAACCAATGGGTGTGAAATGCTATCTGTGGGTTCGTGTTGTCTTTGATCCTGAGGTTTAGGAAAGACCCTGATTAAGGTGCAGCTGCCACTGAAAGGGAGCACCCTTCCCCTTGCCTGCCTTCCCTGTACCCTACGACAGAGCTTACCTTCTTTTTCATGTCCAGCCTTTGCCTGGGCTGTGAGGCTCACTGATTTGGGGGCCTGCCTGTGCTGCCCTGGGGGCTGAGCTCCCAGAAGCCTCTTCATCCTAACCTATACTTACTGAGGTCTGATTTTTTAAAGATATATTTTTATTGATTTCAGAGAAGAAGGGAGAGGGAGAGAGAAACATCAATAATGAGAAAGAATCATCGATTGGCTGCCTCCCGTATGTCCCCCACCAGGGATCGAGCCTGCAACCTGGGCATGCACCCTGCTGGAAATTGAACTATGACCTCCTCATTCATAGGTCGACACTCAACCACTGAGCCACATTGGCGGGGCTGAGGTCTGATTTTTACCATGGAGTGTGTCCTGCCCCAACATCTGACCTATTAGCTTGAGAAAGCTTCATAGTACCCCTCTACAGAGACATTCAAGGACCTTTTCAAGGTCACCTCACTGGGGATTGGTAGATCTTGGATTCAAGTCCAGGCCCGGCCTTCACCCTCAGCCACCATTCCAACTGCCCCTCCCATGTGGAGGACTTCTGTGAGGAGAGCTGGTCAATGTTAGCATGAGGCCCAGAGGTAGGACTTAGACTAAAATGTATGGTCACACCTGAAGGTATAAGCACATTCTTTTCCTGATGGAAGTAAAATAGACCTTTCTTTTATTGGTGGAAAAAGCAAATTTAAAAGGCCGTAAAAATATATACATATTTATAGCTTGCTTAGTACTTTCACCATTGTAGATTCCATCCTCAGGCTGCTCCTCAATGCTGCAGACTGGGAAGACAGAAAGGGAAGTAACAGTCCTGCATCAGGTGGGAGGTGGGCTTGGGCACTGGGGCTCCTGTGGACTCAAGTGACCATCTGCATCTTGGGATAATTCACAGTGTCTCAGAGACCCTTCCACTGCTCTTAGGCCCACTGACCAGTGCCTCAGTCTCCTCTGTTAGTTTTAGATGAGAATCCAGGGAGATCTCATTATGGAGCACTTAATCAGAATCTGAGACTGTGCTGAACTCTGTTGGAGACATACAAGAAGATGAGCCCACACTTTACTTTATGAGAGGAGGTACCTAAATGAAAGGATGAAGGAGGTTAAAGTTATATATAACGGACTGTATCCATTTCCTATTGCTGCTGTAACAAATTACTACAAACTTAGTGGCTTAAAACAAGGCAAATTTTCTTAAAGTCCTGGAGCTCAGAAATATAAAGTGGGTCAACAGGGCTTTGTTCCTTCTGGAGGCTCTAGGGGAGAATCTGTTTCTTTGCTTTTTCCAGCTTCTAGAGCAGTGATGGCGAACCTATGACACACGTGTCAGAGGTGACACGCGAACTCATTTTTTTGGTAGATTTTTCTTTGTTAAATGGCATTTAAATATATAAAATAAATATCAAAAATGTAAGTCTTTGTTTTACTATGGTTGCAAATATCAAAAAATTTCTATATGTGACACGGCACCAGAGTTAAGTTAGGGTTTTTCAAAATGCTGACACGCCGAGCTCAAAAGTTTCGCCATCACTGTTCTAGAGGCTGCCTGCATTCTTTGGCTTTTGGCCCCTTCCTCCATCTTCAAAGCCAGTAGGGTGGCCTCTTTCTCTCTCTCTCTCTCTCTCTCTCTCTCTCTCTCTCTCTCTCTCTCTGTCTCTCTCTCTCTGTCTCTCTCTCTCTCCTCACACACACACCACTACTTTATTGTCACATCTTCATCTCTGACTCTGACCCTCTTGCCTCACTCTTATAAAAACCCTGTGGTGACATTGAGCCCATCCAGAAAACCCAGGGTAATCCTTCCCATCTCAAGAGCCTTAATTTAATCATATCTGCAAAGTCCCTTTTACCACATAAGGTAACATATTCACAGGTCCTTACGACTAAGAGTTGGACATCTTTGGGAGCCCATTATTCAACCTACCAGAAAGACTAATTGCAAATGAATGAAAAGTCTATAGGTTATTTATTTGGTAGGGTGAGCATAACAATGGTATTACGTATGGGGCAATAAGAAGTAGAGGGTGCCCCTGACACATGAGCTCTTGTGCAATGGTAGGGAAAAGACATCGTAGGAAAAGTAGTGGAGAGGTGATATGTATGTAGTGGGGTTGTGGGGAGGGGAGCAGAGGGGCCATCGGCAATGGCCTTGGTTGCTTGAGGTAGACACCACAGGTTAGAATAGGTGGGGACTGCTAGGTGGGTACTGGAAATATCAGGGGGAACACTGTGTAAAGTACATGATTGTCTAACCACTATGCTCTACACCTGAAACTAATACAAAATAATATTGACTGCAATTGAAAAAATTTTTTTAAAAACAATGTATGAGGAAAGCAGAGCTAGATGGTTCCTGAATGAGGTGGAATCTGAGTGCCACATGGGAGAGTTTAGCTTTAATTTGCAGCAATGCAAATTAATATTGATATAAAATTGGTTTACACTTTATGCTCAACTTGACTATGACTCAGAGAATCAAAATTAGAAGCAGGCTTAAAAAATGAACAGAAAAACTAATGGACAGTAAGAAAGGTTTGGGGAATCTTTGTAAAGGAATATACTAGAAATTTTGAGAGAATCACTGTATGTGTTGTCTAAGAGACTGGAAATGGTTTGTTGGGGGTGGGGTAGGCTTCCCCCAGTGCCCCCAAATGAAATGTCCAAAGGCAAGGGATATGGGGGAAGTCATCCTTACCAGGGCTCTGTCGGAAGGGTTATGCTCCTTCATCTACTGCCATTTAGGAATGTCTTCTTTGATAAGAGAACCTAACTTTCCTAGACTATTGTTTAAGGTGCCACGGACTCATGAAGTCTTGAACCCATTACACTTTTATTATGGGCTGCAGAAACTTTGGTAAAGGTTAATGAGTGCTTATTTATCCTTAAGTGGTGCTTTTACATCTCCTTTATCACCACCAATATTCGTTACTTATTGATCCTTTTTTATTTTTTCTTATGCTATATAACTTGGTTCCAAGAAAGGACAGGTCTGTAGTGGGGATCAGATGACGGCCTGTGTTTATTCAGGCAGGCTGAGGCAATCCTTTTGCAATGGAAGAAGCATTTTTTTTCTTAGATGCAAGATCTAGGGAATTATGGAAATGTTGGGATTAAAACTAAAGCATATTTGAGGTCCTTTTCTTTCACCACCTCAGTAATGATAAAAATGTTTTGAAACTGTGATATTCTCCGATCTTTCAGGCTTTTAGTGGAAGGAATGCCAGGAACAAAGATGTTTTCCTTAATTTTGTTGTTCAATCGGGTTGCTTATAACCCACGAGGCTGTCATAGTATCATCATCTTTAGAGCTTGCAGGATTGCCTGCTTATTCTGCAAGGCAGCTGGTTGGGGCAGGCTTGGCCAGACATGCACTGTGTTCTCTGTCTTCTTGAACCTCACCTTTCCTGAGTGTTTGGATTCCACCAGCTTGTGCCTGGCCTGGATGTTCTCTGACTGCCTATGTGATGGGCCTCCCCGATGAGGCCTCCTTAGCCAGGCCAGAGAGCGTGGCAACTCTCCTGTCAGTTCTCGCTCTGTTTCTCTCCTTTCACTGACATTCAGGGCATCATTAGAGTTGGAATGCTACTTCCATCTACTTCCCCATCTTTTCTCTAACATTTTCTTCGTCTTTGTCACTGGTTTCTATGCTAGCATGTTTTAATTGAAGGCTCTCTGTAGCTGTTACACCTTAGGATTTCTTTCTGTGCTATCATTTCAGGAGAAGGTTGTATTTCTTGCTTCTGAAAACAGCAGGGATAATGTGAACTAATACCCCAGTGGAAGGCCTAAATAATACATTTCACTATTTGGGCCTTACATTTGTTTTTTCATTAAAAGCCAACAGTTCCAAAAGGCCTTTAATGGAAAAATTCAGCAATCCTCACCTCCTCTCTATCACCCTCAACTTTTCCAGCTGTTTCTTCTGATATCTACCTCAATGTTTCTAAATAATATTCTCATATTGCTGTTAGGAATTTCCAGACTTTCCCCTATGTTGGAGAAGTATTTAATGTCCTTGGACAGCCTCCGTGCCCACTGCATTTTCCTTCTCTCCCCTGCCCCACTTTTATTTTGGAAATGTTTTCTGGTCTTGAGGTGCTTGTCAAGCTCATCCAAAGTAAGCAGTAAGTCAGGCTTCCTGAGTCATTTGAGTCTATTCTCAGTGGTTCGTATCAGAACATTTCTTGAATGCTAGCTGTGCCAATAAGTGAGCAAACTACATCAAAAGACTCTTTCTGAGTAGATGGACCTAATGCAATAAGAGTGGGCTGAAAAATCATAGTACACTTAAAAGAAGAATCTAAGAGGAGCTTATTGCTGAGGTCTTCCTAGCTCATTCAAGTTGTCTTCAAACATAAGTGGAAATTGGGGCTGTGAATAAACTTAGGACTTCTTACAAGTCTGTGGCAGTCTTATCTGCCCTTTTCTAGAAAACACATAAGGGGCCGGGCACTTGCAAATTGGAAGCTCATGCCCTCTGTCACCTCACTTCAGTAATACTTAATCTAGGCATAATTAATCAACCAGAGAGGATAGGAAAGAGATGCCAAGGCCAAGAGCACTTCAGAACTGAGCACTCCATTCAGCAGGAGGTGTAATCAAGTTTTTTCTCCACCCCTTCTCCTCTGTGACTTTAGAGCATACTTGGGACACAGGGTTCGGAAAATTCTTCTGGGGCATTGATAAGATCAGACAAGTTCTTGGAAAAATTTTATCTCGGCAATTCCAGTTGCCAACGCTTTCTATAGAGCAATATGTGGTAGTTAGGGTATGGGGGGAAAACACCAGAAAGAAAGTTTTTTATGAGAGGGAAGCCTGAACAATTTCATTAGAACAAGTTAACTCACCCAACTGTAGTCTAACAACGTAAAAAAAAAAATGGATGAAACAAAACCATGAGATTGTAGTGAACAGAACTGAGAAGACAGCAATGATAATGAGAACAGGATTGTCATAAAAATCACATATTTCTGAATTTCTGTGAAGTAATCGTAAAAATAAATCTGAAATGATTTAGTTTGAGTTTGTTCGTTCATTCATTCAGTGCATACTATATACCAGTTCCATATATACCAGGGGCTAGGAACACAATGGTAAGTAAAAGCAGCATGCTGCAACTCTCAAAGATTTACAGTCTAGCACACAGAGCACTCTACAGACAACCAACTGATGGATGTGCAGTGATGGGGCAGGCCTAGAGAGAGGACCCTGACTAGACTGTGGTGTCCAGGAATATCACTGCCTGTAGAAGCTCATCTATATATACAAAAGGCTAAGTGACTGTCTGACCATCCGACCAGTAGCTATGACACGCACTGACCACCAGGGGGCAGGAGCTCAACGTGGGAGCTGCCGAGCTGCCATGAATTGTCAGCAGTGGTTCTCGGGTGACGCACCCCTGAACCAGAGAGGAGCGAGCCCAATTCCGGGCTGTGTCATCCGAGAATTGCCCTCTCGCAATCTGGGACCCCTCGGGAGATGTCGGAGAGCCGGTTTTAGCCCGATCCCCCCAGGCCAGGCCGAGGGAACCCACCTGCCGGAGGGACCCCACTCATTCTGCAGACAGCCTTCGAGCCGCAGTGCCACAGGTGCGGCCGGCTGGGGAGGGACTGTGGGAGGTTGGTTCCAGGGTGTGTCCGGCCCATCTCGCCCAGTCCCGCTCTACCGGCCATTTCTAATTAATTTCAATGTGCACCAATCCGTGCACTGGGGCAGTAGTATTGTAGAGTTGAGCTAACATCTCAAGGTTAAGGGGGGTGTGATTTAGGAAAAGAGGGTAGAGGAGTGGGAGAAGATGTTCTGGGCAGAGGAAACAGGAGGAACTGAAAGAAGGCCATGTTGACCAGAGCTCAGAGTGTGTGTGGAAAGTCATGGTAGGTGAGGCTGGAGGACTAGGCTGGGCTGATACCATGCAGTCAAGGATTTCAAGCAGGAGAAAAACCACATCTACTCTGCCTGTGGTGTACAGGGAGGATGAGGACCATGTGGATATGCGGCAGCCAGTCAGTAAGCTCTGGCTGTAGCTTAGGTGAGGGGCTGTGGTTTGAATGGTGATTGGAGCTGAGAATGAATGTAGGAAATCTGGAGGGGGAAATTGATAGGATTGGACATACAGGATATGAGGGATGAGGAAGAGGGAGACATCCAGGGTGGCACTTAGATGTCTGACCTTTACAGCGTGCCAGAATTACCTCCTTCTAATGCAGTGGTTCTCAACCTTCCTCATGCCGCGACCCTTTCATACAGTTCCTCATGTTGTGGTGACCCCCAATTTCATTGTTACAAATTGAACATAATTAAAGCATAGTGATTCATCACAAAAACAATATGTAATTATTTATGTGTTTTCCGATGGTCTTAGATCTGCTTATGGAAAATCTTTAGTGGGCAGTGGGAGAGGGAGGTTATTATGGAAGGGAGTGAATACCATATTATGAGGCCCCAGACATCCAGAACTTGAAGTGTGAACATTGCCCAGAGCTGACAGGTCGAGTAATGATGGGAGGAAGGTCATAAAGACACCCCTTATAAATTTTTTACAAGTGATTTGAATGAAAGATGAGAAGCAGACATGGAAAGGAAACATACTGTAAGGCCTGTATAAAGTAGGGATGTATTTGAATAAGAGAATTGGAAGGTATATCAGATTTTACTGTTTAGGGAAGATCCTCACCCAATGATCATGACTCTAGAAGTAAAACTTGAAATTTGGGAAATTACATTTTTACAAGATGACAAAACCACACTTGTTTTGTTTTCTAAGGTGATTGATATGCCGGAACACAACCCTGGCAATTTGGGAGGAACAATGAGGCTGGGAATAAGAAGAACTGTTTTCAAAACTGAAAATTCAATATTAAGTAAGTTTCTCAGATTGTTTGTTTTAAGACATTGGGTGTCATTCGCCTTGCCCCTTCCACCTCTCCGTTTTCCTTCCAGACTTCCTCTCACCTGTCTCCCCCTAGCATCCTGCTTCCCAATTCCTTTCCCTGGAAGGGTTGGTGGAACACACGTGGATGCCCCTTCCCATTTGATCTCCATGATACCCTGTCCAGTGGGCTGTTTGTGATTTACTCATGTTCCTGGACATGATCTTTCACTGGGAGAACCCTGATTCCAACTCGGTTCTTTTGAATCTCTCCATTATGTTGAAACCCACTCCCTGTTTAATTGTTTCATGTCTGACTGGCTTTAGCCACTAATTTAGGAACTTCTTGAGAATGATAGCAGGTATGTCTCAGAAGTCTATTTGTCTGTTCCCTCAGTAGCTCCAGCATGGGGAGAGAAAAATATGATGCCATATTTGCTGATCTACTGATACTTGCTGATCTTCCATTCCTGATAAGATTACTCTAATTTCTGTGCAAGTTTGCCTGTAGATTAACATATTCTATGAGAATAACAATGTCAATACCCCCGAAAGCACTTAATTCAATTTAATAAATATATATTTAAAAAAATATATTTCTTTATTGATTTCAGAGAGGAAGGGAGAAGGAGAGAGAGATGGAAACATCAATGATGATGGAGAACCATTGATCGGCTGCCTCCTGCACGCCCCCTACTGGGGATCGAGCTCGCAGCCCAGGCATGTGCCCTTGGCCGAAATCGAACCTGGGACCCTTCAGTCTACAGGCTGACGCTCTATCCACTGAGCCAAGTCGGCTAGGGCTTAATAAATATATCTTGAGTAACTTACGCACCATGCTAGATTCTGCAGATAACAATAGGACTGGGACAGATACCAGCCCTGCCCTCCCGGGGCCTCAAAACAAGTGGAAAGTGTGATGAAAGGCTTAGTGCAAGGTGCTAACGGGGTTGTCTACAGAGGAGGGAGCCCAGTATCTGGGGCATCCAGCATCATTCCTGTGAAGTTTTAAGAATGTCTGAGAAAAATGCCTTCTTAACTCAAAGAAGAATCAGATCAGAAATGTGAGTTTCTCCTTTAAGGATAATAAATAGCTTTAAGGAATATAAAGTTTCCTAGCAAGCATACAATTGAAAAAGGAAAAGTTTTAAAGGGTACACATTTTCCCTGCTTTCTCTGGATAAGAAACCATTGTTCTCTAAGTGACTTTTTCTTTAAGAATATAAGAATTTTTCCTCTTTATGGCTATTAACAACGACTATGACTTTCAGATGTTTTAAAACATTTGACACTTTGCTTTGTTCAAATGATTGCCTAAGTGACCAAAAGTAGTTAGACATTTAATGTTTTTAAATTGCATTTGTAAAAGATTCAGTGATAATTGTATTAAGCTTTTAAAAAGAGCATTTGTTCAATATATTTTAATATTTTATCTATCTTGATAGAAATAAGACTGATTTAAGATTTGTTTTTCTTTACCTAATGTTAATGATTTTTATTAATTTTAAACACAACACCAAAACTTGTTGCTTAATGTCTTTTGCCTGCCTGGAAAAATATTTTAAACAGCTTCATTGATATTTACACACTATACAATTCATCTGTGAAAAGTGTACAATTTACTGTTTTTTATTGATTTCACAGAGTTGTGCAGCTATCACCACAGTCAATTTTTGAACATTTTTATCACCTCAAAAAGAAACCTTGTTCTTTTTAGCTATCACCACCAACCCTCCAGTCCTAAGCAACCATCAATCTACTAACTGTCTCTATAGTTGCCTATTCTGGACATTTCATATAAATGGAACCATATGACATGTGGTATTTTGTTGGACTTCTTTTATTTAGCATAATATTTTCTTTTAAAAATATTTTTATTGATTTCAGAGAGGAAGGGAGAGGGAGAGAGAGAGAGAAACATCAGTGATGAGAGAGAACCATTGATCGGCTGCCTCCTGCATGCCCCACACTAGGGATGGAGCCAGCAACCCGGGCATGTGCCCTGTCCGGGAATCAAATTGTAACCTCCTGGTTCATAGGTCGACATTCAACCATTTAGCCACGCCGGCCAGGCTAGTGTAATACTTTCAAAGTACATCCACATTGTAGCATGTATTAGTATTTCATTCCCTTTTATGTCTAAATAATATTCCATTGTATGGACGTAAAACATTCTGTTTATCCATTCATCAGTTGTTTGGTATTTGGGTTCTTTCCAGGCCTGCCTTAAATTGAAATTATGCTTCATAAGCATATGAACCCGTGGTCCCCAGCAGGCATAAAGTTTTGCCTTCCCACCTATGTGCGGTTTTCCACAGGTCTCCCCAAAAGGTTGTGTCATAGATAAGAAATAAATACAGGACCACTGTGCATGGCTCTATTGAGTGTCATAAAAACATAAAAGCATATATAGCACCTTAGTGTCTTGTGGGTTTTTCCCCCCCAGTCATCATATTTCTTTTGTAGGAGTTTCTATTTTTCACAAGCCGGCACATTTCTTTTGTAGGATTTGTTTTTCTCTAGTCAGCCCATTTATTTTGTAGACTTTTTTCCCCCCTAGTCAGCACATTTCTGCAAGAATGGTAGGAACAAAATACATTTGGCTACATTGCCTGTGACAATGACTTATTGTTTTGATGAAAAGCATTTTGATGCTCTTCATTCTTTATTTATATTTGATTTATAGGCCGGGTTTGCAATGCTCTGGATTAAATGGAAAAACAGGAAAGTAAAGAGATCTTTCTGTTTTGTTTTATTTTGTTTGTTTGTTTTAGTAAAAGAGAATACTTTAAAATAGGATTAAAGCCTAAAAATATTTATAGACACAATGGCTGGATTACTAGAGTGATTCCAACTTTTATATTCATCAAGAACAATTCCTCTTTTCTTCTTACTCATCTGTTAGTTCCTTAAGGGTTATGAAAACTATGGATTTGATTTTTCTTCTTTTTGAAAAAATATGTTTTTATTGATTTCAGAGAGGAAGGGAGAGGGAGAGACATAAACATCAATGATGAGAGAGAATAATTGATTGGCTGCTTCCTGCACGCCCCACACTGGGGATCGAGCCTACAACCTGGGCATGTGCCCTGACTGGGAATCGAACTATGACTTCCAGGTTCATAGGTTGATGCTCAACCACTGAGCCAGGCTGGCCGGGCTGGTTTTTCTCTTTTTTAAGCACTTTATTGAGGAAAGATTGACATACAAAAAGGTGTACATATTTAATGTATACAACTTGTTGAATTGAATCTGAGTTTCCTGAAGTGGAGATTTGGGTAAAAGTACTGCTAATCATCATTTGTTCTATTTATAGGAAATGTGTTCCCAGAGGCTCACTCCCATCATGTGTTTTGAGACTGTGTGTGTGTGTGTGTGTGTGTGTGTGTGTGTGTGTGTGTGGTGTCTTGGTCTGCAAAGACTTTTTCTTATAAAAGGACTAATGATAGTGTATTTGACATTTTTTCAAACTATATATTTCTGACCCTTCTTTTAAGTATTAATTGCGTAGTCATGGTCTTTTCCAAACTTTATCTATCATGCTTAGTTTTTATATAGTCTTGTATTATAGCATGACTTTTTAAAATTTTTTTATTGATTTCAGAGAGGAAAGGGGAGGGAGAGAGACAGAAACATCAATGATGAGAGAGAATCATGGATTGTCTGCCTCTTGCACACCCCACACTGGGGATCGAGCCCGCAACCCAGTCATGTGCCCTGACTGGGGATCAAACCGTGACCATCTGATTCATAGGTTAATGCTCAACCACTGAGCCTTGTCGGCTGGGCTGGGCATATAAATTTTAATTGAGTTAAGGAACTGCAACCTACTGATTGATTTCCTATTGTTAAAATTTTCAGGTTGTTTCCTGCATTTTGTTAGAAAAACGCTGATGGGAAGGAATATCTTGACACAGAGTTCATGTAATTTTTTTATTTCCTTGGGATAGATTTCTTGGAGTCAGACTGTTAGGTCAAAGGGTATGAACACTTTTATGACTAATACTTCTGCCGGATGGTTTGAAAGAAGAGGTGAACCAGTTCATAATGAACTGTACAGTAGTGCTCTTGCTTTCTTTAGTCTTAGTCTTTTTGCTAGTATATTTATGATTTTTCTTCTTGCTCTATTAGCAAGAACAAAAAAGCCCCCCCCCCCTTTTTAGGTGCTAAAGTGAACATTATTTAGGATCATAAGTAAATCACAACAAATGACACAGCTGATAAGCTGACAAACAGCATAAGTATCACTTATGGATGAGGGATTGTACGAGGGAGGGCTTTTGAAGGATATTACATTTTATTAGCTTCTAAATAATAAAATATTAAATAAAATAATAGACCTACTTATGCTGTTATGATTGTTGTGAGGATTAAATAAGTTAATTCAGGCAAAGCACTTGCCTATAGTAATATTCACTATTTTTAGTATTTATGTACATACAACCTGGTTAAGTCCCCGATTACCTCTGCAAAGAGAGTCTCAGTGTGCTATTTACCCAGGGGAAGCATGGAAATCCACTCAGACGAGTGACATCCCAAGCTCCTGTGTGCACAGCTTGGAACGCAGGTGTGCTGATGCCAAAGGCAGTTCTCAGTGACTCCTCCAAAGACAAAGCCACTTTCATATTTATAATCTAATTTAATTTGTTTCAATGCGATTTTTATTTGTAGCCCTTGGCACATAGATAGTGTTCAATATACGCTTGTGGTACCAAATCGATTGTGGTGACTCATTTCTAATCCCCTGAATTGAGAATTTCTGGAGTTTTAATTTTTCATGATCTCTCATTCAGAATCAAACCTGTGCATTTGGGAAAACACAGAAAACCAAGACAACTGTTTTTTTTTTCTTCTTTTTCTCTTTTAAAACTCTTTGAAAATATAAGATGATCTTCTCTTCCATTCATGATCCAACACTGTGATGGATCTAGTTTCCATGTGGCTTCTTCTGTAAGTCCTTGGTTATAAGGCTTCTCTCTAGCTAGTCTTCAGCAAAAGATTTTGTGAGCTCCAGACCACACAATAATGTCTCCTTTATGTGCACAGGTGGAATTGTTGAAACAGAGTTGCAGAGCTGAATGGGGAGGGAGGATGTTATGGGAGAGATTCCAGAGATCTGCTCACTCCCAAACCAGCCTATCTTGTTGTTCTGAGGGGATGGGATTATGTGTGTGTGGGGAGTCCTGAGAATCAGATGATGAGTTGTATGTGACTTCTTGTTCCTAACTGGCACTCTTCATAAAGCCTAGATGCTCAAACTGAAAGAGTCTTGCCTACAGTGCTGTTAGAGTTCCGGTGGGAGGATCCAGCAAGTTTTCTGTATGTAAGGAACAGCAGAGTCTATTTAAGAAGATGGGGCCATGGGATGTAGACCTAAGCTTTCTGAGGAGGGACAAGGGGGCCTGAACCTCCTCATTATTTTCCTACAAGGAAGCTCCATTTCCCTTGTTTTTTACAGTTAAAAGAAATAACAACTTGCCTAAGGCTAGTTGATTTTTTAAAAAGTTACTTGGAAATGGTTTGGAATTTTAGCCCCCAAGTGAAACTTCTTCCATTACTGAGATTTTAGGCACCCCAAATTGCAAATGGCTAATAGCTGAACAATCTGCAGTAACATTGCTCCAAAGGAAGAAAACTTGTGCGAGTGAAATAGAATTACCTAAACGGGGATCTTCCCAAGCTAACTGTCCTCAGCCCAGGTGACAGATGTCATCTCTAGTGCCCTTCCAACTTGTAGCCTTTGGTTTTATTTCAGGTTCTATAACACATTTCTGAGGCAACTTAGTCCTTAGTTCCTGGGTCTTGGTTTCAGGATTGTAGAATGCCCTCAGAAGTTGGGGCTAACTGGTAGATGAATTCTCAGTACAAAACCCTCTAGGAATTCATGACCAGTTACTTGATGTGTGTGGCTGAGTCAAGTACAGCATCTCTTGGCTCTGTTATGGGACCTAAATTCATAGACTCAGTGATAGGGCTCAAAAGGAAGATGGAGGGCACGAATTCTGCCTTGATGTCTCTTTCAGTCAACCTGGGTCATTCAAGCATCCACACCAAAAGGCAATATACATGCACTATGTTTTTAGAGTCTCTTGCACCATGGGTAGAATTAGGCTTCACTGCTCTCTTCTCCTCCCCTGCGCTTTCCCATTTATGGACTTTTTAGAATGCTTTCAGGATATTTCTCTTCTCTTCCATTCATGATCTAACACTGTGATGGATCCAATCTCCATGTGGCTTCTTCTGTAAGTCCTTGGTCATAAGGCTTCTCTACAGCCAGTCTTCAGTTGGTTATTCAGGATGGTTTTTCTATAATTTAGCTGTAATTCTAGTTTGGTCCTGGGAGGAAGTTAGTGTAGCTTCCACCTAATCAACCACCATCTTGGATCTCTCCAAGGCCCTTTGTTATTGTACTTTATTTTGCATTTCTTTCCATTGCTACAAAGTAGAAACTCCTCCCCCCCTAAATATTGATTTACTTGTGTGTATACTGCCCATGTCTCAAGTCTCCACTAGCACTTAAACATGGGAAGGGAGCTATCTATCTGCCCAAAGTCTATTACCTAAATGGTCTAAACCAGGCATCTGTAAACTTTTTTCTCTAAAGAGCCAGATAGGAAACATTTTTGGCTGTGAGGCCATATGATCTCTGTCACAACTACTCAACTCTGCCATTATAGTGTAAAAGCAGCCACAGGTAAATATGTAAATGGATGAGCGAGGTTGTGTTTTAATAAACCTTTATTTATGGGGACTGAAGTTTGAATTTCATGGCATTTTCATGCATCATGAAATAGTCTTTTAAAAAAAATATATTTAAAAAAAAAAAAAGCCGAGACCGGTTTGGCTCAGTGGATAGAGCGTCGGCCTGCGGACTGAAGGGTCCCAGGTTCGATTCTGGTCAAGGGCATGTACCTGGGTTGCGGGCACATCCCCAGTGGGAGATGGGCAGGAGGCAGCTGATCGATGTTTCTCTCTCATCGATGTTTCTAACTCTCTATCCCCTCTCCCTTCCTCTCTGTGAAAAAATCAATAAAATATATTTAAAAAAAAAAAAAAAATATATATATATATATATATATTTTATTGATTTCAGAGAGGAAGGGAGAGGGAGAGAGAGATAAAAACATCAACGATGAGAGAAAATCATTATTTGGCTGCCACCTACATGCCCCACAACTGAGGATTGAGCCCGAAACCCAGGACTGTGCCCTGACCGGCAATCAAACCATGACCTCCTGGTTCATAGGTCGATGTTTAACCACTGAGCCACACCAGCTGGGCATGAAATGTTCTTCTTTTGATTTTTTTCAATCATATGAAAATGTAAAGCCATTCTCAGTCCAAGGGCTGAACAAAAAGAGTTAGGGGAATCCTGTTTTGCCTCAAGGTTGCCAAGGTTTGCTCGACCCTGATCTAAACAGAAGAAGCACAGGCTGAGTGAAGCACACCCACAAAGGCTGCTACCCTCCTGAAGAGGGTTCAAGGACACCTCCCCACTTGTCCACTTGCTGCCTAAATAATCTTATTTAGTGACAGAATAAGGCCAAGAGGGCTTTCAGAAGTCATTTGATCCAACCTCTATTTTTCAGCTGAGGAAAGGAGAGCCATGAAGTGGCTCACAGTCAGTGGGTGGTCAGAACAGGCCTGCTCACATAGTTTCTATTCTCTACTGGAACACATGACCTTGGCTCCACAGCCCACCATTACATTCACTCTCTAAAACAGTGGTTCTCAACCTTCCTAATGCCGCGACCCTTTAATATAGTTCCTCATGTTGTGGTGACCTCCAACCATAAAATTATTTTCGTTGCTACTTCATCACTGTAATTTTGCTACTGTTATGAATTATAATGTAAATATCTGATATGCAGGATGTATTTTCATTGTTACAAATTGAACATAATTAAAACATAGTGATTAATCACAAAAACAATATGTAATTATATATGTGTTTTCCGATGGCCTTAGGCGACCCCTGTGAAAGGGTCATTCGACCCCCCAAAGGAGTCGCGACCCACAGGTTGAGAACCGCTGCTCTAAAATGTAACTATCAAAACACACATTTTACAGTTGTTAAATGCTTCTTTACCTTTCAGATATGTATATTTTATTGCATGTAAATTATACCTCAATTTGAAAAAAACACCCCATATTTTAGATGGGAACGTAATTGGTAGGACTTATCCCCTTATAGTGACACCTTTATTTGGTTGATTAACTCATTAGATGACTTTTGAAAAGTAGGGGTACTTGAGCCCTAACCGGTTTGGCTCAGTGGATAGAGCGTCCACCCTCAGACTGAAGGATCCCCGGTTCAATTTTGGTCAAGGGCATGTACCTTGGTTGCAGGCACATCCCCAGTAGGGGGTGTGCGACAGCTGATGGATGTTTCTCTCTCATCGATGTTCTACTCTCTATCCCTCTCCCTTCCTCTCTGTAAAATCAATAAAAATACATTACAAAAAAGTAAGGGTACTTTGAAGAGCGAGAAATCTAGAATGAAGTGTGGCTAGAGATGAAGGGGGTCAGGCTCAGGTGAGAGGGGAGAGAGGGCACCGAGGAACATTTTTATGGGAGGGTTTTAAGATTCCAAAAGTAAACTTGATCGTTTTGCCTGTGGCTCAGCTGAGCATGAGAGATGGGAAGATAAGAGAGTACAAAGCAATTCAGACAAGGTTCAGAGCTCATTCAGGGGACAACTGACAACTTGTTTGATGTGTTTCCAAAGTGTTACAGGCACCAGGCTTACATTTTTTTGGTCAGTTCCCAGACGTGTTGCCACGACTTGCCCTGGAATGGAAGCAAGTCTTTATCTGTGCCAAGTGTGGTTTTCAAACCAAAGTGCCACCTACCAGAAAGAACATGTTTTTTGGATCAGTCAGGTAACGTGTTTGAATACAGCACACTCTGGTGTATGTGCGCTGGTAGAAATGCTAGAGTAAACTCAATTTAAAGCAGTCTGAATTCCACATGCAATTTGTATAACTCTGCCCTCCAAATCAGCATCCAAATGGGTAGGGAGCCCTTGCCTTTAGAAACAGAGGAATGCCAGGGGTGGAAGGGTGCAGAGGAGCCCTGAGGGCTCCGGGAGGCATAGAAGGGAAAGGGCCAGCCCCCGAGCCCTGTGCTGAGCTGGGCAGGAGGGGGCATCGTTAAAAGTGAGTGGATGTCATTTGCCCTTTAGGGGTGCCCAGACATGTGGAGGACGGAACACCAGGACATACTGGAAGGAGCCAGGAGCCCCCTGCAGGGCACTGGACACACGAGACCAGATTCTGGTGATTTCCCATTCAGAATTCTGAGATAATAATCCTCATCTCAGGGCAGGTGACAGTGAAGACAGAGAATTGACTTGGCACTGGCAGATGTCACCTGGCAGACGAAGCTGGGAGAGCTCCTCTGGGCGATGCCACAGGCAGTGTGGCAGAGTCTAGAGTGCAGAAGGCCAGCACAGCCAGCTGGATTCAGAAGGTAGAAATTGAATGTTTTAGAACAAGACTTCATTCCTTTTGGGGATCTTCCTTGCATCTATAATAATAAAAGTATAATATGCTAATTAGACTGGATGTCCTTCTGGACGACCTTCCGGACGAAGCCAGGGCTGTGAGGGAAGCCCGGGTCCCCGGTGCCGGAGGGAAGCTGGTGCCAGCAGCCCAGGGAAGGAAGGCCTACTCTTGCATGAATTTCGTGCATCAGGCCTCTAGTTTTCTTATGAGAAGGACTTGCCCGGCCAGTGTGGTTCAGTGATTGAACGTCAACCTATAAACCAGGAGGTCATGGTTCGATTCCTGTCAGGGTACATGCCTGGATTGCAGGCTCGATCCCCAGTGTGGGGCGTGCAGGAGGCAGCTGATCAATGATTCTCTCTCATCATTGATGTTTCTATCTCTCTCTCCCTCTCCCTTCCTCTCTGAAATCAATAAAAATATATTTTCAAAAAAGAAGGAAGAGGACTTGACTAAACTCTAGGTTCTACTTTACTGTAAAAGAACAAGGTTTTTGTTCTGAGAACACAGAGGCAAGAGGGTACTGAGTGGTCCCAGTGTTAATGAGCTGGGTAAAATTCATGGTATTGGAAATTCAGAGTGGTTCAATCTCACATTTGAAAGAACTGAAAGAAATAGGGATATAGGGAGACAAATTTTCATGGGCTGGAAAAATCGTTTTTGCTTTCTTATCTCTTATCGAAGCATTGATAGAGAAAAACAGTTTCTAGTTCCTGGTGTAATTAGATTCTTGGGAAGCTTAAGGGGAAAAAAACATACCTTGCAGAAAGTCTTGGCTGGGTTAATGAGGTGATTTACAAAACAGTTTAAAAGAGGTCACCAGGGATGTAGGGGTGCCGAAGGTCTATGCCACGGCAATTTGTCGTGCTGAGACACAAATTCGAAAAGATCATGGGGCCTTTGACAGTGTGCCAGCAGCGAGCCTGCTGCCTCCCCGTGGACAGGCCACACTGCAGAGTGGCTCTTTTTTTCCACGGCTTTGTCCTGCCTTTTGCTGGGAAAACCATTTGCTAATGTGTATTTGGTGTTTTAAAAAATATATATATTTATTGATTTCAGAGAGGAAGGGAGAGGGAGAAAGAGAAACATCAATGATGAGAGAGAATCATTGATTGGCTGCCCCCTGCATGCCCCCCACTGGGGATTGAACCCGCAACCTGGGCATGTGCCCTGACTGGGAATTGAACTGTGACCTCCTGGTTCATAGGTTGACGCTCAACCGCTGAGCCACACCCAGCTGGGCTAATGTGTATTTGTTAATATGGGAGTTCATAGGTCTTAGACGTAGCTCCTTTAGTCATAACAGATAGCATTTATGTTTCCCTTACTGGACTAACACTGTCCTGAGTACTTCACCCAGGGGAGCTAGTGGAGTGGTTAGCAGCCTAGCCCCTGGGACCACACTGTCCCATCAGAGGCCTTAGCTGCTATGCCTCAGTTTCCATATCTGTAAAAGAGACGTAAGAATAGCACCTGCCTCATGAGTTTCACATGAGAATTAAATCAGTCATATATGTAGGTCTTCAGCACAGTGCTTGGAACAGAAAAAGCACTATTCAAGTGTGGCTACTAGGATCATAAATGTGAAGGGTTTATTGTATTGACCTGTGATTCTCCCAAAGCTCAGGGTAAACTTCAGTTAGTGACCTAGTATTGAAAGTGGGGTCCCACTAGGGCAGTGGGAAGGGAGAAGGGATGAGCCCGAGGAGAGGGGGAGCAGATAGCCCCTTTACCTTGCTCCCCACCTCCTAAGATGGACTAGCAGAAGAATACAGAAAATGTAAGAAAAGAGATGTTAAAACTAGGATAAACATACTAAATGGGGGGAGAGGGGGAGGAGAGATACAAACAATGAAAAAGAGGGTAACTTTGCAATGTAGAACTAAAGGCAAGGACTAGCATTTTTAAAGTAGAAAGTTAGCATTTTGATACTAGAAAATTGAAGTAAGAGCAGATTATAAAAAATAAAATTAGGGAAAGGGGAGGAATTTAGATATTTGAAATGCGATGTTTTATAAAATTTAAAGGAATGATAACTAAAATCCAAAAGTAATAAATGAAGATGAAACATTGTGGCTGGCCTTACTCACTTTCTAAGCACCAGTAATTAAGGTATTATGTAGGCCGGCTGGCTTGGCTCAGTGGTTGAGCATTGACCTATGAATCAGCAGGTCACAGTTCCATTCCCAGTCAGGGCACATGCCCAGGCTCGAACCCGTGTGGGGCATGCAGGGGGCAGCTGATCAATGATTCTCTCTCATCATTGATGTTCCTATCTCTCTCTCACTCTCCCTTCCTCTCTGAAATCAATAAGAAATATATTTTTTAAAATTAAGATATTATATATATCATTTCAGTTGTTCCTGTCAATGTCCCCAGGACGTAGCTTCATTTTGCATGAGAGAAGGGAATCTTAGGAAGGTTAAGTTCACTTGCTAGAATGCTAGTCCTGAGCTTATTTCTGAGCCTGAATTCTTGACCGCTTCACTATGCCGAATGGCTGGACCTTAATCAAAGAGGGGAATGGCAAAAACTAACAGCTTCCAGAGCTCAAAGCGTCCTTGTGCCGAGAGCCCTGAGACAGTTTCTCAGGTTTCAAGAGAAGTGTCTTGTGGGAGGAGAGCAGGGGTGCAGAAAGTAAAGACCCCATCCCTGGCTTCTGAAAGGCATTCTGAAACCATGTTTTTGGCTTGAGGCAAGATACAAGCACTGAATCAACATTGTACTGAGCAGCTGGACCAATAGGACCAGGTAGGGAATGTAAACGTGTCAAACATCCAGGTATGAGAAATGCCACAGCCTAAGCTCAACAATCAGTGGCAGCTACTGATTGGGGCCTTAGGGTTAGATAGGAAACAGGACCCTGACCGTTTTGGCTCAGTGGATAGAGCGTCGGCCCGTGGACTGAAGTGTCCTGGGTTCGATTCCAATCAAGGTCATATACCTTGGTTGCAGGCTTGATCCCCAGTAGGGGGCATGCAGGAGGCAGCTGATGGATGATTCTCTCTCATCGATGTTTCTATCTCTCTATCTCCCTCTCTCTAAAAAATCAATAAAATATTTTTTTAAAAGAGAAAGAGGCAACAGGGAGTGGTGGGGACTGAGGCAAATTGACAAATTGACATGCACTTGCCCCATCAAAGGAGTAACTGCTACAACTGATAGTTGCATGAAGAACTGTGGATTCACTATCACAACATTGTAAATTTTCAAGAGAATATGGGAATTGGGATTTTTAGTAGAGATTTGATTTTTAAATGTTGGTAACTTATTTAAAAATTTAAAACGTGTCTGCCAATGCTATGTACACCAGATATACCAAATGTCTGTACCCTGGGCAGCCTCTTGGGATTCTGTCATCTGCCATGGACATTTGGTTTGTTTCCATGTTTTACCTTGCATAGCTTTTTGGGGGGAAATTTTTGACTTTGAGAAGAAAAGAAAAATAAATCAGGTTCAGTTGCTAGGATTGCTAACACAAAGGTGGGGGTGAGCAGGACCATTAATGGGTTAAAAACATATTATAGCCCTAGCCAGTTTTGCTCAGTGGATAGAGCATCGGCCCTGCTGACTGGAGGATGCTGGGTTTGAATCCAGTCAAGGGCACGTACCTCGGTTGCAGGCTCGATCCCCCACCCTGATTAGGGCACATGCGGGAGGCAACCAATCCATGTGTCTCTCTTACATCAATGTGTCTCTGTTTCACCCCTCCTTCCACGATCTCTCTCTCTCTCATATATATATATTAGAGGCATGGGTGGGGTCCCTTGGCCTGGCCTGCGATCAAGGCCTATCGGAGGGCCAGCCGGTCAGGGGGAGGGACCTCGGGAGGTTGGCCAGCTGGCCCCCTGATCGGGGCCTATTGGGGCCGGCCGGTGGGGGGGGAGGGACCACAGGAGGTTGGCTGTGGGAGCGCACTGACCAACAGGGGTAGTTCCTGTGTTGAGCATCTGCCCCCTGGTGGTCAGTGCGCGTCATAGCAACTGGTCGACCAGTCGTTCTGGTTGTTCAGTTGTAATGGTCGCTTAGGCTTTTATATATATAGATATTAGATATACTGGATAGATTCTGTCATATATATGTATATACATATATATGTGTATATCTGTGTATATATACATATGTATATACATATATATATCCAGTAACAAATTCTACCCAGTAACGAATTCTACCCAGTAACGAATTCGAGAAGCATATGGCATAATTTGGCAGTGTTTTTTAAAAATATATATATTTTATTGATTTTCTACAGAGAGGAAGGGAGAGGGACAGAGAGTAAGAAACATCAATGAGAGAGAAACATCCATCAGCTGCCTCCTGCACCCCCCCACTGGGGCTGTGCCCGCAACCAAGGTACATGCCCTTGACCAGAATCGAACCTGGGACCCTTCAGTCGCAGGCCGACGCTCTATCCACCGAGCCAAACCAGCCAGGGCAGTGTTTTTGTTTCTGATAACCCTATTATACGCATTATTGGTGTCTTGTTGCCTACATTGGGAGTATTTCCTAGGTCCTAAGACTTCTATCAGTTGTCTGTCTCTAAAGTTTTGCTGACACTTGCTTTTTAAGTGAACATTGAGCTTATATGCAGTTAATCTCTGTTGCATTTTATTTTATCTTCAAAAAGACTAGGACAGAAAGGAAGACTGTCTTGTTTTGTTGCTGAGGATTTCCCCTGTGTGTAGGATTATAGCATGGCATGTGTGCTCAATAAATCCCTCAGAAAACCTCTCATAAGGACATGGTGTATTTACCTCTCAGTCTTTTCACTCCATACCTAGATGCATTCTCCAAACAGCAGTATCTAACATCTTGCCTTGTCATTGATTGTCCTCCTATAGCACTTTTGGTGACAGTGTGGATCAGTGGTTCCTAACTGGGAATGCATGGGGAGTCACTCATGGTGCTTTGTAAAAACCCACATGCCCGGGCACTCTCCTAAGAGTAACCAAATCAGAATCCCTGGTGCAAGGGTGCTGGAATGAGCATTTTTAATTTTATTTTGTTTTCAAATAGAACTGAACTGGTAACATTCGGAGCTGATTCTCAACATAAGGTTTTAAATTTTTTTAAAGTATATGTTTATTGATTTCAGAGAGGAAGGGAGAGGGAGAGAGAGATAGAAACATTAATGATGAGAGAAAATCATTAATCATCTGCCTCTTGCACGCCCCCTACTGGGGATCGAGCCCGCAACCTGGGCATGTGCCCTTGACTGGAATTGAACCTGGGACCCTTTAGTCCACAGGCTGAGGCTCTATCCACTGAGCCAAACCAGCGAGGGCTCAACATAAGGTTTTAAAGGAAACTTTCATTTTTGTCCTTTTTCATGGATATGGCAATGGTTTAATTTTGTAAATTCATTCTTCATAGATTTGTAAGTGATCAAGATAGATTTTGAATGCAGAAAGTAACATTTTCAAAGTTCTGAAAACATGATTCATTATATACCATATAAAAAATATATATATATTTCCTCATTCATTCAACAAATATTTGTTGAGTGACTGCTTATGGGTTAGGCACTCAAAAATTGAGAGAACGGGTCCCTATCTTGTCTGTTATCTTGTAGAGCTTCTGTTCCAGCTTCTGTTTGGATCTCATAGTCTAGAGATAACAGTAGCAATCTCATGGTTCACTTACTGTTCTAGCACTTCACATGTTTTGATTTATTTAATCCTTCCAACAGCCTTACGAACTACAGACTATCATAGTCCCCATTTTACAGTTGAGGAAGCTGAGGCAGAGAGGCAAAGTAAATTTGCCCAAGCCACATAGCCACTAAATGGTGTAGTGGAGTTTAAAGCCGGGCAGTCTGGCTCCAGAGCCACTCTACCTCCTCCCTCTTCCTGTTACCTGAGATCTCTTAGCAAACACAGTTTCCCTTAAGCCTGGCAGCAGGCGTAGGCCAGTTTCAAAGTTCACATGATATCCTGCTAGTCCCAATGAATTAACGTGTAATTCCTTATATCTTAATTTGTAGATTTCTGCCAATTTCCTCACCATCTCTGTTAATATTGGCAGGCGCTGTCATTGAATTTGCTAAGCCATCTGTTGTAATGAAGGAGACAGGGAAGAGATTTTGGACTATAGGAGGAAAAGGTCAATCACAAAGTCAGAGGTCATAAGGAATCCTCTCAAAATTAGGTCCAAATCTTTCAGCCACTTTTTACTGTAACTTCATGATGATAGATATGCTTCCATTTTTCCAGCTGGGCATTACCGTGCTGTTATTTTCCATTTTTCCTTTTATTTTTTATGAACTGATAGTTCGACTACCAAGGCTCTGTCTTGAATTCCCCCCCTACCGCCCCCCCACTCCCGCATGGCACGCTGTAGTTCTCTCAAAGGAGCTCCCTGCCTCCACTATTCCTGTTCGTGTTTTTTTTCTAGAACATATACCTAAATACTCACTGCCATTAACACCATCACCAGAGAGTTCAGTCTATATGGATAGAATTGCAAATAGAATTTCAGTCACAGTAACTGATCATACGGAGTCACATGAGAATACAACCAATTTGCATTTTCTTCATCCAAGTTAAAATCGCAAACATCCTGTTCCACACTTCATGACATCTGGGAGCGTGTGATGATCCCCTGCCTGTTTAACTGAGCACTGCTCCCAGTTCTGTTGGGCTTTGACGATGCGTTCCAGCACTGTTGGCAGGTTCTCTCGTCTCTTGGCTGTGTGCCTGGGGCCTGCATCATGAGGGCTGGCACTGAGGGAGTCGTCGTTGGCCCCTCCGACTGTTCCAGTGCTAGAACCCACTTGGCGCTTGGGCCATCCTGCTTCTCCTCCTGCCCCAGTGGGGCCTGTTCCTGAGAGGCGTCTGGTGATGGACTCCTATCCACCTGACACTGTGGGCACTGGCTATCCCACTGATCATCATGCCCATGGCCAAATAGGTCATGCCCAAGATGCTGCCCTGGGCTGCAGCACTTGCAGCGACAGAGGCATGTTTAATAAGAAGCCCCACATGTGATTCTCAGCCACGCACTCCTGATTAGGAACCTTGATATAGCCTGGCCAGGTGGCTCAGTGGTTGAGCGTTGACCTATGAACCAAGAGGTCACAGTTTGATTCCCGCTCAGGGTATATATGTCCGGGTTTCGGGCTCCATCCCCAATGGGGGGACGTGCAGGAGGCAGCCCATCAATGATTCTCTCTCATCGATGTTTCTATCTCCCTGTAAACTTCCTCTCTGAAATCAATAAAAATATATATTTTTAAAAAAAGAACCTTGGTATAGACATGCTCGTTTAATCCAGCAGTCCTCGATTCCTGATGCTCAGCTTGTTTCCAGTTGTTCTCTGTTAAATAACAGGAGTGAGCATATTCGTGGTTAAATCTCTGTCCTCATTTCTATTTTCTGGGGTAAATTTTTAGAGGTCGAATTTTAGACTCAAAGGACAGGCATATTTTTAAGGTGGGATATAAAGCATTGTCGCCAGTACTGTGTGAAAATGTGTAGTGGAGAAAGCATTGGGCCAGGTGGGAGGAGGCCTGGGCTCAAGGCCGCACTGTGCTGCCAGCAGGGCAGAGCTTTGGGCAAGTTTTTTGGTTTTGTTTCTCTTCCTTTGGTTTCATTTTCTTCTTTTGTAAAATGAGCCCCGTTATGAATCTGCACAGAAGCGATAGTGTGGATGTTACTCGGTCTCTCAGTCCTGCAGGTAAGTGTATAAAAGGAGGGAACATCTGCTGGAGTCAGCAGGAGACTGGAGTAACAGCGGGCTTTCTTCCCTTTATGCAATGTGATGGCTTACTTGAGAATTGCTTCCGGGTTTCAAAGAAGTGATTGCCATCCTGTATTGTAAGAGAAGAAAATCTAGGTCACTATCTGAAATCTAGTTCATTTTTAGGCCTCTGATAGACATTAAAGAGATTCCACACATAAGCCATGGGTGTGGTTCCAAAGCTGATTACTCCAATATTAATTTCACTCTTGTATTGTTACAGGGAAACTTTATGGTGATGTTCCTTTTATAGAAGAAAGACACAGACATCGATATGAGGTATGCTTTCACACTGAATTACTGTGGAATATAGATGCTTAGTCCATGGGTCATGTGGGGGTAGAGTAGATACCAGAACAAGCCCAGGGCTCTGTTTTGAGGGAGGACTGGTGGGAATGGATGCTGAATAGGCTACCAATAGTGGAAAATAATTTGCTGAGTGTGGGCCATTTTTCGTCTTATTTCCATTGGGAACTGGCCTAACTGGTGGGATAAAAAACTATTGATCTGCTTTGCCTAAGTGGTGGCTAGAAGGTACAAGAACTACTATGTATACAATAGTGTGGCCATTAATTTCTTCATACTTATTTTGCATCTGATATGCACTGGAGATGAAAGACACCCCTGGTCTCCCTCCTGTTGGGGAGCTTATATTCTAATTGGAGAAGACAAAATATAAGATAACAAATAAGAAGAATTACACATTAAATCATGTATCAGACAAGGTACTTGTATCTAGAACATATAAATAATTCTTACAATTTCATTATAAATAATGACAAAGGATCTCAATAGACATTTCTCCAAAAAAAGATATGCAGATGGCTAATAAGGAAATGAAAAGATGCTCAACATTGTTTGTCATCCGGGAAATGCAAATCAAAGCCACTTCACACCCACTAGGATAGTTATAATCAAAAGATGGATAATAACAAGTGTCGGTGAGGATGTAGAGTAATTGGAACTCTCATGCATTGCTGGTGGGAATGTAAAATGGTTGAGCAACTTTGGAAAAGGATCTAACAGTTCCTCAAAAGGTTGAACACAGAGTTACCATATGACCTAGCAATTCTACTTCTATGTAATTAACCAAGAGAAATGAAAATATACATCTACACAAAAACTTGTACACAAATTATTACAGCAGCATTTTTCACAATAGCCAAAAAAGTGGAAACAACCCAAATGTCCATTAGCTAATGAACGAAAAATAAAATGTGATGTATTCATACAATGAATATTATTTGACAATAAAAAGAAATGTTGGTATATGCTGTAACATAGATGAACCTAGAAAACATTATGCTAAGTGAAAAGAAGCCAGTTACAAAAAACCACATACTGTGTAATTCCATTAATATGAAGTGCCCAGAATACACAAATATAAAGAGAAAGAATGTAGATTAGTGGTTGGTAGGACTATGGTGAGGGTGATGAGGTGGGGGTTGAGGGGTGATGGTTAGAGGGTGCAGGGTATATTTTGGATTGATTGTGGTGATGGTTGAAACCTATATACTATATACCATTGAGTTGTACACTTTTTATTTATTTATTTATTTATTTATTTTTTAAAAATATATTTTATTGATTTTTTTACAGAAAGGAAGGGAGAGAGAGAGAGTCAGAAACATCGATGAGAGAGAAACATCGATCAGCCGCCTCCTGCACATCTCCTACTGGGGATGTGCCCGCAACCCAGGTACATGCCCTTGACCGGAATTGAACCTGGGACCCCTCAGTCCGCAGGCCGATGCTCTATCCACTGAGCCAAACCGGTTTTGGCGAGTTGTACACTTTTTAAAATTTAATATAATTTTATTGATTTCAGAGAGGAAGGGAGAGGGAGAGAGAAATAGAAACATCAATGGTGAGAGAGAATCATTGATCAGCTGCCTCTTGCACACCCCATACTGGGGATCCAGCCCGCAACCTGGGCATGTGCCCTGACAGGGAATTGAACCATGACATCTTGGTTCATTGTTGACGCTCAACCCCTGAGCCATGCCAGCTGGGCAAGTTGTACACTTTTAATAGGTGAATTGTAAGGTATATGAATTATATCTCAATAAAGCAGTTAAAAAAGGGAGAAAAGTTTACAAATTCTGAGAACTAGCCCAGTGTGAAAAAACAAAACAAAATAAAAGCATATGTGGTTAAGACTGAGAAGGATAAGTGGGACCCCACTTTGGTTTTAGATGAGGAAGTGCTTTTTGTGAAGGAGAGGTTGAAAAGTATGGGGAAAAGCTATGAGATGAGTGAGGGAAGGGGCTGTGAACCAGGTCATCAAGTTGTCATCTATAACCAGTATTTTAGTAGAAAACTTACTCCAAGCTTATTTTTAGAGCTTTTATGTAACTAAATGTAAATAAAGCATTGGTGTTAGTCACAGGGTAAATAAGATGGTTTCAGTCCTCAAGCAGATTTGTGATTTGGAGAGAGAGTTAAATTTTCACATAACTCCTGGCAAGAAGCAGATATGGGGATGGCTATAAATAGCTGGTCTCAAGGTCTCAAATAAAAAAAAAATGTCTGTTTCGCAGTCCTACTTTTTGAATCTCATCTTTGGGTGAGAGAACGTGGGCCTTCCACATTTAAGGTCTATGATTAGACTGTTTCTCAGATTCACCATGAGTTTAAAAATAGGTTGAATATAGAAATTAACTACTGGTTAGAACATCACTGAAATGGAAAACCCACCCAGTTGATGTAGGCCCTTTTAATAAGCTGATATGTCTGTATTACTCTGCTGCCCAAAGACATTTAATTTTTTGTTTTTTTCCAGGTGAACCCTACCTTGGTCAACCAATTTGAGCAGAGTGACTTAAATTTTGTAGGTCAGGATGTTGACGGGGAGAGGATGGAAATCATTGAACTGGCAAGTAAGTGGGCTCTTCATTTTTGAATTTTTCTGTTGAGCTAACATCTTTTTTTTTATCCATAGACATATGAAGCTGTAACTTGATACCCATTTTATTTGGTCTCTTTCTTTTCCTCTCTCCTTTGAAATAAATTTTCAACTAAATAGAAAGTATGCAGCTAAGTATAAAGTATGTGAAAAAACAGACCGCTTGTAATCCTAATCATTTTGGGCCTGTTAGTATGAATGTGCCATACAATGATGTATTGTTCTACAAGTTCTATCAGTAGTATGCTTCCTTACCATCCTTACCCTGTTCTCTTGTTGTCAGCATCTAGGTTAGGCACTCTGGGGAAGGCAGGCAGCCTACTGTTGAGTAGTATTTTTCTTTACTTTCTCCTTTGAGGGAGAATGGCCCAGTGCCGTCTCACTATTGGTGACTGGTATTGACATCTGTTGTGTGTGGGACCTGGCCCCTCATTTCACCTAGTGTCTGCTTTTCCCTATTGCTCATGTTCCATGGTCAAGTGTGGGCCAGTTGCTGCACTCAGACTTATTTTTTAAAATTATTTATTGTTTATTGAACCAGCACTGGTTTAGCTCAGTGGATAGAGCGTCAGCCTGCGGACTGAAAGGTCCCAGGTTCGATTCAGGTCAAGGGCATGTACCTTGGTTGCGGGCACATCCCCAGTAGGACATGTGCAGGAGGCAGCTGATTGATGTTTCTCTCTCATCGATGTTTCTAAATCTCTATCCCTCTCCCTCCCTCTCTGTAAAAAACCAATAAAATATATATATATATTTTTAAATTATTTATTGGTTTTTTAGAGAGAGACATCATTTTATTGTTCCACTCATTTATGCATTCATTGGTTGATTCTTGTATGTGCCCTCACTGGGGAATCGAACCCACAACTTTGGCATATTGGGAAGATGCTCTAACCAACTGAGCTACTAGGGCAGGGCTGCATTCAGACTTCTTAGTGAGATCAAACAAAGAAATTGGACTTCTGTTGAGGAAGATCACTGAAGAAGTGGTGTGGCTGGGCTGGGGCACCCTTCAGGAGCATAGGCACAAACCATACATGTGTTAGTGACAAGACAGAGGACAGTGTTCTCATTCGAAGCTGCAAAGACAGGGTAAGCTCATGCCTACAGCTGGTCCCAGCTCTCTCTTGATTTTCTAGCCCAGGGCTTGCCAGACTTTGGCTGGTGGGCCAGATTCAGTCTGCTGACTATTTTTGTACAGTTCATGATCTAAGAATGGCTTTTACACTTTTAAGTAGTGCCAGGGTTTCTCACCCTCACCACCACTGACATGTGGAACAGGATAATTCTTTGTGGTGGGGGCTGATCTGAGCACTGCTGGATATTTGACAGCATCCCTGGTCTCTACCCACTGGATGCCAGTAGCACCACTGCACCACCCTCCAAGCTTTGACACTAAAACACATCTTCAGACATTGCCAAATGTCCCTGAGGGGCACATTTGCCCCTGGTTGGGAACCACTGTTTCGGATCATCAGGTTTGAAATTGGATTTATTTAGCTCCCTTGCCCCTTCATACCCCCAACTTGCAATCAGTTCTTAAGTCCTATAGATTCCATTTCTGGAAAGATCTCTTTTGGTTGGGATTGTATTCTCATCCCTACCACCTAGTCCCAGGGTGTGGTGACTCATAACAAGGACAGAGCTCTGGCTGTGCAATGTATGTGACACTAATTTGTTGTATAAACCACTCTCACTTATTGAATGCTTAGTATGTACAGGATACTCTAAAAAGTGGTAGCATAATTTTCTAGAACCTTCCTTTTCACCTATAGCCTTTAGGCTCCAGATAACCTGGACTACTTACTCTTCTAACTTCCTACTTCTTTTTCCATCTTAGCCTATGTCACTATCCTTTGTTTCAAATTCCTTTGTCCCTTCCTTTTCTGTCTCTAATCTGTTAAGATACTTCAGGAGTCCCCAGGAGGTAGGGGAGTTGAAGTTGGAAAAGGCATTTTTGAACTTAATAGTATGTTACCTGTGTCCTGAAAGAAGGAAAGCAATGGACATTAGTGTGCACTCCTAGATGCTTCTCACAAGACCCCCATGCTAAGGACTCTGCATGCCTTATGTAAATTACAAGGCTAATGATGTTACTTCCACCTTACAGAGAAGGAGACTCGGTGTGCAAAGAAGTAAACTGCCCAGGGCCATCCAGTTAGTACCTGGCCAGGTTATTGACTCCTGCCACCACTCCTGTGGGGTTTTATTGTTCCTTCGTTTTCATTGGACATTCAATTTAAGATTATCAATCCATGTTTTGAATTAGAATATGAGAATTTATTTCCCATAGTCTTTCTAATGGGAATGCCCATCATTTAGAATTTATATAGTGTGGATCACTGGCATGTATGTGAGAGGTCAGAGACTTTCTTAAACAGATTATTATTTGTTTACTTGGTTCAAATATTTATTCTCTGTTAATTCTCCTGGTTTTCATTATTTTCAGCAAATATAAGAAGTCTCTTTCATCACAAAGTTTTAGATTTCCATTGCAAATTTCATGTGGGTTGCAAAGGAAATGAGAGCTGCTGTAAAACCTTGCAACTTTTAAAAGCTGACCACAGGGAATTGATTTTATTATGGAAAATTCTCCAGAAGATTTGGATATTAGCTGCCTCTTAGAAGCATATCCTTGAATTTCTATATTACTAAAGCAATTCTAAAAGGAACAACAAAGCTTGAGACTAGTATAATGTCAGAATTTGGTTCAAAGCAATTAAGAGCATTATTTAAAAGATACTTTGACTGATAGAACATCACCAAAATAAAAACTTTATAGTCTCCTTCCTCATATTAGCATAGGGGATTTTTTGGATAAAGTGATTCAGAGCAATGATCCATTCATTTAAATATTCTGTCCCTGACTCTGACATGATCCATTATTCAGCTTCTGTCTGCAATGGTACAAAAACACAATTACTGTCTGCTTCTTTCAAAGATATCACTAGATGCTGTGCTGTAAGATTCATTGCATCTTAAATTTAAAGCTGCACTGCTTAGTTTCTTTTCTAAGTGTAGATGATTTCTCTTCTACTTTTCTTAAGGGGACACATTCCTGAGAGAAGGTGGCATTCCCCTACCAAACTTTCATTCCCAAGTGTCCCTCTAATTTAAGGAGGTTTCTTCTTAGATGTGATGAACTAGTAGAGCAAGTATGTCAAACTCAAAGGCTAACATGGGCCAAATAAACAAGGTTTAATTTTATGTGGGCTGCAAAAAAACAAAAGCTTCCATTTTCATAGAAACGTAGGTTTATTTCAATAGAGACATGCCGAATACAAAGGGCTGAAATAAATGAGTCATCGTTAACATAAAATCATAGAACATTTTAATAAAAATTAATATTTTTTCTTGAACATTAACTTACCAAACACTAAATAACTACACAAATTAATAAATGTAATGCAAATAAACCTATTTTTCTTGTTCTCCGAAAGTGAAATATTTCCTGTTGCGCACACCAAAAACAAGTCAGTCCAAGACTAATGACGTGGCCATCGGCTCTAAAATATTCGCTGATAGTATTACTGGAGAGAAATGATGTGCATGCGCATAAGAGAAAGGAATGCAGCACGATTCTAGTAATCAGTCATTAGCGTTATTAATAACTAGAGGCCCAGTGCACGAATTCGTGCATGGGTGGGGTTCCTTGGTGGGGTTCCTTGGCCTGGCTATCGGGGGGCCGGCTGGCTGGGAGGAGGGGTTGTGGGAGGTGGCTGTGGGAGGTTGGCTGTGAGAGTGCACTGACCATCAAGGGGCAGCTCCTGTGTTGAGCATCTTCCCTGGGTGGTCAGTGTACGTCATAGCGACTGGTCGACCTGTCATTCTGGTTGTTCGGTCATAACAGTCGCTTAGGCTTTTATATCTATAATTATGTATAACAGGATATTGTAAAAATGAAGTTATGAAATTTTTATGAAAATGTTTCTTACATACCGTTATATTGGCTGGGCCACAAAAATATTCGTTGTGGGCTGCATGCAGCCCGCAGGCCGTGAGTTTGACATGTTTGATGTAGAGCAGGGGTCCTCAAACTTTTTAAACAGGGGGCCAGTTCACTGTCCCTCAGACCGTTGGAGGGCCGGACTATAGTTTAAAAAAAAACTATGAACAAATTTCTATGCACACTGCACATATCTTATTTTGAAGTAAAAAAACAAAACGGGAACAAATACAATATTTGTATTTGCATGTGGCCCACGGGCCGTAGTTTGAGGACCCCTGATGTAGAGGATTCTACACTGGATTTTTGTAGACTCAGAGCTGTGCAATAGAACTTGTTGCAATGATACAGTGTTCTGCCCTGTTCAGTATGGTAGCCATATGTAACTATTGAGTATTGAAACATGCTCAATTAATTTGAATAAATTAAAATAGCCATGTGTGGCTAGAGGCTACCATTTTGTAGAGCAAAGCTTTATTTTATTTTTAAAAAAATATTTTTATTGATTTCATACAGGACGGGAGAGGGAAAGAGAAATGGAAACATCAATGATGAGAGAGAATCATTGATCGGCTGCCTCCTGCACGCCCCCCACTGGGGATTGAGCCCACAACCCTGGCATGTGCACTTGACCAGAATTGAACCCAGGACCCTTCGGTTTGCAGGTTGATGCTCTATCCACTGAGCCAAACCAGCTAGGGTGCAAAGCTTTAAATAATTTTAGAAGAATGGACATTTGCAATCAATCATCATGTCCTCACTACTCTACAGTAGCTTTGGGACTCTAGTGGCAAATGATGGGGATTTGTGATTTTGAATTACATACTAGATTTTTAGATCATTTGATAAAACATCTCTCTGAAAGCTTTAAAGTTGTATTTACTTTCCCCTATAAAACTTGTTTTATCGTAGATAGATAGATAGATAGATAGATAGATATAGATATAGATATATAGAGATATATAACTCAATATCAATTTAAATTATTTTTAAAGTAGGGAATACAGCACACTGACCATGCTCTATATTATAATAATTATGGGATTAAAGAGTTGCCGAGTCTCTAATTAGGAGTTTCTCCCTAATATGGGAAAAACATAGTATTTTTGAGAGTTCCAGTTGGGAAGAGGAATTTTTAATCCTATAAAATTTCTATCCAGACTTGGAAATGTTGCCTGTTTAAGTCTTATTACAAAACAGGGGATTCCTGTTAAAAGTAGTGGGGAAAAGCTACTTTTCTGTTATTACATCTAGGAGAACTTGAATTGCTCATATAGGGGCTTCTTACAATCCTCAATATGAAAATCACTTAATTTCCTACCCTGGTAATGTAAGTAATATATGCTTATTGTAAAGCTTCACATGATACAGAAAAGTATAAAGAAGAAAAAAAAACTTAAACTTTTGTCACCTTGAGCCATAACCACCGTTAACATGTTTGAAAGGCCATCCTTTTATCACTCAAAGACCATTCATCACAAGGGATAAGTTGGCATAGACTGAAATATGAGTTCAGTTTCATGGTGCTATCTATGATTAATACCCATCTTAAAGCTGTGACTAGAAAAGCAGTTGTACTTGCTGCATTCCCAGGGGACCCTTACCTTGCCTGGAGCCATCTAAGAGAAAGACTTGTCCTACAGTTAGCCTAGAGTGTGAAGGGTACCATGGAATTGAGCCCATGTAAGTCTATGAAGGGCCTTCAAAAACAGGCAGATTGCCTGGCTGGCGTGGCTCAGTGGTTAAATCAGAAGGCTACGGTTTGATTCCCGGTCAGGGCACATGTCCGGGTTGCAGGCTTGATGATCCCCAGTGTGGCCATAGATCAATGATTCTCTCTCATCATTGAGGTTTCTATTTCTCTCTCTCTCTCCCTTCCTCTCTGAAATCAATAAAAAATTATATATTTTTTAAAAAAGCAGGCAGATTTTGGGAAAGCAGAACTCATCTTGCCGTTCAAAAATTTTTGCTTAACATTGCTTATTCTAATACCACCTTCTACAAATAAAATGTTGGATTTCTTATCTCGTGAGATGTGTTTTGTAATTTGAAATTCTGGGAAGATGGACTATGAAAATAACTGGCTATGATGATAAGTTAAATATCATCTCATCATTGAATGAGTTTCTGATTCAAAGATAAGACCTTTAAAGTATTTCTTGTGTTTGCTTCAATCACATCATGATTGTTCTCATTTCAGATCACCCCTATTTTGTTGGTGTCCAATTCCATCCTGAGTTTTCTTCTAGGCCGATGAAGCCTTCCCCTCCATACCTGGGACTATTACTTGCAGCAACTGGGAACCTGAATGCCTACCTACAACAGGGATGCAAACTGTCCTCCAGGTAACCAGCTTAACAATGACCCAAGATGCGGTTATCAACACTCTAGGTTTCTCATAAACTTTTTAAAAATATGTTTTTATTGATTTCAAAGAGAGGAAGGGAGAGGGAGAGAGAGAGATAGAAACAGGTGCTCACTGAGTCTGTTTCTTGAGTGTGTCCCTTATGGATGTGAGGAGTTGAAATCTGGTATCTGACCAGGGGTACCCTGGCTCCTGGATCTCCAAGTCAACCACTGTGTGGGTCCACCCAGCAGGAGCTACAGCGATTTCAACAGATTTCTCCTCTTTGTTTGGGATTTGGAAGTTTTGGAGCTCTCTGACACAGCTGCAGTTTGTTGGGATAGGCTGCAAAAACGCAGGTGGTTCCTTGCGCCACTGGCACAGCTTGGGCGGGGATGTAAATTGAGTGGGGCAGGGTCTCAGAGAATCACCAGGGCGGAGCAAACAGCAATGGTTGTCGTCAGCATCTCCGCGACTCCGACTCCGCGTCTCTGTGTCCCCATGACTCGCGTCTCTGTGTCCCCAAGTCCCGCGCCCCCATGGCAACAATGCTCCCTGCGAGCAGCTCTGCGAGAAAGCCACCCTCGCTTTCCGACCCGCTGCACGACAGTCCAGTTTCTCCCCGTAGGAGTCTGGGACCTCAGAATCTCACCTTAAACGAGCTCAGTGCGTTCGTCTCCCCTTCCGATTGAAAAAAACCGCGCATCCAGGTGCAGCCCGCCTCGCACTTGCCTTCGTACCTCTGTTCTTGGCGCCTCTGCACCTCCTACTCAGTCTCAATGCGCTTCTTTCTTTCCTTCTAGTTGTAGAACTTCCACTCGGCCAGCTTTCCCGTGGTTCTGGATGATAGCTGTTTTGTCTTATAGTTGTAATTTCAGTGTTGTTGTGGGAGGCAGCACCCACAGGTTTATACCTTACACCGCCATCTTGGTTCCCCCCTGTAGAATGATTTTTGAAATCAGGTTTGAGTAAAATAATCCATTGTGGATTTTCATTAAAATTTCTTTACATTTAAGTATTAGTTTGGTGAGAATTTATATTTTATATTTTCTCATCCAAGAATATATAATAACTTTAAAAGTGGAAAGAACTAGCCAGAATTATAGACTATACCTAAGTTAGCACCATGCCTAGGGTTAGTACCATAATAATTGGATATGTATTATTTAGAAGATTACCAGTGCCGACCCTCATTCTAGCAAACAACCCTTGTGATATTGCAATTGAGGACTGCTGGGATTGGTGCACGGTGTGTAAGCCTGTGCTTGTGTTACACAAGCCTGTTTATTTGCCACATTACCTGCTAGGGGATGCTCACAGTTCCTTAGCATTTCCTTTAACTGTGAGTTCATATGGGAGCAGGCTTTATATATTTTGCATGTCAGACGTCTTACCGAATTAATGATCACTCCTTGCATTCTTGAACCAGTGCACTCATTTTCATGCTGTGCCTTATGGAGCTGGAGTCTGGCCAGCTGTGAAGAGCAGGCTGAGGGCTCCAGGCTCTTTCCTGCTCCAGCCAAGCAGCTCCACTTTATCTGGCTCATGTGGCATAGTTCAGCATGAGATTTCATGCAAAGATGAAGGGTTCTGAGGCTGCATGGCTTATACAGCAGATTGGCGATTCCAGTGTGTTCCCATGTTGGATGTGTGTTGTGACCCTTCTCAGCCACTTTATTGTCTCCACTAGAGGACTGGTGCATGAAATTTGTGCATGGGTAGGGTCCCTAGGCCTGGCCAGCGATCGGGGCCGATTGGGGCCTTCTGGCTGCTGGCCGGGGCCTCCCTTCCCTGGCTGCTGGCCAGGGCCTTCCTTCATTCTGCGCCACCCCCTGGTGGTCAGTGCACGGTATAGTGAGCGATCGAACTCCTGTTCTCCTGCTCAAACTCCCGAAAGGACAACTTGCATATTAGGCTTTTATAAATATAGATTATTTCAGTGGTCATATGTGAAAGGAGGGTGATAGTGGAGCAAATTAGATGGCTGCGAGAAATAATTCACCCAATAATTCAACGTAACTATCTGGTTGTTTGCAAACATTAATTAATATACAAATGGTATCTGGGTGTGTGGCCTACCCACATGTGTGCTGTATGGCCTGCTGATTCTCGCATGGGGCTGGTGGTTTCTGGGTAAGCTCAGTGGTAGTTTCTGAAAAAAGTGACTGCTTGCTAGTGACTCCTGAGCAAGACACAATATGTCTCAGAGAGAAGGAAAATCCTCCTAACAAAACTCTGATGCTGATATTGGTATTACAACAGACTAACAGACTTCCATGGTTGGCAGAGAATTCCTGTGTATTAGCCACACACTGGTGCTTCCTTAAGAGCAGCCAGCATCTTATTTATCTCTGTCTCCCCGGCTCCCTGGCACACAGGTTTGTTTTTTTTATTACCCATTAAAGTAATAAATGTAGATAGTAGGGAGGATGGATATAGTCTAGTCTAATCTTGACACCTTGCAGGGGGGTTTCCAAAAAGAATGGTGACCATGAATTAATCCAGTGACAGACACCAGGATTCCAGAGGAACCTTGCATTTCAACTCCTCTCTGGCCACCTCCATGGCATTAGTGAGCATTGAAAAGCAAATGATGGCTTTGATGGCCAGGCTCTAATGTGAGCTGAATTGGGACTATATTTCTGTCAAACAAGATTACTGTCAGTTATCAATCCTAAACAAATGTGACAAGGAATATGAACTCTAGAATAATGACTTCCTTCCCCAGAAATTGGCTCATGATATTTAACTGTATGACACCTGCATAGCCAACATCTTTAAAACACAGAATGTGAAAATCCTTGGTTTTGAGCAAGTCCACCTGAGCTGTAACCCCAGCATTCTGCCGTGTGGGGAACATTTATCTTTTAGTGCCTGGTAAGTTGCAGTAAGAATATCATTTTGAGCCCTAGCCGGTTTGGCTCATGGATAGAGCAGTGGCCTGCAGACTGAAGGGTCCCGGGTTTGATTCCGGTCATGGGCACATGCCTGGGTTGTGGGCTTGATTCCCAGTGGGGGGCGTGCAGGAGGCAGCTGATCAATGATTCTCATCATTGATGTTTCTATCCTTCTCTTCCTCTCTGAAATCAATAAAAAATATTTTTAAAAAATAATATCATTTTGGGATCTAGAGCTGGTGAGCTAAATTCTCAGCTGCTCCACTGTGTGTAGAATGATAGCAATTATGAAAACTATTCCATCTTGTTTTAGACTTTAGTGGAAGGTTCAAGATGCATAACAGTTTTAGGAGAGTATTTTTTAGGCTTTTTAAAGCTAAACAAAACTTATATGAAAACTCAAACTAAGGGTCTTATTTTTTGGGGTCCCCCAAGACCACCCATACATTCAATGATTCACTAAAAGGAATCAGAATATAGTTGCACTCACGGCTGAAATTTATTACAGTGATGGAATAAGCATACGCAGCTGGATCAGTAAAAGAAAAAGTTATAAGTGGAGTCTGGAGAAATCTGTTTGTAAGTTTTCTTTTCTTGTTTTTTTAATCCTCACCCAAGGATATTTTTTCCATTGACTTTTAGAGAGAGTGGAAGGGAGAGGGAGAGACACCAATGTGAGAGAGACACATCGATTGGTTGCCTTCCGCATGCCCCCGATCAGGGCTGGGAGCCTGAAACCAAGCTATGTGCCCTGGACCAGAATTGAACCTGGGACCCTTCAGTCTGCAGGTCGATGCTCTATCCACTGAGCTTAACCAGCTAAGGCTGTTTGCAGGTTTTCTGTGCCCTCTCTCTTCTGTGAGGAGTCACACAGAACTCACTCTTCCTTTGTCAATAAAAAGGCAGCAATATGTGTGATGTGTATGCCCAGAGAAGCCCATTTGAGACTCAGAGTTTAGGGTTTTTATTGGGGGCTGGTTACATAGGCTTTCTCTTTCTAGCAACCACTCAAATTCCAGACTCTGAAAAGGAAAGCAAATATTTACCATAAATCACATTGTTTACATAGCAGCATAGGCCCAGTAAAATAATTTGTAATGGAGAAAACAATTTCCCAAGTTCCACTGCAAGCAGACCCTTCTAGAGATAGCAGCCTCAGGCCTGCTGTGTTAACTCTTTTGCACAAATCTAATAAACCATTTTTAGAATAAATAAATCCAATGGGAAATTATGGTCCATTAAAGAAATCTTTATAATTCTTTGCTGATATCTCTCCCCTGGTGTTGAAACATAATTTGTCCCATGTATAAAATGTAACCACAAATTTTCATGGTTTTGCTGGTGTGTAATGTACTGGAATGAGACTATTTCATGTAATTGTTTTTTTTTAATATATCTTTATTGATTTCAGAGAGGTAGGGAGAGGGAGAGAGAGATAGAAACATTAATGATAAGAGAGAATCATGGATCGGCTGCATCCTGCACGCCCCACACTGGGGATTGAGCTCACAACCCATGTGCCCTGACCAGGAATCGAACCATGACCTCCTGGTTCATAGATCAACACTCAACCACTGAGCCACGCAAGTTGGGCTATTTCATGTAATTGTAAGAAAAAAAATTTTTTAGGAGACATATTAAATGTACAGACTGTGGAAAAAATAGGTTTACAGTTGTGAGTACGTGAAACAGAGTTTATGCTTGTATTTTTATTTATTAACTAGTGGCCCAGGGCATGAAATTCGTGCACGGGGGGGGGGGGGCGCAGTTTCCCTCAGCCCAGCCTGCACCTTCACCAATTGGGGACCCCTTGGGGGATGTCCGACTACCGGTTTAGGCCCGATTCCACAGAGATTGGGCCTAAACCGGCAGTTGGACATCCCTCTCACAATCTGGGACCGCTGACTCCTAACCGCTCACCTGCCTGCCTGCCTGATCGCTCCTAAGTGCCCTCCCCTGCTGGCCTGATCTTGGCCCCAACTGCCCTTCCCTGCTGGCCTGGTCGCCCCCAACTGCCCTCCCCTGCCGACCTGATCTCACCCCTAACTGCTCTCCCCTGCCAGCCTGATTGCCCCTAACTGCCCTCCCCTGCAGGCCTGATCTCGGCCCCAACTGCCCTCCCCTGCCGGCCTGGTCATCCCCAACTACCCTTCCCTGCCAGCCTGATCTCACCCCCAACAGCCCTCCCTTGCCGGCGTAATCTCGCCCCCAACTGCCCTTCCCTGCAGGCCTGATCTCGCCCCCAACTGCCCTCCCCTGCCGGCCTGATCACCCCTAACTGCCTCTGCCTTGGTCCCCACCACCATGGCTTTGTCCGGAAGGAAGTCGGACATCTGGAAGATGGCTGGTTGACCCGGTCTAATTAGCATATTACCTTTTTATTAGTATAGATAGATTATATAGGATAGGATTGCTTAAATGGGGGAGGGGGGAGCCTTTTTCAGCAGGAGGAGATGCTCTTGGCAGACAAAAACACATAACCCCTATATCTGGACTGATAGCCAGCCATATGCACTATACTGCCAAACCGGTCATTAAAAACTTGAACCGCTTTCTTACACCTTACACCAAACAGCTGTTGCCCTTAAAACCCATCCTTAGCCCCCACTTTAGGTTCTACCCAGATTGTATTATTTTCCATATGAACAATGGTAAACTTACTTTTGCCCCACCATGTAATATACAAAGATGCTTATAATTGTGAGTTTTTTAGTATCTAGAAATAAGAACTTTATCTCTGTACAGAATTCCATTTTAAGTAACTGGATTGCGAGAGGGTGCAGGCCAGGCTGAGGGACCCCACCAGTGCATGAATCCATGCACCAGGCCTCTAGTTTAAAAATAAAAATAAATAAATAAAAAGGATGGTAATAGTACCCAGTTCTTATGGGACTAATGAAGATTGTTTTGTACTAAATGTAAAGCACTCAGCACAGTGCCTGGTCTATGGTGGGAAATTAAATGGGAAGTATGATGATGATGATGCTCTTATTAACATGACCTCAGTTCTGGTCTCCTTCATCTCTTGCAAAGCCTACCTGGTTCTATGCCTCCAGTTTTCCTCCTCTCAATCCATCTTCTGCCAGCAGAATGGTCTTCCTACATTATCTTGGAACTTAGACCTCTCAGGGTCTTCCCTTGACTACAGGATAAAATGCTCACAAATCCATACAGAACAGTCCCCAGTCCCCTGATCTCCCCTCAGGATCTTCATCCTTTAGGGTTGCTGTGAGGAACAGTTGAGATGGTGCTTTGTAAACTTTAAATGGATATGAAAATACTACTTTTCCCCCTTTGTTACGTTTCAAGCAAAAGTGAACTGGGAAATGTTTCTTTCTTGCTTTTTTAACAGTCCTTTTAAACATCTTTTAAAATGGCTCCCCCTCTGTGATTGTTTGACTCCAACTCCATACCTTGAGACTTCTTCTGGTCGAAGTACTGCTAATCAACCACATTTGAGTATACCTTCCCTCGGGAAGTAAGTGTTGGTTAAAAGGTGCTCTTTACTGATCATGGGTCACTGCAGGCTGATGATGTGGGGGCAGCCAGGAAGGGAGTTAATGGTGATAAACACTGCTACGTTCTTTGTGCCCTGCAGGGCTTGCATTCTGCATTTATTATTCAATGTAAAACTCATTCAAAGCACACTAAGTTTTTATTTCGTTACTCTTATATTTTATGGCTTCCAGGGGCTCTTTGAGAAGGAAGTAAGTATAGTGGTAACAATGCTTTGGGGAAAACTGTGTGCATGGGAACCTGTTTTAAAATATGCTTTTTCCACATGAAATGGATTTTGATATGAAGTATTGTAGGGACTCATGCATGCTGGGAATCTTAAGTATGCCATTAAAATGTTTTAATTCCAATCACCTCTTCCTGTCGATGAAGAAGAAATGGTCTAATGGCTGCCCCCAGGATAGCATAAAAGGTGGACTATATGAGGCATTACTGTATCCTTGCCCTAGCACCTTGGAATACATGTATTTTTATATTGGGAATTTATTAGGCACCAGGAATCTTTCATAAACAAACTTGACTGTAACAAGCCTTTTGTTTGTCAAATAACCATATGTAGACCGATGATGTCAAATCTTGTAAATCAAACCAGGGTTGTAAGGATAGCGGTTCCCATGCCTTGCAGCTGGTGATTTTGATTTTGTCTTGTAAGAAATAGTACAGTGAAATAGTTTTTTAAAAGAATGCTTTCATTATTTGGGAGGCACATGCATGCATCAGAGAGATTTGCTGTGATCTTACTTAACTGTGGATATCCAGACCCTTACCAAAACCTTTTTAGGGAGTGAGAGGAGGACCATTGCATGGTGATTATGGTTTGTTTTTTTTAAAATCATTATTCATTTGTTTTTAAATCAGCATTATCCAGTAGAACTGTCTGCTATGATAGAAGTGTTCTATAATCTGCACCATCCAATATGACAGTCACCAGGCACACGTGGCTACTGAGCACTTGAATATGGCTCAATGTGTTCGAGTGAGAAGGGGAACTTTAAATTTTATTTGATTTAAATTTAGATAGCTACTGTGGCTTGTGGCTACCACACTGGACATCGTAGGCTTAAAACTTTCCCCTCCTCAAATGTCATAACACACACACGAATGGGTCTGTATTCTGTGGCATTTCATAAAATTTAACATGTAAGACCCAAATATCTAATAATTCTCCCCACTCCCACTGAGAAGTGTGTGTGTGTGTGTGTACAGAGATTATTTTAAAAGACAGGTTAGACTTAAGAAAGAGCTGAGATGTTTTGAATTAAGTGAAAATATACCCAGATAAGTATATCTTAGGACTTCTTTAATTCTGTTCTTTGTGAAACAGAAATGAACCCTTAAGTCACACGTGTCTCAGAGTAGCACCCACATTTGATTGAATGTGCAGGAGCCCCTGCTGTTCTGCTTGTGGGTGATGATCCACATTTGACTTCTAGCAGTTGTTTTTTTGCTGACACGTGAATGCCATAAAACCAGCAAGTTTATCAGCATGCCTCTTTCGATAATTCTGTAATTGAGTGCAGTGGTTTATTTGATTGTTTTACCCTTGGCCCCTGACACATATGAAAGAAAGTTAGTGAACCCTGTCATTTACCTTGGAGATGAGTAAACCCAAACCGAGCCACACTTTGCTAGACTCAGCCTGTGCTATTTTGGTGTGTGGGCAGTGTGGGGCAGACAGCCATTAGACAGGAAATAAGAGCCATTAAGTTAGAAACACACCCACCCAAGTTCACTTGCTAATGTGGGTAGGGAATTACTGTTGGTACAGGAAACAATGCTGAAAATCATGCACTTGGCAGTTTTCATGACATCTTTATATTTCCATGACTTTTTGAGAGATACCATATTACAAATATGTAGCCTCCATGAATAGTGACAGCTTATATTTTTGTATAGTTTTCAAGAGCATACTTATACATTCCCTTTTGGCCCTCATAACATTTTGATGAGGTTTTAGATATTAATTCAACTATTTCTAGACTCTCAGGAGTTAGGTGACCAGTGCATACATGCATGGCCAATAAACGGTACAACCAGGAGTGACAGAGAAGCTGTGGGCCCATCCTACTCTTCCCCAGCCTGAGATTAGAGAAGGAAGCAGGTATAAAATCTGATAACTGAGGAAACTGCTTTGGGCCTTCTCACTTGTGGTATCAGGCGACATGCCCTGAGAGGCCATGCTGGCCCACTGCAGCACAGCTTAAACTTGAGCTTGTGGGCTGGGTTAGCATGATGGGGATTCTGGCCCCACCTCAAATGAGCTCTGTGCTCAGTGAATCACTTGAACACCCTTGACCTTCATTTCTTCTCAGATAGGGAATTGAGTACAACTTCCAAATCCCCTTTCTTTGCTAATTCTATGACAGGTAATGTTGCATAGAACCAGGAAAGATTCGGCATTTGTGTAGTAGTGAGAGTACATGGGAAAGGACATGTCAACGTTTGAGGCCAGTTTTTAAAAAAAACATTCTTCAGTTATTCCTGTGTTTTCTTTATTGAAAACCCTTTTGCAATAGCGAATTGATTTTTCTGAACTAAAATCTAATAAGAGGTATCTTCTACTTGAATGTTTTTAAGCATATGTTGATTTAAATGTTTAACATACCTTGTCTTTTCTGCCAATTCTTTTAAAAAAAATATATATTTTATTGATTTTTTTTTACAGAGAGGAAGGGAGAGGGATAGAGAGTTAGAAACATCGATGAGAGAGAAACATCGATCAGCTGCCTCCTGCACACCCCCTACTAGGGATGTGCCCGCAACCAAGGTACATGCCTTTGACCAGAATCGAACCTGGGACCCTTCAGTCCTCAAGCCAATGCTCTATCCACTGAGCCAAACTGGTTAGGGCTGCCATTTCTTTCTTTCTTTCTTTCTTTCTTTCTTTCTTTCTTTCTTTCTTTCTTTCTTTCTTTCTTTCTTTCTTTCTTTCTTTCTTTCTTTCTTTCTTTCTTTCTCTCTCTCTCTCTCTCTCTCTCTCTCTCTCTCTCTCTCTCTCTCTCTTTCTTTCCTTCCTTCCTTCCTTCCTTCCTTCCTTCCTTCCTTCCTTCCTTCCTTCCCTTTCCTCCCTCCCTCCCTCCCTCCCTCCCTCCCTCCTTCCTTCCTTCTTCTTCTTTTCTTTCTTATTAATCTTTTATTGGTCGAAAGGATTACTAATGAGCCCCCCCATTGA
>NW_005871097.1:3640931-3651742 GCF_000147115.1 Myotis lucifugus
CCTATGCCTACCTTTTCTGATTTTGTCCAAAAGTCAGGGAGGAGAGTGAAGTTGGCTTTTATGATGTTGTTTATGTATTTATTGGTATGTGCTCAATATATTTAGAGGAAATCTTTGTTTTCTAACCTATAAACATAGGGTTTCTCTAATTGTTCCTTCTCTTCCCTTAACAAAAAGAAAAAGGAGTAGATTTTCACCTATTATGGAATTCATGAAACACTTAATTCCTGGCAATGCCATCTCCATAGATCAGTAGAACTCTCGTGGAGTTGATCAACCTACTGACTTATTTGGAATCGAGCAAGAGGAACCCTAAATTGAGCACAGCTCAGAGCAACAGTACAATTGCAGGGCTATCTCATGAAGAAGGTGTATTTCTCAGGAACCCCAACATGGCAACATCTATGTCAATAATTGTTCCTCTTTTCAATATTTCATGTGACTTGCGGTAGATGGAGTATCCCATGAAGTTTCTATTTTGAAAATAGCATATTTGTGAAAATTATTTCTCAAATCCTTGGACCTATGAGAATGTTGTTAGGTTGGGAAACTTTCATGCTGCTGACCCATAAATCATAGTGAAAATAGGATCTGAACCAGATAGGATTTCAAGGTGAGTTTACCAAGTACATGAATGTTTTTTATGTGCACTACTGGTTTTTTCCTGGGTATTTTAATATATATATATATATTTTATTGATTTCAAAGAGGAAGGGAGAGGAAGAGAGAGATAGAAACATCAATAATGAGAGCGAATCATCGATCGCCTGCCTTCTGCACGCCCCACACTGGGGATTGAGCCCACAACCCGGGCTTGTGCCCTGACTAGGAATCGAACCCTGACCTCCTGGTTTATAGGTCGATGCTCAACCACTGAGCCTTGCTGGCTGGACGTGGGTCTTGAGCTAACATGCATGTCTTAATTCTATTGACCACCAAGTTGCTGATTGTGGATGACCAGCTCCTCCACATTGAAGCTATCTAGGGAGCTGTTGTGGTCCTCAAACTCAGAGACAAAACCCAATCTGCCACTGGGTAAAAAGGAGAGTGTTTGGCGAATGTAATCAAGGGATGCACAGCTGCTCTCACTGTTCTGTAGTCCTTTCATATTGATAAAGGAAACAGTTGTCATCAGAAGGGTGAAAAATGAAAAAAAAATCGGTGAGTATTCAGGTATTATTTGATGCTATGCTATTTATTGCACTTGAGAACAAATTGAGATCAGCAGGAATAGACTGAATGATGCTTAATCTCAAATGGACTGCGATTCAGACAGTAGTAGATTCATAGGAAATAAATTGGTCTATCAGCCCAGGCTTTTCATTTTAACTTAATTTGTTTACATAATACCTCTAGTAGAAAGCAGACAGTAGGTAAGAGGGTCAGGAGCAATGTGCTTTTAAGGCTTTTGTTAAAGTTTAGAAATGATTAGTGGTCTTTATAAGATTATTAATTTAATCTAAATTGAAATGCTTTTATAAATTTTCTGAATAAGTTACTTCCAATTTAAGAAAAGCAAGCGATCAGTTCCTCTGACAAAAGGAGATTGTGGTATGTGAGTAGAAAGTGATAATAGAGCATTTCTTAGGATTGTCTCTGAGTGGGAGTTAATTATGGAAAGTGTTTTGGATCATTGTCTGTTTTTCTTAATACCTTGCTAAATTAATTCCTCTTTTGATCTAGTGATAGATACAGCGATGCCAGTGATGACAGCTTTTCAGAGCCAAGGATAGCTGAGTTGGAAATAAGCTGCAACTAATACATGACTCGGAATGGCAGGCGCTGCCTGAGAGGGTAAGAAGAAATCTCTAAGTTCTTGTTTGTTTTACAGACAAGCTGCTGTCTTGGTGTAGAAGGGAGCAAGCACTACAGGACTTGTCTGCAGGATCCTATTTGCCAGGCAGTGGTAGCCAGACTTCACAGCCAACAGCACCTTTGGGAAACTGGAATGCACCCGAGAGAGCTAGCAGTTAGCATGGGGAGAATGGAATGCATTTGAGGCCAGGAATAGATAGATAGATAGATAGATAGATAGATAGATAGATAGATAGATAGATAGAAAGAAAAATAAACAAATTTATTTATTTATTTATTTATTTATTTATTTATTTATTTATTTGGTGCATGTGTATATATATAAACATATACCTGGAGGCTGAAGTGGGTAGAGTTGTAATAGTTTAGGTCAGGGATTGTTGTAATGCACCCCGTGAATCACCGAAGGACGCCTCAAGAAGTCGAATTAAGGAGTCACACTTATTGCAAATCCGGGACTACGAGGGGGCATTTCGCTCTCTCAAATCTCGTAGTACCCTCCCCAGCCCCAACACCAGATTTATATAGGCAAAGATCACAGAGGTATTGATTACATCCCAGGGTTTGGAATGAGGAACCTGGTTTGCAAAAAAGCAGTTTACAAAAGCAGAATTAAGCATGTTAGTTAAATTCTAGTTTTGGGTCTCCGGATCACTTAATCAACGGAAACACATTGCCTGGAGCCATGGGTCTTGGGACCACTGAGTTGACAGGATCACATTATCTGGAGCCCTCGGGTCTTGGGACCACTGAGTCAACCGGAACGCATTATCTGTAGCCACTGAGGCAATTTAGGATAATTGTGCTGTCCTGGTTCCCAGGTACAGAAGAATGTGGTTTCTAAAACCAGTATGACCACAACCAATGGGGTATTCACATTACAATCAATAAGGTATTCAATCGAATGGGATGATTTATATAATTCAGAAAATCAAAATAACTTTTCTATTGTTAAACAAAGCAAATAAGTACAGAAGCCAAACAGCAGGGTTAAAGTTAAACTCTAGTTTCTACCTGAGATGATTGCTACCACACTTCAGGATCAGCAACCTTCTTCTGTAAAGGGCCAGATAGTAAATATGTTAGTCTTTGCAGGCCGCATTCTCTGTCACAGCTACTCCACTTAGCCATTGTAGAGGAAAAGCAGCCAGGGACCACACTTGACTGAATGGGCATGGCTGCGTCCCAGTAAACCTGTTTGTAAAAACAGTTTGCTGGCCCCTAGTCTAGGTCGCTCGTGGAAAGCAGGTTTCCTTGGATGTGTGTAAAATAACAGCGTATTTTATTTCTTTGCAGGGAGATGGCAGAGACGGGCTTGGCTTCTGAGGGCAGCTTATTTTCCGCGCTGCTCTATTAGGCTTTATTAGAGTGACAGCAGCCTGGCTAGCTTGATCATATTCCAGCTCAGAGACCTGGGTTGACCTGCTCTCTTTAGTAGGGACAGCAGCTTGGGAATATTTGTAAAGAGTTCATTGCTCCAGTGTCAGCTCTCTTTGTATTTCACTTAGGGACTGAATATTCATGTTCTCCGTGGAAAGTACATTCATATTTATTTTTAGGTTTGCCTCAAACATGGAGACCTTTAGGAGCAAACCAAAATGATGCAAAGATTAGCTGGGAGTATTTTAAAGACATATTATTCAGGTTCTGATGTTGCTAATACTTATATTCCTTTTTTTTTTTAAGGCTCTGAAGTAATTGAAGCCAAGATAAAGCAACTATCTGAAGAAATCACCACATTCTTAAAGAATCACGAAACATGGGATGAAAGCCTCAAAGGAAATCAAATAATATGTACTTTCATGAACCAGAACCAAAGGGGCACTTTCCTTTTTTCCCTCCAGAGGTGGCCTTTGGGTCTCACAGATTTCTCTAGCCGATTAAACATTTCCCAACAACCTGACTGGGGAGAAAGTGTGTTCTTATTTTGTCTGGTGTACCGTGATGTCAGGTGCTGAGCAACGATATAGGAACTGAGCCTTCACTGTGCTATATGGGAAGGGTGGCAGGGCACATGCAATAACTAATTTTGAGTAAAAAATGAGCCATTCTTTTACCTGGAACTCAACCACAGATCTGGGTGCGGCCCAAGCTTATTTTAATTTCTCGCCCAGTTTATTTCTAGTTAAAAAGAAATTTAAATAGGTCCAAGACTTGGGGTGGCAAGTAAGGCCCGTGTTCAGGCACAGAATTTAAGGGGTCATAAAAAATCTCAGGAATCAAGATCAGTTTATATACAGGGTGTCCCCCAAAAATGTATACACACTTTAACAGCTGATAGCTGTAGATTCTATTACATTTTGAAAATGAAATGTTTGTGTGTTTTTTTGGTTAATCCTCACCTGAGGTTATTTTAGAGAGAGTGGAAGGAAGGGGGAGAGACACACAGAGAGAAACATCAATGTGAGAGAGACACATTGATTGGTTGCCTCCCACACTCGCTGAGTAGGGCCGGGGATTGAGCCTGCAACCGAGCTATGTGCCCTTGACTGGAATTGGACCCGAGACCCTTCAGTCCACTTCAGTCCACAGGGCTGATGCTCCAACCACTGAGAAAAACCAGGGAGGGCGGAAATGAAATGTATTTTAATAAACACTTTATTCAAAGTGTGTATACATTTTCTGGGGACACCCTGTATATTTTTTAATTGAGATGAAATTCACATAACATAGAATTAGCCATTTTAAAGCGAACATTTCAGTAGCATTAGGTACAATGTTATGCAGCCACCACCTTTATCTACTTCTGAAACATTTCCAACACTCCAAAATAAATCCCCATGCCCATTAGCAGTCACTCCCCATTCCTACCTCCTCCCAGCCCCTAGCAACTGCTAATCTTTCTATTTCTATGATTTTCCAATTCTGGATATTCCATATAGATGAAATAATACAATATGTGGCTATTTGTATCTAGCTTCTTTTATTTAGCATCATGTTTTTTTTTTAAAAAATATATCTTTATTGTTGAAGGTATTACAGATGTCCCCTTTGTTTGTTTTTTTCCCATTGACTGCCCCTCCCACGCTTTCACCACCCTATTGTCTGAGTCCATGGGTTATGCATATATGCAAACATGTTCTTTGGTTGATCTCTCCCTCTCTCCCCCTTCCCTCTGAAATTCCACAGTCTGTTCCATGCTTCTGTGTCTGGATCTATTTTGTTCATCAGTTAATTTTGTTCATTAGATTCCACATATGAGTGAGATCATGTGATACTTGTCTTTCTCTGACTGACTTATTTCGCTTAGCATACTCTAGCGTCATGTTTTTAAGGTTCATCCTGTGTATCAGTGCTTCATTCCTTTTTATAGCTAAATAAAATTCCATTGTATGTATCTACCACAATTTGTTTATGTCTTCATCTGTTGATGGGCATTTGAGTTGTTTCCACCTTTCAGCTGTGATGAATAGTGCTATTATGAACATTTATGTGCAAATATATAGTACCTGTTTTTAATTCTTTTGTGTATATACCTAGGAGCGGAATTGCTGGGTTATATGGTAATTCTGTTTAACTTTTTGAGGAAGCAGCCGTAATATTTTAATGCAATTTTTTATATCAAAATTAATTTTAAAATTTCACGATGAACAAAATATTGAATTTAAGAATAAAGACAGAATCCAGCTCTGCACCTCCCTCACCTCCCCCAGTCCTGGGCCTGTTATACAACATTCTCAACCACTATGCTTCTTTAATATATTTTAATTGATTTCAGAGAGGAAAGGAGAGGGAGAGAGATATAGAAACATCAATGATGAGAGAGAATCATTGATCAGCTGCCTCCTGCACACCCCCCCTATCCCCCTGAGGATAGGGCCAAAAACCTGGGCATGTGCCCAGAGCTGACTGGGAATCAAACTTTGACCTCCCAGTTCGTAGGTTGATGCTCAAGCACTGAGCCTGGGGCCGGGCATCAACCATTATGCTCCTTGATTTTCCCAGTTCAATGTGCTTGAGTTGACTTCATTGTTGCCTACATTTGAGCTTTCTGATACTAATTTAAATATTTAAACTGCGCAGTTAATTTTTTGTGGTTGTTTTGGGGCTTTCAACTTTTATCTTTTAATGCTGGAAAGTGTTACAGTATTATTTTGTAATGCTACAGAAAATTCACCTACGAAACACATGCAGAAATGAAATGAATAATTCTGATAAACAAAAATATCAGAGCTTTAGGGCTCCACTTGTGAAAATTACAACTTCAAGATCACAAAAGGTTCCAAAATGAAAAGCCTGCAGATAGGTTAAAAGCTGAAATAGGCCTCATAGAGAGAGGGCTGTAAGACCACAGGGCAACTTTAGCATAACAAAGGGGTAGTATGGTTTAAATGGAAATTTTTAATTGTAATGATTATGATTTCTAAAGTCACTTGTAACAGAGTGCTTCCACTGCTGGACTAATGACGCATGTAAATAGGACCAGAAGGAAGGGCACTTTAAGAAATAATAAACCAGCCTCCTTGTTATTGTTGCTACATAAGATTTTTCTCTTTTGGAGCTACCCTTGAACTTGGAATTCAGTGAAGCAGCAAAATGGTAGTAGCATGGCTGCTTAGGATGGTAGAGCAGCTGTGGGACATGAACACATAGAAAGTTATTATGAATCATTCATTCAGCAAATGTATCTTGAACCCCCAGCATGAACTAAGCACAGTGTTGTGTGCCGGGGAAAGTGTAGGGGAGCAGAATTTGTCCCCAAAGTATGTCTCTGGCATAAGGATTATTTTAGCCTGATCATTTTTAGGAAACAGCACACTTAGAAAAGCTCTGAAAACTGAGTACAAGTTACCCTTTTGTAAGAGACATTTACATTTACAAAGGAAATCTCCATTTGTAAGGCTATCTCCCTCTCCATACCTAGAAGAGGATGACTAAATCTGTAGAGTCTCTCATCAATGGAGAAGTCAACAACCTAAATCTACATAACAACCTTACCCTCATCTCTCATAACTGCCCCTCCCCCCACTAACATCTCCTTTTGCCTTTAGCTGGAGATGGTATTTAAGGTGGAGGCTTGGGCCATTTGGGGGAGTTCCTCAGTTTTCCTGAGTCTCTCCCATGTGCACAGGAGGTATGCATGTTATTAAATTTGCGTATTTTTTTCTTATTAATGTCTTTATTATTATTGGAGAGTCTCAGCCAAGAACCCAGAGGAATAGAGGTAAGATTATTTTTCCTTCCCTACAGGAGCACCCTTCCTTTTTGCACCTGACTGTTGCTTGGGGTAAGGCAGGCTTTAAATAAATATATAGGAAAAGAAGTCTTTAATTATAATTGTGATATGTTCAGGGGGCTATGAGAGTACCAAAGAATAAGGTCAAAGAGACTTGGGAGAGAGTATAAAATGGGGTCCTATGACTGTTGTGCCCAGATTACAAGATTCCCAAGAAACCACATCAGGGAGCCAATTCGATGTAAAAGCATAAGAATCTGTATTCAAGCTAGCTTGAGCTCTCCATCCACCAGACCCACCTTCACATCGGCTAGCCCAGTGGCCAAGAGAGAGGTCGAACCCCTCCCAGAGACCGGTTATATAGGGGGGGGTTGGAGTAAGGGAGGAGAAAGGACTGTGCTTTGCCGATTGGCCAGACACAAGTCGATGTCCCGTTCCTGGGTGTGGCTAGCAGAGTCTTAGACTTCCGTGAAGAAGCTCCTTGCCCAACACGTGGCCAAGGTAAGATGGAGGACGTAGCCCTTACCCTGGGGGAAGGTGGAGGGCGTAGCCTTCGCCCTTTCATTCCCCCCTTTGTCTTGGAACTTCCGGCTCAATCATGAGACGGACTGCACTTCCATTCCACCGTTGCTAGAGGCCCGTACTGGGCATATCTTAACAAATGGTCTGGTGGAAGGGGAAGAAATCATTTTAGCTTTAACAACTTTTATTGAAATAGGATTTTTCTTCTTAAAATTCCTCCATGGCTATTAAAAAGCCAAATCAAGATTAATTTATCTACTGTCCTGATGTTTGCATAAACACAACAAGAATGGTGACTGACTACCTTTGCTGGAATCTCATGGTTGAATCTTAATGTGCCCCGTAGGGCCAGGAAGCCACGCCATCCAGCTGCCATCAGGCCCGCCTGCAGTATCTGCTGAGTTAGGTGAATCCCTCACCTGTAGCAACTCCACCTGAGCCCACGCTCCAGGTTTTAAGGCCCATCTCAGTAGCCCTCCTACTTGTTGCGGCCCAGAGCGTGTGGGGGCTCCGCAGGAATGCAGAGGCATCCCTACTGCTCCCCTTTTACTCTTATCAACCGCCAGTGATGGTAGGGCATCGGCCTGACACTTCAGCGCCAGCCATCTTCAGGGCTTCCAAGCAGAATATCAGGCTTTCTTCGTGGCATTTTTACTGGCTTCAAGTCTTTAGAGCTCAGACAGGGCTCTTTAAAATATGATACTCCAGTCAAAGTTTTCCGTTAATAAAACCACTATTAGGAACCGGTCTTATTGAATCTATGCAAAGAAACGTATTGCCATGTTAGCATTGCCAAATTTCGGAGGAATTACATAAGAAGAAAGACATACTGATCTATTCTAAGATTTTCTGACTTTCCTTGCCAATTCCTTTTAATTGTTGGCATTAAACTTTCTTTCTATGCATAACCATGCCTCAGACCTTCTACTCTAAACAGGCTTTTTTCAGACTACCCCTGACATGGGCATGGTCACAAAGGCCTGCAAGCAGTACACAGGCTGCCAACTGTTAGCTGTCTCTCAACAGAGACCAAAACCTGATGGGCACTGTTCCCTGCCCAGGTGGGCACCTGCCCTCTTGGCAGCTAGGCACCCTTTACTTTTTGGGGTTCACCCCACATAGTACCCTTCCAGGACAGCTAACATACATTCAAACCTGCAAGAGAATTAAAGGTCAATATAACACATCAATACAATGAAACATAATATAGGCATCATGGCCGCTTTAGGCAGCCACATCTTCTGCTACTAAACATGTGATACTAAAGTCTATTCTTGACTTTCCTATGAATTGTCCTTGTCTTTTTGGGGCCATGTCCATGAAGACGCAGGCATTATCTAAGTCTATTCAATGTTACCAGCATCAGGCAGGTCGAGCACGCCGTAGCTTGAGCAGGTTGCATTGTTCTCGATTGATGACGAAGTTTTTCCGGATCATGGATGGGTCCGCTGACCGGACGTGGGTGTGATGGACCCAGGTCACGACGCCGTCTATCTTGAGAGTGGTGGGGGTCGTCAGCACCACGGAGTTGGGTGTAGGGACCTTTCCATCGCGGCTCCAGGAGGTGCCTTTTGCCTGGGTGGCGCCGAGGCGCAGCCAAATGTCCTCGTGCGCCCTCTGGAGCCCTCTCAAGGAAAGAGACAATTCTTGCAGCAAGAAAGTCAGGAATGATAGGGGGTGGGGCCTGACCAGCTTCATTCTCGCCTATCTTTACAGATTTCAAGGCCCATTGTCTTCCTTCACAGGCAGGGGGAAGGGCCCATTAAGTCTTTGCCTTGAGGTACTGTGAGCCCCATCCTTAAATGTTACTAGAAAAGCCACAAAATACCTTTTAAATTACTCCAGAATTCCAAAATTCCAACCCAGCACAGAATATCACATAGAAAATCAAAGTTCCCAGTAAACAACAGAGATGCTTATAAACATCAAATAAACATTTACACTTACACCTTTTCAGTGAACAAGTATTTTTACAGCCTTGGGCTCTTGAGCAGATAACAGGAACATCATCCAAGTCCCCTGATGGGGGCCTGACAGGAACAGATGTGGGGGCCTTTCCCACATCCCAGGACAGGATTTTTGACCTATGTCTTATTTAGATAGAAACGGTTTTTATCACAAACAAACAAACAAATCCAAAACCAAGAAAATCGAGGCCAGAAGTACCCTCTGATGTTTTAGGGGTACCAAGGAAGGAGAAGTTAGGCAGTGTCCAGCCCTTCTCACAATCCACCACCAGTGACCAGTTCCAGCTTATTGGTTTATCATTCATTTAACATTAACATTTCTTTCCTCTTATCATACCAAAGCCATGCTTTCCAGTTAAAACTTTTAGCCTTAATTTTTAGGTGACATGTAAATAATTAATATTCCTCAGATTGACAATATATTCAAATTCAATAACAAGGATACATATTTAAGCATTAAGGACAGATCAATTTACAGAAGCAGAGACAGCATGCAATCCAAACCACAGCTGTGGGTAAACACATTATTTAGATCAGTATGAAGCCACAGTTTCTATCTGACTTTAGAAATTGGATTACTACTATCAGTCCCTTTTAAAGACTTTGATTTAATCTTTAATTGTCCTTAGTTTAAGGAAAGCAGAGTTTTCTAGATTTAAGAGATAAAAATATCTTTTTAAAAATAGTATTAAATAAATCCGCGAGGCAAGAACACTTTCTGCCCCATCCACATTTCCGTAGTAAAACTCCGCCTTAAAGCTCCACCCCTGAAATTCCATCCTGCCTCAGTGAGAAGACATTCCTTTTTGGCTAAATCAGAGGGAGGGGCCTTTGCTGTTTCAAGATGGCGGCCCCCAGGGGAGCGGCAGGCCATGCGGCCAACATGGCGGCTGTCAAGGCTTGCAGCCCAAAATGGTGGCTGTACCAATAAGCAAAGGTATTTAGTTACCACAATAATATAATTTTTCCCAATTCAATCCAAACATTTCTTTGTCAGGTTCATCTCTGCCATTTTTAAGGCCAAAACAGTCTCGGGTTTTTATTCTGTACTTTCCCTTTACACGTGCACAGAAATCCCAGATGACATTTCTAGCTGGGGCGATCTCTATGGGAAGAGACCGGCTCGCATCCAGAGCCGCAGCCGCCCCTGGCCTCCCGGGTGTCCGGCCCTCAGGCTCCGCGGGGGACCTTCCCCCGGACCCGACGCCGACGGGGGCCTCGCTGCTCCCGCCTCCCGTGAGCGACGCGCCGGCCCGCTCTCCCGAGCTCCACCTGGCTCCACTCATTTGCCACAAGCCCGGGGCCAACGCCGGCCAATGCCGGCCGCTGCT
>NW_005871097.1:3651842-3685245 GCF_000147115.1 Myotis lucifugus
AAATAGGCCTCATAGAGAGAGGGCTGTAAGACCACAGGGCAACTTTAGCATAACAAAGGGGTAGTATGGTTTAAATGGAAATTTTTAATTGTAATGATTATGATTTCTAAAGTCACTTATAACAGAGTGCTTCCACTGCTGGACTAATGACGCATGTAAATAGGACCAGAAGGAAGGGCACTTTAAGAAATAATAAACCAGCCTCCTTGTTATTGTTGCTACATAAGATTTTTCTCTTTTGGAGCTACCCTTGAACTTGGAATTCAGTGAAGCAGCAAAATGGTAGTAGCATGGCTGCTTAGGATGGTAGAGCAGCTGTGGGACATGAACACATAGAAAGTTATTATGAATCATTCATTCAGCAAATGTATCTTGAACCCCCAGCATGAACTAAGCACAGTGTTGTGTGCCGAGGAAAGTGTAGGGGAGCAGAATTTGTCCCCAAAGTATGTCTCTGGCATAAGGATTATTTTAGCCTGATCATTTTTAGGAAACAGCACACTTAGAAAAGCTCTGAAAACTGAGTACAAGTTACCCTTTTGTAAGAGACATTTACATTTACAAAGGAAATCTCCATTTGTAAGGCTATCTCCCTCTCCATACCTAGAAGAGGATGACTAAATCTGTAGAGTCTCTCATCAATGGAGAAGTCAACAACCTAAATCTACATAACAACCTTACCCTCATCTCTCATAACTGCCCCTCCCCCCACTAACATCTCCTTTTGCCTTTAGCTGGAGATGGTATTTAAGGTGGAGGCTTGGGCCATTTGGGGGAGTTCCTCAGTTTTCCTGAGTCTCTCCCATGTGCACAGGAGGTATGCATGTTATTAAATTTGCGTATTTTTTTCTTATTAATGTCTTTATTATTATTGGAGAGTCTCAGCCAAGAACCCAGAGGAATAGAGGTAAGATTATTTTTCCTTCCCTACAGGAGCACCCTTCCTTTTTGCACCTGACTGTTGCTTGGGGTAAGGCAGGCTTTAAATAAATATATAGGAAAAGAAGTCTTTAATTATAATTGTGATATGTTCAGGGGGCTATGAGAGTACCAAAGAATAAGGTCAAAGAGACTTGGGAGAGAGTATAAAATGGGGTCCTATGACAAATTGGGGATCTAGGGAAGGCCTATTGAGAAAACCTGGTAAACATTTTACCCAAATTTGTGCCTGTCGTCACACAGTGCAAAGACAGTGGGCCAAGAGCTACAAGGCCCAGTGGGGACGTGGTTTCCCAGACCAGCAGGGCAGTGGCTGTGTAGTGGTGAAACTGGACAATCAAGGGGTCCTGGCTGCCTGTCACTACTTGAGCCAATTAAGCAGAGACAGGGTTGAATCATATATGAGCGCGTATTCCAATAATGTCAGCAGCATGGGAGAGCAGCAGGTCATCCACAAAAATCTGCTCTGCGCCACCCCACCCCCATAGCCAGCTGCTTATATGGGGTAAAAGGACAAAGATTACTTGGGGAATTAGGCAAAAGGAATAAGAATGGGTATACAAAATATGCAGGCATGAGGAAGTAAGCAAAAGGAATAGAAATGGGTATAATATTATAGGCAACACCGACTTGGGATTTGCAAAGGGCTTGGGGTTTGCAAAGGGCTAGGGCCTCTGGTTTCCACAACAAGGTTGTTAATCTTTTCATGATAATAGGCAGCTCCTGGATGAGGATGGACCACATTTCCAGGTGAACTCCCAGGTCCTGCCTACAACTCCCAGCCAGGTTAAAATGTGCTTTCTTTTTAAAATATATTTTTATATTTAAATATATTTAATTTAAATATATATATATATATATATATATATATATATATTTAAAATTAAATCTTTATTGTTCAGATTATTACATTTGTTCCTCTTTTTGCCCCCCATAGCTCTCCTCCACCCAGTTCCCACCCCACCCTCTGCCCTTACCCCTCCCACTGTCATCCATAGGTGTACGATTTTTGTCCAGTCTCTTCCTGCACTCCCACACCCCTTTCCCCCCAAGAATTGTCAGTCCACTCCCTTTCCATGCCCCTGGTTCTATTATATTCACCAGTTTACTCTGTTCATCAGATTTTTTATTCACTTGATTTTTAGATTCACTTGTTGATATGTATTTGCTGTTCATAATTTACCTTTTTCTTCTTCTTCCTCTTCTTAAAGAATACCTTTCAGCATTTCATATAATACTGGTTTGGTGGTGATGAACTCCTTTAGCTTTTTCTTATCTGTGAAGCTCTTTATCTGACCTTCAATTCTGAATGATAGCTTTGCTGGATAAAGTACTCTTGGTTGTAGGTTCTTGGTATTCATCACTTTGAATATTTCTTGCCACTCTCTTCTGGCCTGCATAGTTACTGTTGAGAAATCAGCTGACAGTCGTATGGGTACTCCCTTGTAGGTAACTGACTATTTTTCTCTTGCTGCTTTTAAGATTCTATCTTTGTCTTTTGCTCTTGGCATTTTAATTATGATGTGTCTTGGTGTGGTCCTCTTTGGATTCCTTTTGTTTGGGGTTCTCTTCGCTTCCTGGACTTGTAACTCTATTTCTTTCACCAGGTAGGGGAAGTTTTCTGTCATTATTTCTTCAAATATGTTTTCAATATCTTGCTCTCTCTCTTCTTCTGGCATCCCCATAATTCGGATGTTGGTACGATTGAAGTTTTCCCAGAGGCTCCTTACACTATCTTCATATTTTTGGATTCTTTTTTCTTTTTGCTTTTCTGGTTGGGTCTTTTTTGCTTCTTTGAATTTCAAATCTTTGACTTGATTCTTGGGATCCTCTTGTCTGCTGTTGGATCTCTGTATATTATTTTTTATTTCAGTCAGTGTATGCTTGATTTCTAGTTGGTCTTTTTTCATATCCTCCAGGGTCTCACTAAATTTATCAGCGGTTTCTAAAAAATTCTTGAAAAACCTTATAACCGTGGTTTTGAACTCTATATCCAGTCGTTTCCTTCCTCCATTTCTGTCATCTGTGACCTGTTTCTTTGTCTCCACATTTTTTATTCTTCCCTGTGTTGGTAGAGTGGCTTTGTGTGCTAGGTGTCCTATAGGGCCCAGTGGCTCAGCCTCCCCAATTACCTGAGGTGGACACTCTTGGTGCACCCCTTTGTGGGCTTTGTGCACAGTCTTGTTGTAGTTAAGCCTTGATTGTTGTAGGTATCACTGGGAGGAATTGACCTCCAGGCCAATTGGCTGTGAGAATCAGCTGTGTCTGCAGTGGGAGAACTTCTGTGCTGAAGACACCCTTCTGGGGCAAAACTTGCTTCAGTGGGGCTTTGGTGCTCACTGAGTCTGCCCCCTGAGTGTGTCCCTTATGGATCTGAGGAGTTGTAATCTGGATCGTCCCACTCTGACCACGGGGTACACTGGCTCTTGGATCTAAGGAGGTGCTAATTTAGCCTCTGCCTGAGGCTACCCAGCAGGAGCTACGAAGAGATCTGCAAATTCCCCTTCCTTTTTTGGGGTTTGGAGGTGCCCAAATGAGGCCCAGCTGTGAAGCAATACAAGCTGCTGTGGGACCTTGGGCCTTCTCTTGGACGTTCTGGGTCTGTCTGGCCAAGCTGCAGTTTGTTAGGTACTTTTCAGATTGCAAAGGGCCAGGGCATTCATATGCAAAAGCCTCTGTGCAGCCTGGGTGGGGCGGGGTCTCAGGGAATCAACAGGGTGGAGCAAGCAGCTATGGCTGATCCTCAGCCCTGCCCTAAGGGGCTCCGTCTCAGTGTCCCAGTAATCGGCTGCAAGCACCCCTGAGAGAAAGCCGCCTGTGACTTCCGAGTTCTGCCCCCTGCCAGACAGTCCAGTTTCTCCCCGTATGAGTCCTGGGTCCCCAGAGACCTCCTGGAACTGGAGTTCAGAGCAGTCGGGAGCTTTTGACTCCCTCCCGATTCAAAAAGACAGCCGCGTCCTCAGGTGCCAGCCCCTTGCTGCGCGCGCTCGAGCCTCCTTACCTCTGCACTTCCGCACCTCCTCTGAGTCTCGGTATGCTTTTCTCTTTCCTTCTAGTTGTAGAATTTCCACTCAGCCAGCCTTCCTGTAGTTCTGGATGATGTCCGTTTTGTCTTTTAGTTGTATTTTTGAAGTTGTTGTGGGAGGCAACAATTTCTGGTGTTTACCTATGCCGCCATCTTGGTTTCTGTAAAAAAATTTTCCTGGGACACATTCCTTTACATATTATCTATGGCTGTCATCCAGCTAAAACAGCAGAGTTTAGTATTTGCTGGAGAAATCCACAAAGCCTAAAACATTTACTATCTGGTGCTTTACAGAAAAAGTTTGTTGACTGATGATCTAAAAGATATAATGTGCCCGCCGGTGTGGCTCAGTGGTTGAGCATCGACCTATAAACCAACAGGTCATGGTTGGATTCCCAGTCAAGGGCACATGCCTGGGTTTCAGGGCTCGATTTCCAGTAGGGGGCGTGCAGGAGGCAGTTGATCAATGATTCTCTCTCATCATTGATATTTCTATCTCTCCCTCTCCCTTCCTCTGAAATGAATATAAATATATATTTTTTAAAAGCACAAAAAACTAAAAGATATGATGCAAGAAAAATTCTTTACAAGTCTCCAATGGAATCTAATTTAAAAAAATATGTTTTCAGGTACTAGCATTATCGAGATCACTTTGTAAATTATACAAATGTCTAATCACTATGTGTTCACCTGAACCTAATCCTATATAATAAAAGGCTAATATACCAATCGACCAAACAGTGGAACGACCTGTCAGTGCACCAGAAGCCGTGGGGAGTAGGCCTATGCTGTCAGTTGGACATCCCCAGAGGGCTCCTGGACTGCGAGAGGGCACAGGCCGGGCTGAGGGCCCCTCTGAGTGCACGAATTTCGTGCACTGGGCCTCTAGTATAAAATAATATTGAATGTCAACTGTAACTGAAAACTTTAAAAATATCTTTTTTTCTATATCGTGAATATATTCTCTTTAAATGGTTTTAAAAGAATTCATGACATGAGGTTCCACATTGAAAGATTACAGAAAAGTCTCTCTTCAACCTCTGTCCTCAGCTACCTGTTCCCTTCCCTGGAGGCCCTATTATCAAATGTTCTGGTTTCTTCCAGAGACATAGCATGCAAAGATGATTGTTTTACCCTAATGCTTAAGCAGCATTCTTATTTCAGATGATACCGAATTTTTGGACTGGAACCCGGGTTCTTTGTCCACTGGAATCGAAGAATGAATCCACGGACAGAAAGTGGTATAGCAAAGGTGGAGATTTATTGAAGAACAAGTACAGACTTCCACATGGGGAGAGGGAAAGAGTCCCACAGAACTGACTCCCATGTAGGGAGGGGGAAGAGTCCCTCTGAGTTCCTCTTCCCTACAGCTTATAAAGGCTGCAGATCCTGGTGCCTTGATATCCCCTCTGATTGGTCACTATTCCCTTAGCCTGGTTACTATAGTAACTCCGGGGCTCAAAGGTCGAACCTCACTTGGGACATGTGAGGTTCTCCCCCCTCCTTCCTTATGGTTTTCCTATTCCCTTTGGGCTTTCTTCTCCTCCTTCTGAATGAAGGGCTTCCTTCTCTTTATTTTGTAAATATAGACCTATCTTGGCTATTTCCAGTTCCCTTGTCTTATGTAAATATATCTTCACCTGGCTTCCTTGTGTTATGGAAATGTACCTTCTCCCAGTCTGCAGCACTGCGCTTTTCCATGGACCCCAATTCTAAAAAATCCCTAAGCCTGCCTATGTTCCCCCAAAATTCCTGCTTTACAGATGAGAGTACATTTCTCTATTAAGTAAAAAAAAAAGAAGAAGAAGAAGAAGAAGAAGAAGAAGAAGAAGAAGAAGAAGAAGAAGAAGAAGAAGAAGAAAAAGAAGAAGAAGAAGAAGAAGAAGAATTATGAGATTTTGAGAAAAAGTATACAGGGGAAAGGTCCGTACTTAGTTCACTTGTCATAGATATTGTGCACATGCTGTGGGCCCAACCCTGAATTGATGCAGCAGAGAATATGGAAGACCTGTAGGATGTGGTCTAACTGGGGAAGGGCCTAATTCAGTGTTTGAACCAAATCCTGATAGATGAGCAGGAGTTGAGTGGATGCATCTTTGTATCATAAACACTGGCAAAACCAATCATTGGCTAAACCAAACATTTCCCAAGGCTTCCCCTGTAATATAGTGAGACTGCCTCCTCAAATCTAGAACGTCCTGAAAATTGAGTTGTGAGTACTGTTGGTATTCTCATTAGTAGTCAGACACCGTGGTCGTGAGAAACCCAGGTTCCCCTCCTAGATTTTAGGAGAACTCTAGAATCCCCTTTCTCTTCCCTTTCCTACTTCAGCTGCTGTCTAGATCAGCACTATCCAAAAGATAAAATGTGAGCCACATGTATTATTTGAAATTTTCTGCTAGCCATATTAAAAAGCAAAAAGAAGCATTAATTAATTTTAGTAATATATTTTAACACAATATATCTAAAATATTATAATTTTAACTTATAATCATAAAATTATTAATGGCCTATTTTACTCTTTTTTTTTCTCATATGAAGTCTTTGAAATTTGGTGTGGATTTTATACTTACAGCACATCTCAATTCAGAACAGCCACATTTTGAGTGCTCACTAGCATTATGTGGGAGAGTGCTTTCTGATAGGAGATACTACATAACAACTAACCCCCCAAATCCCAATGGCTTACAAAAGCAAGCAAGTGGTTGTGGATCTGTAACACCTGGCTTCTGGCTGCAGGTAGGTTTCTGGTCTGCCACACATATATCACCAGTGGCTATCCAGGGCATGCTCTTCTCATGGCCAATGGTGGAAGTGCAAAAGAGGTCAAGCCAAACCAAATCACTGAGGGTTGGGATTTATTCTCTGCCTACAGTAAACCCTGGTAAAGGAGGGGGACGGAAGGAAGAACTGAGAACAAACAGTCCATTCTACCACACTCCCTCTTCTGATAAATCAACTATGCAATTTAAATGTTTCCTCTCTTGATGCAAATCAAAACAACAATGAGGTACCATCTCACACCTGTCAGACTGGCTATCATCAACAAATCAACAAACGACAAGTGCTGGAGAGGATGTGGAGAAAAAGGAACACTCGTGCACTGCTGGTGGGAATGCAGACTGGTGCAGCCACTATGGAAGACAGTATAGAGTTTTCTCAAAAAGTTAAAAATGGAACTCCCATTTGACCCAGTGATCCCACTTCTAGGAATATATCCCAAGAAACCAGAAACACCAATCAGAAATGATATATGCACCCATATGTTCATAGTAGCACAATTCACCATAGCTAAGATCTGGAAACAGCCTAAGTGCCCATCAGTAGATGAATGGATTAGAAAACTGTGGTACATCTACACGATGGAATACTATGCTGCTGTAAAAAAGAAGGAACTCTTACCATTTGTAACGGCATGGATGGAACTGGAGAGCATTATGCTAAGTGAAATAAGCCAGTCAATGAAGGAAAAATACCACATGATCTCACTCATTCATGGATAATAAAGACCATTATAAACTTATGAACAATAATAGATACAGAGGCAGAGCTGCCTCAAACAGATTGTCAAACTGCAGCGGGAAGGCCAGGGAGGGTTGGGGGGCAGGAGGGAGGGGAGTAAGAGATCAACTGAAGGACTTGTATGCATGCATATAAGCATAACCAATGGACATAAGACACTGGGGAGTAGGGGAGGCCAGGGGATTGTCAAGAGTGGGGGGGAAAAAAGGACACATACGTAATACCCTTTGTAATACTTTAAGCAATAAAAAATAAAAATAAATGTTTCCTCTCTCTGCACTTGCATCATTATCTATTCAGTTGCTCATATTAGAAGACTAAGATACAAGCGAAGGTCCAGATTCGAAAGGGAGGAGCATTTGTTCAATTTTAGATATATTGACTTTGAGGTGATTATGGGATAGTCAGACAGATGAGGAGACTGTTGGCTGTAAATATTCAGAGCCAAATCATTTTGGTTGTTTATTTCCCACTCAAGCTCCTACAGGTTTTGTGAGTGGGACTAATGAGTATGACTAGTTTCTTTTTAAAATATATTTTTATTGATTTCAGAGAGGAAGGGAGAGGCAGAGAGAGATAGAGAAACATCAATGATGAGAGAATCATTGATCAGCTGCCTCCTGCATGCCCCACACTGAGGACTGAGCCTGCAACCAGGGCATGTGCCCCGATGCAGTATCGAACCGTGACCTCCTGGTTCATAGGTCAACACTCAAACAATGAGCCATGCCTGCTAGGCCCATACAGATTTTTATTACTTCAGAGAAGTTGTATGACTGAAGGGCACTGCCAGGTTATATTTTTAATCCAGATCTGCTTTAGTCCATCATTTCTAAAGATTATTCTGAAACAGGGTTTTCTCTATTTGTGTAAATACACTTGAGTCATCACATCTTGTGCAAATTGTCTGGATTGATTAATGGTCTCTTGTTTGCTTCCTTTTGCTTATTGTATTTATAGTTCACATTACTTATAATTGTTGGATAACATAATATGGACCAGATGGCTTCATTATTCTGTGTTTCACATTTTGAATTTTAAATGTTGTGTTGGACTGTCTGCCAGTGGCTAGCTGTGTCCCGGAGGAGATGATGAGGAAAGACTGAAGTTCAAAGACCCCAGGCCAGATATGGACAGTAAATGTTGTTGAAGTATTAGCTTTGGAGGTTTCTGCTAGTCTCTTTGCCCTTAGTTTCATTTGTGAGTTTAGACTGGAAGGCCAGGGAGAGAGAAAGAAACTGCAGTAAAGGACTTCTGAATCACTCAGCAGGCCCATGATGGCCTTGTGTTTAAAAAGACTTTTTACCAATAAGTTCACATAATTTATTATATGTTAGAAATTTAAACTATAGCTACTAATATTAAAAAATAAGAGAATCAGTTAGGGGCCCAGCGGGAAACAGGGGGTATGCTCAAAATGAAAAACAGAGAAACAGTTACAGGACTATTTACAATAGTATGGGTCAAAGAAAACTAGATACAGTGAAGTAATCTAGACTTGGATGGGCAAGAGGAGGGAGAACCCAGAGAGAACAACTATAGCTATGGGAAAGGGTAATGTTATACAATAGATTTCACAGTAAGTTTTAATATCTGGAAAGATAAATTACTGCCCTTGATGGGGAAAATGAGACATTTTCGGGGGGCTAGCAATCTGAATCTGTGCCAGTAACCTAATGCACATTCTTGTTAGCCTATAGCAGTGATGGCGAACCTTTTGAGCTCGGCGTGTCAGCATTTTGAAAACCCTAACCTAACTCTGGTGCCGTGTCACAGATAGAAATTTTTTGATATTTGCAACCATAGTAAAACAAAGACTTATATTTTTGATACTTATTTTATACATTTAAATGCCATTTAACAAAGAAAAATCAACCAAAAAAATGAGTTCGTGTGTCACCTCTGACACGCGTGTCATAGGTTCACCATCACTGGCCTATAGTCTAATTACTGCCCCTTCTTTAATTATCTGGTCCTGCAAGACTGTTTACCTAAGTACTACTCCCATTTTAGAGAGGCCATAAACCATGAGCAATGGATGGAGTTATCAGCACTGGCACCAGGCCAGGCCTTTAGATGTGGTCTCAAGGCCCCCAAACGTGGGGCTTTTTGCAAACCCACGAAAGGTCTGGAAGTATGATCCATATCTGGGGGACAAGGAAGCCAAAGGGTATAAAGGGAAAGCTTCCTCCATATTGGTTTGCTCAGGATTTGGAGAGAAACAGTCTCCCCTGAGTCCTGTACCGGTACATGTGAAACATCTGAAAATAAATGGGTTTTTCCTGTGCCTCCAGTACTCCTGTGTATTTCTCGGTCGCCTGGTAAATTCTGTAACACCCTCACTGTTTTTCTTTAATTCTTATTAGCTTTATTTTTTCTTACATTTATTCTTCTAGATGATCTTTTAAATCATTTCACTCATTTAAAAAGTCCTATTTTTTATGGTGATTAGAATGATATTTATATATTACTTTTTTGAAATTGACATTTGTCTTCCCCTCCAGAAAAATGTTCTAACTTTCCATTTAATCAGGTCACCTTTTCTTTTCCATGAGTATAGATAATCAAAAGTTGACTGCAATGATGCTCAATGTTTTATGTATTTTATTTGAATATCTGAAAGTAATATCCATTTTACATTAAGCAAATAGTGCTCATTTAGTTAACCACTTAATAGTCTAAACATTTCTAACATTTTGAGCACGTAATTTTGAATACAAAAATTCTTCTTGTTCTAAGAACTACTGAAAACCTTGATTAGGTTGGAGAGAAGGAAAGGTATTAAAATTAGCTTAATTAATTTTACATAACAGACAATCATGTATAACTTTTTCATTTGCTATGCAACATTGTCTTTTTTAAAAAATTGATTTTAGAGAGAGAAACATTGATTTGTTGTTTCACTTATTTATGCATTCATTCGTTGGAGTATTGAGATGACACTCCAACCAACTGAGCTACCCAGCCAGGGTGAAACTTTGTCTCTTTTATAGCTTTTGATTTTTTTATGTAGCAAAGACATGAGGAAGCAGACTTAGTATGTATATCAAATTAAGTTCATAATTTCTTGGTGAATCAGGATTAGGAGTTTATCTAGAACTACTCAACAATCATTAATGAAGCTGCTTGGACATTTCTAACATCCTCCACTTCCCCATACTCAGTACCTTGATGCTTAGAGAGGAAAGAGACCACTTTCATTTTATTTTATATATTGAATTGAATTGAATTTATCGGGGTAACATTGGTTAATAAAATTATATAGGTTTTAGGGATATAAGTCTATAATACCTCATCTGTAGAAAGAGACTACTTTTAATAGCAAGACTCCCCAATGAGTGGGAATGATCAAAAGATGTTATCAACATTAGCAGTTATTTTTCTTTTATGTTTTAGTGAGATTTTGGTCTTGCAGAGTAAGATGAAAGGGGCAGCCTCTATTTATTACTTGGGTTTCCCTACAGAAATGGTTCTGGGAACACCAACATGCTGGTACCCTTACCTGAGACAGAGGGTGTTTGCAGATGGACTGTGGGATGAAGAGGAGAAAGTTCTTTCTGTCTCCATTCTGGGTCAAGAATCAGCTGATACTTTACTTTGTCTTAACCTCTCCTCTATCCTGGCAAGGACAAATCTAATTTTATTTAAAGAAGACTGGGGCTAAACCAAAAACTACAAAACTATGAAAGGGAACTACTTTGGGACATTATTTTTCTTGACACCTTTATCTAAAGTGAAGTAGGCATGAGGATGTGAGGGGAAGGTCTAAATGTGGTATGTTTGGGGGAAGGAATGCAGGGTTAATTTTATATATATATATATTTCCTGAAGTATTTATCTTTAATTCCATTTAAACCTCTTGCAGACTATGCAATCAGTTAGCTGAAGTGAAACAGCAAAAGGAAGAGAAAACAAAGTAAGATACTTATGCCCAAAACAGAGCAAGGACAAAAGAATTTCATAAGGTGAGCAGGGTGCCCTACCATTTTTCATGTCAAAGACAGGGCACAACTGAAACTGCTAAATTTTATTCCCTCCACAAAAAACTAAAGAAACTTCAAGCCAAAAATATATGCTGAGTTTCTACAAAAAGTGTAATGGGTTTTTTATAAAAATTATGTGTAACATAGGCACAATTATTTAAAGTTAATACATTTTTATTTAAGGAATTCACATGTTGTGATTTCTTAAGTTCCTCTTGAGTCTCAGTCTTAGTCCCTTTCAAAAATATATTTTTTTCTCTCAGGGTCACCTGACTGGGTCAGAGCAACGTGAGCAGTGGCTTGTGGTGGAGATACCCAGAGGAGAAGCCTCGAAAGTCCACTGGTCCCCACCACAGACCACACCAGTGTGAAGTTTGGTGACCCCTGAGTGACCCTCTTCAGGGCCGTACAGGATCCCCTCCTTGCCTGCCACCCCCGCCCGCTCTGCCCAGAGAGTCTGATGGCAGCAGCTGTGCTGAGGTGCCCAACTGAGGTTGGTGTGACCTTTGAGGATGTCGCTGTGTACTTCTCCAGAACAGAATGGCACCTCCTTAATGAGGCTCAGAGACACCTGTACCTTGATGTGATGCTGGAGAATTTTGCTCTTATATCCTCACTGGGTTGCTGCTGTGGAACACAGGATCTGGAGGCATCCATTGAACAGAATGTTTCTGTAAGAGTATCACAGGCAAAGAACAACAAAGTAGTTTTGTCTTCCCAGAAGAGTCACCCCTGTGAGAGTTGTGGTGCAGTCTTGAGGGACATTTTCCAGTTGGTTGAGCAGCAGGGAACACAACACAGCCTGCAACTGTTGAGGTGTGGGGCATGTGTAAAACCATTTTATTTCAGTGCAAAGCGTCACCAGCACCAGGACCAGCACATGAGAGTAAAGTGTTTCATAAGAGGTGTGGACAGGGCCTCACTTGTGAAGACCTGCAAATTCAGTGTGTCCCAGAAGCTGTTTACGGGTCAGAAGGTTGGACTCGGCATCCTTACTGCTTTAAGACAACTTCAGCAACAGGCTACTCATATCAAGGACAAACCAAGTGAAATCTCAATGTTTGGGGTGACATTTCAAAACAGAAAAAATTACTATACCAAGAAAGAATGTAAAAAAAGCCATTGACTGCAATGACACACTCGTTCCAGACCAAGCTGTTCAAACTGGAAAGCAGTGTTTTGTGGGCCCTGAAAGTAAAAAATGTTTTAAAGGAATCTCTGACCTTCGTTATCAGAAAATTCACTCATTGGAAAAGCCATATGAGTGCAGTGAGTATGGGAAATGTTTTAAATATCGGTGCTTCCTTATTCAACACTGTCAAGTTCACTCTGGAGAAAAGCCTTATGAGTGTGCTGAATGTGGGAAATCCTTTAGTTGAAGTTCCAACCTCATTACACACCAGAGACTTCACACTGGAGAAAAGCCATATGAGTGTGGTGAATGTGGGAAATCCTTTAATCACAGTTCCAACCTCATTTCACACCAGAAGTTCACACTGGAGAAAAGCCTTATGAGTGCAGTGAATGTGGAAAATGTTTTATCAATAACTTTCATCTTCTTTATCATAAGAGACTTCACTCTGGTAAAAGGCCTTATGGGTGCAGTGAATGCAGGAAATCTTTTATCAGTAACTCTGATATTCATTGTCACCAGAGAGTTCACACTGGAGAAAAGCTATATGAGTGTGGTGAATGTGGGAAATCCTTTAGCCACAGTTCCAACCTCATTACACAACAGAGAGTTCACACTGGTGAAAAGCCTTGTAAGTGCAGTGAATGTGGAAAATCTTTTACCAGTAGGTCTGGACTCTGCTATCATCAGAGTTTACACTGGAGAAAGACCAAATGAGTGCACTGATTGTGGAAAATCTTTTATCAAGAGTTCTCATCTTCATACTCATCAGAGTTCACAAAGGAGAATGGCTTTTTGAGTGCTGTGAGTGTGGGTAAGCTTTTAGTGAAAATTCTAACCTCTGGACACATGAGAGTACACATTAGAGGAAGTTTTTAGATGTGTAGGAAATGTAGTTTCTTATTTTAGTGTTAACAACACTGGAGGAAACTCAGGCTTCAGTTGTCTGACTTTCATGTCATAAACCCCATCCTCAACAGTAGGGAGATTTTCCATAATTTTAGTTATGTGAGAAGCATGTTTACTTATGCTATATTTTCTAACCTGCCCAGGGCTTAGTGCAGAATTCTGTGACGGAATTCATTTCACCTGTACCAACACTGAGCAAGTCGCCACAGTGTTCATCAGTCACCATCCTAATGTCCTCAGGGAAGCTGAATTTGTTCTCTTATTAGTTGGAGGAAATTAGTAACCTGAGCCTTACAGTGGTTCTCAACCTTCCTAATGCCATGACCCTTTAATACAGTTCCTCATGTTGTGGTGACCCCCAACCATAAAATTATTTTCGTTGCTACTTCATAACTGGAATTTTGCTACTTTTATGAATCGTAATGTAAATATCTGATATGCAGGATGTATTTTCAGGGGTAGCGACCCACAGGTTGAGAACCGCTGCTTTAGGAGATCTGCATTTCATTTACTCTATTTAGGGCATGAACCTGACCCATTGTTGACTCCAGAGAACATCACCTGAGTTTAGCTGGCAGCTTCCAGAAAAAACTTCTTTCAGAGACATGATTTCCCTAGATACCTCTGGTGAATATTTCCAGTGTTGATGTCACCATCAGAAGACTGGTTGGGTCCATGTCCTTTTGGTTTTTAAAATAATAAAGGCCTTTTTGTTTAAGTCCTCTTTAAAAATATATTTAAAAAAATACTTTTTTGGCCCTAACCGGTTTGGCTCAGTGGATAGAGTGTCAGCCTGCGGACTCAAGGGTCCCAGGTTCAATTCTGGTCAAGGGCATGTACCTTGGTTGCAGGCACATACCCAGTAGGGAGTGTGCAGGAGGCAGCTGATCGATGTCTCTCTCTCATTGATGTTTCTGACTCTCTATCCCTCTCCCTTCCTTTCTGTAAAAAATTAATAAAATATATTTTAAAAAATACTTTTTTGCTTAATCATAGCTGTCATGTCAGTCCATACACAATTCTCTTATTTTTATTTATTTGTTCATTAGAGGCCCGGTGCATGGATTCATGCACTGGTGGAGTCCCTTGGCCTGGCCTGCAGGGATTGTGCCGAAACCAGCTCTCCGACATCCACTTAGGGGTCCCAGATAGTGCAAGAGGGCACAGGCCAGGCTGAGGGACCCCACCAATGTGTGAATGCCGCATCCATTTGAGGCTAGGGCTCAAGGTCTAGAGAAGGGGCTGACGCACAAATGGGTATACTAGACAAGAAATATAAATTTAGAAGGCATGGGGGAGCCAGGCAGAAACCTCTCTAGCAGAGAGGTTCCACTTGGGCCCAGGCCCTGTTAGCTTTTATTTACTTGAATACACATTTGCCCTTTAGGAATGCAAACAAGCATATCAATGGTAAAGTTTGGTAAACAATAAAAAGATTATCAGGTTAGGGTAGTGGTTGGCAAACTGCGGCTCGGCAAACCGTGACTCGCGAGCCACATGCGGCTCTTTGGCCCCTTGAGTGTGGCTCTTCCACAAAATACCGGCTCTTCCACAAAATACCGACTTCTGCGCATGGGCCACGGAATTTCAATTGCACTGTATGTGTGCGCCCGCATGTGGTATTTTGTGGAAGAGCCACACTCAAGGGGCCAAAGAGCCGCATGTGGCTCGCGAGCCGTGGTTTGCCGTCCACGGGGTTAGGGGATTGCCTTCAGCCAGCAGCAGGGCAATATTATGCTGATTTTCAGCCCTGCTGAATATCAAAGTCCATTAGCTGCCGGGGGTCTTTCTCAGCATCTAGAAGGGTTCAGGAATCTGGAGAAGGAACTGCGTGTAAATTAATAAAGAGACTAGCAATATAAATTTGGAATACATGGGGGAGCCAGAGGAGACTTAGCTATAGTAACCAAGTTCTCTGAATCTCTGGACCCCTAGCTTTTTATTAACACAAATTGCCCTAAAGCAAAGCAGATATACATATCAAAGATAAGGTTTGGGCCTCATATACAGTATATAAATATATATTGTGACATATTTATGCATTTCAGTTCTCTATTATATGTTTTGAAACTTTATTTTCTATTTTTCATATTAATTCATATCGTTATTATTTTTTAACAATTTCTTAGTGATTTCTTCCTCAGTACTTCAACTGTCCTTTTGTTCTTTGATTTTTCTCTTTCATGGAGGCCATGTTCTTTAGAAGCTTGTTTAGACCAAGTTAATGGCCTTTTAGGCTTCCTCCACGTGAATAGGAGTTCACTTTTTGAAGAATAAGAATTCTATATCACAGGGGGGGCATCAGAATTTTAGAGGTGCTTAGGTGGGGCATGGCCAAAAAAGGTTGGGAACCACTGTTCCAACCCAATATGTAGATGCTTTACTTTTTGCTCTAGGACATGTCAGATTCCTTAAAGGACACAATTTGCCTATTACAACAGCTAGTCATAAAAGGACATAAAGTCTCAAAGGACAAGCTTTGATTCTGTTTACCCTGGGTAAAATACCTTGTTTATCTAATATTGAAAGATGGATGAACAAAAATAGATACAGAGACAAAGAAGCAGCAAACAGACTGTCAAACTTCAGTGGAAAGGCAGGGGAGGGTTGGGGGATGGGGTAAGAGATCAACCGAAGGACTTGTACGTATGCATATAAGCATAACCAATGGACACAGACACTGGGGGGTGAGGGTATGTGTGTGGGGGTGGGGATGGGGGAGGCCAGGAGGAGGTTAATGGGGGAAAGAGGAGACATATGTACTACTATTTGTAATACTTTAAACACTTAAAAATAAATAAATAAAGATGGGCTACTAATTAACCCTGAAAGTCTCAGAGGAATAAAATCCTTTCTTTTCTAAAAAACAAACAAAGAAACAGCTTAGAATTTTCCTGGATCTGACTGGATACTATCACAACTGGATTCCAAAAATTTTTATTAGTGGCTCAGCCTCTATATGTCTTATTATAAAGTCAAAATGACCTGATCCAATTCAGTGGAACCAAGAATGGAAACAAGCTGTAAAATCTCTAAAGACTTATCTATAGCTCCTGGTCTAGGATACCTTAATTATAAACTTTCTAACTTTTTATACATGGAAATAAAGGGAATACTTTAGAACTCAAAAATGTTGAGATTATCACAGACCTATAGGACATTATGGTCAGCAGTTAAAAACAGTAGCTAGAAAGCTCCTCTGTATGACAGCCATCTCTGCTATAGATATGTTATGCAAACAAACAAAAAAGATAATTACAGGCTCTCTTTTGTTTATGTTATTCGTTCAGTTGAATCTTCACTGAATTCTCATCACACTTGACAGTCAACTGGCTCTTGCTTTCTGCACCTATTATTTAATTTGATGTAACAGTCTTAACCCAGCAACTTTGCTACTTTCTTTCTCCACAATTGTGTCTTGCTTAGTGACCATAATCTTGTTCCTAAGAATAATTTACAGGAAACTCCTATTGAAAAGGCTGACTTAATTTGGTTTACACATAGATCTTTGAAAGATAAACAGAGATGTTACCAAGTTGGATATGCAATAGCTTCCATGGTAGACATAATTGAATGTTCTTATTTACCTGAATAAGGTCTGGCTAATAAGCTGAATTAATTGTTCTAACTTGGACTTGTAAATTGGCCAAAGATCAAATAGTCAATATTTGCACTAATAGTAGCTAAAGCCTTGGTGTAGCTCACAACTCTAAAATGTTGTAGAAGCAGTGAGGCTTCTTAACTTTCTCAGGGAAGAATAGAAAATAGGTTGAAGAATTATTAGATGTCATACAGAATTGAAACAATAGGCAATTATCAAAATTCTAGATCATTCTAAAGCTGCCACAATGAAAGCAACAGGAAATCATTTAGCTGATGCTGCAGCTAGACAGGCAGCATTAAACAGCCAAATTATCTAAACCTTAGAATGCATCTTACTTCCTATTAAATCAATAAAAACTTTCTTTTACAGTTTCAATGGACAACTGCATAAGAATAAAAGAGGATATAGCAACAAAAAGGGAGAAATTTTGACCCAGACAAGCAGACATGGTTCCCTATAGGGACTCAATTACCTGTACTTTAACATGCACATGAGCTAACACATTGGGGTCCTAAAATATGATTTTATAGAGTAAACAATATTACTGGAAAACTTCTACTGTAGCTCATAAAGTGTGTAGCAGATGTTCTATTTATCCAAATATAACCCTAAAGTCATCCCAAGTGTCCCAAGGACATTTTCCACTTTCTTTAAATCTATTTGAGGTATGGTAATTGGATTTTATCTAAATGCCACTATCTCAAGAATACAAATATTTGTTAGTTATGATTTGTATCTTGTGTGTATGTGTGTGTGTTTTACTGGATTGAGGCATTCCCTTGGAGGAGAGCAACAGACTTAATGCTAGGTAAATTGTTATTTAAAAAAGTTAATTCCCAATTAGGGAATTTTCTCTGAGTTACAGTGATTGAGGGACTCATTTTACTGGGCAAATAATGCAATCTACTTGTAATAGTTGGCCTATTCTATAGTATATTTATTGTGCCTATCACTTTGGTTCTATGGATTGGTGGACCATACGAATGGTACAATTAAAATGTAACTAGGGCCCTAGCTGGTTTGGCTCAGTGGATAGAGCATGGGCCTGCAGACCAAAGGGTCCCGGGTTTGATTCTGGTCAAGGGTACCCTACCTCGGTTGCAGGCTCCTCCCCAGCCCAGGCCCTGTCCAGGCCCTGTTCAGGGCATGTGCAGGAGGCAACCAATCAATGTGTTTCTCTCACATCGATAATTTCTTTCTGTCTTTCCCTCTCTCTCCACTCTCTAAAAATCAATGGAAAAATATCCTTGGGTGAGGATTAAAAAACAAACAAAAAAACTCAACTAGGTAAATTTGTAGAAGCTTTTCATTTCCTTGGTTTAAAACTCTTTTATAGTACTTCTCAACTTGAAATCTACTTATTTTGGTAAACACACAGTTTTTCCTATTAAATAGTCACTGGTCATCCTTTGCATCAAGATAAAGAGACATATGAATCAACCTTACAAAAAAACTAGTGGCCTGGTGCATGAATTTGTGCACATTGAAAGGAAATTAATTAGAAGAAATATTTTGATATCGCTATTCGCCCTTTCTCTATAATAGAAGTGTCAACCAAATTCATGATCGACAATGACAGATTGAAACACACGCGTGCAATTGGCACCAGCAAGAGCTTTATATGTATTGCGTGCGCATGAGTCAACTTAGCCATATATATATACATATATACTAGAGGCCCAGTGCACGAAATTCGTGCAGGGGGGTCCCTCAGCCCTACCTGCACCCTCTCCAATCCAGGAGCCCTCAGGGGATGTCCTACTGATGGCTTGGGCCCACTCCCCATGGTTCTCTGCTCTCTGCGGAGCCTGCGTGCTCCATACCATGGTGATGGGCAAGCAGGCCCTGCTGGGTGCTGCCTGCAGGCTGAGCTTGCCTGCTCCCGGGCCGCGCTTGCCTGCTTGCGGGTCGCCGCGGTGACGGCCAAACAGGCCCTGCTGGCTGCAGACACTCCAGAAGCGGCAGAGCAGCAAGGCTTGATCCACTACTGGAGTGGGCAGATCCTGCCTCTCCGCTTGGTCCCCGCGACCCCTGGCCGGGCTGACAGGCCCAAACACTCCAGTGGCGAGGCTGAGGGGACTGGGCGCCACCATCTTGTGGCTATGGGGGCTGCCATCTTTGTGACAGAGTGACGTTTAATTTGCATATTACTCTTTTATTAGATAGGATAGAATAAACTTGCTTAATTAGACCTGCTTTCTGATGTAGCTAAACTTTTTCCAGCCCAGTGAAGCACCCCAACTTCTCTTTAAGGTAATTGTCAGCAACACAGCAGTAAATATCAATACGAAGCAGATTATTATTGTAGATCACAGAGAGAGAACAAAGGGTAAAATATTTAACTGCTGTAGTGTTTGACTATATGCTGCGCAGTGAGAAAACCTGAAGTCATTTTCAAAGTCCACCATTTCTTTCTTTCTTTTTTTTTAAATATATTTTATTGACTCTTTACAGAGAGGAAGGGAGAGGGATAGACAGAAACATCGATGAGAGAGAAACATCGATCAGCTGCCTTCTGCACACCTCCCACTGGGGATGTGCCCACAACCAAGGTACATGCCCTTGACAGGAATCGAACCTGGGACCCTTCAGTTCACAGGCCGACGCTCTATCCACTGAGCCAAACCAGTAAGGGCAAGGTTCATCATTTCTTACTTCTTTTCAGTCGGGTCAAGTTTCTAAGCTTTCTAAATCTCCATTTTCCAGCTAATGAAAAGAAAATAGGATTCCACTGAGTCTCCTATCTACATACTCCAGGACTTCTGTGAGGATCAAATGAGATGAGGCATGGAAAAATGCTTCACAGACATTTGGTTAAAGTGAAAAATGTTTGTACCTGGGCTGATGAAACTCCAAGGAGGCTAGTTGCTAGGGAGAGGAAGCCAGGAGTTGCTATGTGATGTCATTACCCAGCGCCCACAGCCACTGTTTTTGGGCTGGGATGGGCTGTGGGCCGCATCTTGTGCCATGGGGGTCTCTGTAGCATTGGTTGCGATTTGGTGGGGTGTCACTCCAGGGTGATGGTGGGGCCTGTGTCCCACTTGTGGGATATCAAGTGTTCCTTTGTGGGTGCCAGGTCAGGGCTGCCATTCTTCTGTGAATGGCCAGTGCACATCACCACAGCTCCTGCATTGAGCGTCTGCCCCTGGTGGTCAGTGCGCATCATAGAGACTGGTTGGACAGTCAGACACTTAGCATATTATCCTTTTATATATATAAATATATTCTGCATTATTATCAATAACATATTAACCAACTTATAGAAACTAATATATTAGTGACATTCATTCCAAGAGACAAAGATTTTAAAGACCGTGACTAACAACCAGGAGATTTTGTCCATTGGAAAAGACATTAATTGAAGATGCTCTTCAACATTGTTGAGATGGATTTTATGGCATCTGCCCCTGTCTGACATTTGCCTCCACCTACAGTGGATATTAAAGATTTCTCAAGGATGAGAAGCTGCCAACATCAGAAATAGACAGCTTGCCGAAACCGGTTTGGCTCAGTGGATAGAGCGTCGGCCTGCGGACTGAAAGGTCCCAGGTTCGATTCCGGTCAAGGGCATGTACCTGGGTTGCGGGCACATCCCTAGTAGGAGATGTGCAAGAGGCAACTGATCGATGTTTCTCTCTCATCGATGTTTCTAACTCTCTATCTCTCTCCCTTCCTCTCTGTAAAAAATCAATAAAATATATATATAAAAAAAGAAAGAAATAGACAGCTTATCCCAAGACATCAACAAAGTCTACAATTTATAAATCTACACATTAGTGTTGAACTTTGTTATCTGTCTGCTAATAATCTTAGTCATAATAATAATTGTACTTATTCTTTGGATATATAGCCCAACTGTTAATAATTGCTGAAGGTATCCTATATAATAAAAGCCTAATATGCTAAGTGTCCGGTCGTCTGGTCATCTGTTCAACCAATCAAAGCATAATATGCTAATGATATGCTAAGGCCGCTCAACCCCTCGCCATGACGTGCACTGACCACCAGGAAGCAGATAGTCAACTGGTCAACCAGTCACTGTGACGTGCACTGACCACCACGAGGCAGATGCTCTGACTGGTAGGTTAGCTTGCTGCTGGCTTCCAGCCAATCAGGACTGAGAGAGACTGGACATGCCCTGGAGCCCTCCCATGGAACCTCCCCGGCTGGCCAACCTCCCACGTCCTTCCCTGGCCCCGATCGTGCACTGGTGGGGTCCCTTGGCCTAACCTGTGCCCTCTTGCAATCCCAGACCCCTCGGGGGATGTTGGAGAGCCGGTTTCAGCCCAATCCCACAGGCCAGGCTGAGGGACCCCACTGGTGCATGAATTTGTGCACCAGGCCTCTAGTATAAGATAACTTTAGTATTATCAATAATACTCTTAATGGCTTTGCTTTTGAAATTTATAAGGAATGCTTTTGCAAAGGAAGGAAAGGAATGTGTGTTTGTAAGAGAAGTTAAAAGTAAGTTGTTTGTTCTAAAACTTGGTTATTTCTGAATGAGTAAAAAAAGACTAAGAAGAATTTAAAAAGTTATAGAACAGTGGTTCTCAACCTTCCTAATGCCACGGCCCTTTAATACATTTCCTCATGTTGTGGTGACCCCCAACCATAAAATTATTTTCATTGCTACTTCATAACTGTAATTTTGCTAGTTATGAATCGTAATATAAATATCTGATATGCAGGATGTATTTTCATTGTTACAAATTGAACATAATTAAAGCATAGTGATTAATCACAAAAACAATATGTAATTATATGTGTGTTTTTCTGATGGTCTTAGGCGACCCCTGTGAAAGGGTCGTTCGACCCCCAAAGGGGTCGCGACCCACAGGTTGAGAACCGCTGTTATAGAAGGTCAGTGGAAAAGAAATATTGAGAAGGGAATTTTATGTATAAATGTTAGAAATCAATTATGGGAATGTGTTTGCCCCTTATCCCAACAAGGACTGCTAACTATATTCAGATGGAAGTTGAAGTGTTTATAAAATCATGGCTGTCTATAACTACTGCTGAAGCACAGCACATTTACTTATGAAACTCTTGCTGTCCTTCTTGCCTCTGAAATTTTTAGATGGTAATTGTATTATAGCATTGTGTTCTTATAGCCATGTCTCTGAATAAAATTACACTTACAGCTTCCAATTGCACAAATAGTGGGAATCAGATTAATAATAAATGGCACTTGAGTGCTTCCCGTGGGAAGTAGATAGGACATAGTAAATGGGAACTCATTTCATGATCAGATTATGAAGACTGAAGAGGTGTATGGTATGACCTTAAAGTATAAGCAAATGTTTTCTTTCTTTTTTTTTAAACATGTTTTATTGATTTTTAAAAATATTTTATTGATTTTTTACAGAAAGGAAGGGAGAGAGATAGGAGTCAGAAACATCGATGAGAGAGAAACATCAATCAGCTGCCTCCTGCACATCTCCTACTGGGGATGTGCCCGCAACCCAGGTACATGCCCCTGACCAGAATCGAACCTGGGACCCTTCAGTCTGCAGGCTGACGCTCTATCCACTGAGCCAAACCGGTTTCGGCTTATTGATTTTTTACAGAGAGGAAGGGAGAGGGATAGAGAGTTAGAAACATCGATGAGAGAGACATCGATCAGCTTTCTCCTGCATACCCCCCACTGGGGATGTGCCCGCAACCAAGGTACATACCCTTGACCGAAATCAAACCCGGGACCCTTTAGACCACAGGCCGATGGTCTATCCACTGAGCCAAACCAGGCAGGGCCTATAAGCAAATGTTATATTAGATGCAAAATGTAGAGAAGTGAGACAGCCAGCAAAACCTGGATCTGATAGCTTATAGACTAGAAATGATCCAGAGTGTTTTTGTTAATGAACATAAGACCTGACTGGCTCCCATTTACTTGATTTTCACTTTTCGGAAACATTCAGCCTTGACTTTCGTCCAAGGTTACGATCTTGCCTCATCTGCAATAGTCCATCATTCAGTAAGACAAATGCTGACAGTAAGACTTCCTAGAAATGAGCCTTATACCATGGCACCACATTATCCAACTAAAAGGTTGGTCATCAATGCATCCTTTGGATGGATTTATGCCCAAAAGGAAGAAGTGTGGACAAGAGGGCCATATACTAAACTTGACAAGCTCAGGCGAGGCCTGCATGCGAGCCTTATAAACTCAGAAACCTAAAGTAACCATATAGAATGATCTGAAATTAAAACTTTCTAGCTAAAAGTGAGTCATGGTGGGTAGTCATGTCATAGGTTGGTATTTTTCTGGACAAATGTCAATCTTTACCTTAACTAAGCCTGTCCATTGTCTTTTTGCATCTACAATAATCCTTTTTTCACACCTCTCAGGGCACAATCTCCCACCAGAGCTGGAGACCACAGAGCATCTCATTATTTTTTATATTGCGTTATCAAATGTTAACTATCCTATACCCACCTTGTAAAAGAAGTATGTGTCTATTTGTTTTTCTTTTTATCCAATCACACAGATCCCCCCACCCTCCCTAATCTATCACCTATGAATTTTATATAACATCTTCTCAATCCAGGCAATTGTTGTCATTTTGGCTCAAATAAACTCATAACAATTCCCTACAGGTTTGGGCATTTCTTACTTTGACAGCTCAAAAGTATTATTAGTCTCAATGAAATAGAATATTGGTGCAGTGGTATGTTTTTAATACCTATATTTGTTTATATTATCTGAACGTAAACATGAATTTTTAAGAGTAGAAATCAGAGGTATTATCACCTACAGTGGTAACCTTACCAGTTCCCTTTTGTTCGTTAGCCTTGTCTTCCTCCTTCTGAAGCAATGTGTTAAGAACCAGATGACAAACCTGCAAGTGTTTTTGTATTACAGAAGAGGAACCACAAAATATGAATTTGGGAGTTTATTTACCTGATCTTGAGAAAGAAAGAGAAACTTAATCTCCCTAAACAAGCTATAAATGAGAAATAAAAGAGAGGATTTCAATATTCTTTTCCTTTGGAATATAAAGGATGGGGGTGGGGGGTGGGGGGCGGGTAGCCCAAATGCCTCCAGCTTGGCAAACCCAGGAAAATTTCTTACATTTAAAATTTTATTCCCCTTTAAAATATAAACACATACTTCTCTTAGACAGATATGAGCAGAGCAAGGACAATGGGCCAGGTACAGAAGGTCACCAGAGCAGAAAGCCCTGGGTACTTAGGTGAAACCTTGTTCCCAGGGTGACCTTTCCTCCCCTAGAATATGGCTAGTCATTCAGTTTAGACTCCCTGACCTTTCCTCCCTAGAGATAACATCTAGGCCTCAGGTTTATTTCAGCTCCAGGCCCAGAAAAGTAGCAAAACCAGACATGCAACTTCATAGTCAAGGCTGCCCTCAGAACCAGCTACATTGAATAATGACCCCCTGCCAAGGTGCCAGCCAATCAATCAGTGGAGACTTAGACCCTGAAAGGACACACCTGGAAAGCTGCTGAATATTCTATTGAGATCTTCCCCTGGGACTGCCCCTAAAATCTCCACCCTTAAAACCCTTAGGGTGGAGGACTCAGTGGGCTTCCTCACCCTCTCCCCCTATCCTCCCAGATATGTCACCTTTGCCTTTCTCACTTCTAAGCTCCAAGGGCCCTTTCTTTACCTCTATAACTTGTTTCCTAAGCCCATTTCTTCTATAAATTACTTCTACCTCAGTAATTTTCCAAATAAATGTTCTTTTGTAGTTTGAGTCTTGACTCTGAATTCTTTCCTAGCTAGACTCAAGTACCAAGGTTGCTGAACCCAGGTCCAGTCTGATCCCACTGGTTTAATACCTGGTGCCATTCTCACTGCCCCCATCATCCAGGGAAGAGCAAATTTCAGTCCAGCCATCTTTTCACTTCCGAGCTTTGTTAATGTAGATTTCAGATTTATTTGTTCAGAAAGCCTTAATCATACAAAAATATTTTCTCTGCAGCCCTGCCATCCCTTGATCTTTTTATCTATGCTCTTTTCTTCTACTAAATATTTATATTCTTTCTTTCTGCAAATTGTTTTTAATTTTCCAAATGATAAATACACATAAAGACAATTCTACACTATCACATTGTGTATTTTCAAACCATTAGGTATAGCAAAGTCACTATTTGGTGCCACCTTGTTTCACATTCTTTTTCTGAGATTCTTTCAGATCAAATTGCAAGCATTTGTGTATATAGATATATATGTATCTTAGTATATATATATATATACTAAGATACATATACATATACATATACATATACATATACATATACATATAAAGAAATATATAGCCCAGGCGGAGTGGCTCAATTGGTTGAGCATCATCCGGTGCACCAGAAGGCTGCTGGTTCTATTCTTGGTCAGGGCACATAACTGGGTTTCAGGTTTGACGTGTACAAAAGACAAGCAAATTTACATCTGGATTAGTAGACAGCTTGCAACAACAATCACCAGCTCAGTATGGGCCCCAACTGCATACGCACTGCATGCAAATACGGGTCTTGGTGGACTGCATCCAGCAACCTCCAGACCTCAGCACTCCAACAGGCAACAATCGCCTACCTCCGCAACTGCACAGAAGAAAAGCAATTTTCAGTATATTTGAATTCAAGCAAGATGTGAGTTGGCTCAGCTAGAGTCACATAGGTAGAGTGGGGCTCTTTTGTGGCAGTGGGTGTCAACCCAGGTCACAAATTAGAATCACTTGGGGTGATGTGGAAAATGCTAGTGCCTCAGGCCAACCCGCCAAGGTACTCTGTTGGTCTGGGGTGATTCTAATGTGCAGCCAACAATGAGAACACTATTTTGGGGAAATTACCAAGGGTCTAGAGGACCAGATTTTTAAATAATTGTGTGAAACAAAATTACAACAAGATTTGGCAGGGGATTGCAACATGATGTGTAAGTAGAAAGTAGTAGACATCTATTTTAACTTACCTTTCTGGGCAAAAACCTGTGTCCAGCTAGTTAAATTTGTGGGGTTATTTATTTTCTGAATTGGCCTTTTCACACCAAAATAATATTTCTTTCAAGTGAAGAAAAATGTCATTCCCTCACATTTGTCATTATTTGAAGTCATATCTTGACCTTCCAAAATATAACTTGAGAAAGTCTGACATAGCATAATCAGCCTTCAGATTGTAGAGTTATGCATTCCTGCCGCTGTTATAGGTGATTTCCACAAAAGGCAATCTCAATAAGTCATTTTTTGGGTTTTATTTCCTTCCCAAAACATACATAACCATGTTAGTTGTTTCAGGAAAAAAATCTTTGGGTCTTATTTCAGCCTTAAGATTATAATTTATATTGGAACACAAAGGTCATTAAACCTTCTGGGATTCATTCAATTGTTCATTCATAAGGTACAGAAACTTACAGATATTTCTATTGCCCTGTAGACCTCTCTAGAAGAGTTCTTGCTTGATAATGTGCAGATAAAGCCAGGATTAACTCATGCTTCTGATTACCCTTTATTATTCTTATTTTTAACTAGAGGCCTGGTGCACAAAAATTTGTGCACTTGGGGTGGGGGTCCCCTCAGCCCTGCCTGTGCCCTCTCGCAGTCTGGGACCCCTCGGGGGATGACTACCTGCTGGCTTAGGTCTGCTCCCCGGGGGATTGGGCCTAAGCTGGCAATCAGACATCCATCTGGCAGCCTGGCAGCCCTAGGAGGATGTCCACTTGCCAGCGGGGAGCAGACCTAAGCTGCAGTCGGACTTCCTTAGCACTGCTGAGGAGGCAGGAGAGGCTCCCACCACCACCGCTGTACTGGCAGCCATCAGCCTGGCTTGTGTCTGAGCAGAGCTCCCCCATGTGGGAGCGCACTGACCACCAGAGGGCAGAAAAAAAGGACGTTGTGTTAGTGCTTCTAGGCACAGAAAAAATTCTTTCATACCAAAAAATAATTGTTTTTCATGAAGTCAGTTCAGAGTGAGAGTCAGGACATATACACACTCTCTGTGAATATTCAGAAGTATTCTGGAGAAATATGGACCTCTTTATAGTCTGTGATTACTAAAATAATCCCAAAGCCTTTTAAAAACAAACAAACAAACAAACAAACAAACAAACAGAACTTCCTGTAAGAGCCTGCTTATCTCAATGACTACATTTACTTTTACCATAAAAAATAAAAAAACAAAAATCCATAATAACATACACAGTCTCTTTATTTCAGAAGACTGTCTTTACAAAAGGCTCATGAGCTACTTATAGCCATGGGTGACTTCTGAGTTGGGAGACAAAATTAAGCCTATAGAGAGATGAAAAATAGGTTGATGTAATCACCAATAAATTTAAAAATATTACAGCAACTTCAGTATAATGGTTAATTATGTAATAAACCTCTGCAAAATGCAATTCCTACTTAATTTATTTCCAGTAGTCTTCTGAGAAAATGCCATAGTGTAAGAAAGGAGGTGTTAATTTATTAGAATAAAAGGAAAAGGCACTTTTTTCATTGATTAGAATGGCTATAACTGACTCATCAACCTCGTTGTCTCTGCTGTTTATATAACCCAAACATCCCAGCCACACCAGCCAAGAGTTTGAATAGGTGAAAGCCACAGTGATAAAACTCATATACCGTGTATAATTCAAAATCCACATCATTCAGGTAAATATTATATTAGGAATATTATTTTTGTTTAATAGCTAATGTGGCTGTGCTATATGACAAAAGGATCAACTCAATATGAAATTTATTTTTAAAAAAAGAAATTTGTGCCCTAACTGGTTTGGCTCAGTGGATAGAACGTTGGCCTGTGGACTGAAGGGTCCCAGGTTCAATTCCGGTCAGGGGCATGTACCTTGGTTGTGGGCACATCCCCAGTAGGGGGTGTGCAGGAGGCAGCTGATTGATGTTTCTCTCTCATCGATGTTTCCAACTCTCTATCCTTCTCCCTTCCTCTCTGTAAAAAATCAATAAAATCTATTTAAAAAAATTTATTTGGCCATGCAACTTTGGAATTATGAGATTCTTAAATATAAAAAATTATGGATAATTTATTTTACATTTCACACATAAAGTGAGATTTCACACTGAAACATTACAAATCTGCTTAATACAAATTGGCAGAAAAGGAACACATTTAAATTCTCAGGCTCAGTCTCCACTTCCAGCACTCTGTTGGAACTCTTGTCTCCCTATTCCTTCCAGATGGTCTTGGGAGTATCAAGAAGGTATCTCATTAAGGCTCCAGAAACTAGCTCCCTTGGCCATCCTGTGGCACCTGTGTTTATCTCTTCTCCAGCTCCAGACTTTTATGGGAAAGTCTTTTTATACTGCTAATGCTTAAGACAGCAGCCACTGTTGGTTGTTTCCAAAGATGAGGCCAGAGCTGAGTCTTGTCCTGAAGCTGCACAAATCTCATGTTGAGGGCACTGATGTCTGCCTCGAAGGCACAGTCTCCCTTTGCCATGGAAAAGCCATGGGCAGTGGGTTCTGTTGCCCACGAATAGACAGCTGGTTGTTCAGCTCTTATGAGTTTTACTTTCTCTTTACTTCGGACCCCTGGTTCTGAGACTGCATCAACTCAGACAGTCTGAAGACCTACCTCATTCTTTGATGTTGTCCACTGTCCTAGTTTCCACATTGTTCTTTATGATTCTCGTCCCTTAGCAGCGGTTCTTGACCCCTTTGGCAGTCGAACAACCCTTTCACAGGGGTCGCCTAAGACCATCCTGCATATCAGATATTTACATGATGATTCATAACAGTAGCAACATTACAGTTATGAAGTAGCAATGAAAATCATTTTATGGTTGGGTCACCACATGAGGAACTGTATTTAAAGGGCCAGGAGGTTGAGAACCACTGTCTTAGAGTGAGTTTCCTTTTTTTTTTTTTTTTTTAATATTTTTATTGATTTCAGAGAGGAAGGAAGAGGGAAAGAAATAGAAACATCACTGATGAGAGAGAATCATTGATCTGCTGCCTCCTGCATGCCCCCTAGTGTGGATCAAGCCTGCAACCCTGGCATGTGCCCTTGACCAGAATCAAACCCCGGACCCTTCAGTCTGCAGGCTGACACTCTATCCACTGAGCCAAACCAGCTAGGGCTAGAATGAGTTTATTTTAGAGGCACATTATCATAAATGCTTAAGGATCCCCAATTCTACCTCTCAAGTTTCTAAGTATACCTGATTTCTATGGTGAAAAAAATTTAGATTCAAGTTGAGTTCCTTGCTATACTTCAGGAGAATGTTCTAAATTACATTCCGCCCCCTCCTTTTTTTAAATCTTCTTTAGTAAAGTAGTACATCACCCTGAGAGTAGCAACCATTTCAATTTTAAGTCAATAATCAGCTCCCAGAAAAAAGTCAGGCACACAATGAATATTTGTTGAGTGAATGAGAGCATTTATTTGCAAATATATATATATATATATATATATATATATATATATATATATATATTTAGAGCAAGACTAAATCTTTTTTTCTGGTACACTTATCAAGATCAAATTCCAATCTTTGTTCCTTTTGGCATTGGTGTCAGATGTCTGAACAGGGCCAGGGCATAAGCCACCATGGCAGAATAGTTAGGAGTCAGACGAACCTGAAGCAGCATAGTGATTGGACAAGTTAGCTGACCTTTTTGATCCCCTTTCTTCACTGTGTAAAGGGAATACCATCTAAGTATAAGATTGTGTGAAGATTAAATGAGGCAAGTCTTTAACATTATACCTGTCAAATAATATGTGCCCAACAGATGGTAGCTATTAAAAATATTATTGATGTTTTTAGAGAAGGAAAAAGAATCCTAAGTATTTGAACATTATTTGAGCTTGTCACTGTTGTCTCTGAACATAGAGCTTGGAAACCATGAAACTTCAAATCTTATGCATAGATATAGATATATTTAATTCAGTTTAAATTAAATATTTATATGTTTATATAAAACATGCAGAATTTGGGGAACATTTCTATATATATATGGATAGGAATAATATTGCAGCAAATTAGTGTGGAGCCCAATGTATAAGAAGGTTTTTATTTTGGGTTATCAATATTTCTGCTTTTGTTATTATTACCTAACTGTGTTCCTGGAGGCAGAGGCTATTTGGCTTTTTTGATCTCTATACCCTGTGTATGAATACAGTGTCAAGAAGTTAATAAATGTTTGGGCAATGATTGCAACAAGTAGCTCCATTTCTGAAATACTGTTTTATCTATTAATTGTAGATAAAGAACACATAGAAGTAATTGTAAAATTATTGTCTAGAAGAAACAACAGTTTTGGAATTGTACTATATAAAAACTCCTCAGCAATAAAATTTGTGTAGTTTTTTAAAGGTAATTATGATAATATTTGAGTGTGAAAAACTTACATTTATAAAGTATGTTATATATTGAGTTAAAATAACCAGAAAACCTGAAGTTATAGTTGTACCAGATTAATGTGATGGTTTAATGAATTTTTAAGATTGCTAACTTTTCATATACTTGACTAAATGTACAGTTTAGTATCTACTCTTGACTTTCCCTTAGATGCAAAGCTCTTTTGAAGGTAGAAAAATATTGTTTGGACCAAACCCAATGCAAGTAAATTTTGTTTTATTCTTCAAACAATTATAATTGAAACCTAATTATGACTTATGAGCATAAAAACCTACTAATGACACTATGGAAAACTAAATAATTAGATAACACTCCCAGTTTGAAATAACCAGAAATACTGGGAAATATATAACTAACTTAATTTTAAATGTATAGCTGAGTTCACAAGAAAGTGAAGGAATTTCTTAGTGAGTAAAAATAAAGAGAAACTAACCCATCTTCAACCCAAGTCTGACAGACAGAGATTGAAGGTTTGGATGGTCTCTGGAAGATGAAAGGGGGATTGCCAGTTCCAGTAACTATGGAAATTGGGTTTTAAAGGCCACGTAGGAACAGGAAAGGAGGTCTTGGGTCTATTCAAGGTAGAGAGCTGGAACTGAGATAATCATAAACTGAAACTCTAGATAAAATCAATGAAAGTTTTACTCAACAATAATCTATCATTATCAACTGTCACAAGGAAATAATATTTACCTATCTTGTTTTTGTCTTTTGGGGAAACAAATTCTCTTGAGAACTTGTAACTATGGGTGCACATTCTTGTTACTTGGATCTTGAATTTATATTACCTATATGAAAAGGGAATCCTCAATTTAAGAAATTGACAAGAAATATTGTCTAGGCTGATAATATCTTGGAGTTCCTGACAAAAACTCTCTGGAGATCCATACCTTCAACTCAAGCAACCTGTAATTCTCACAGATGAATTCCACTGAATGTGAGCTGATAATAAAAAAATTTTAAAAATTTGTAGAAATCCATTAAGAGCAAAATTCAGCAGATACCACAAATAGCAAAACTAGAATCCTAGAATTATCAAATAAACATTATAAAATAAGTGTCATTAAAATAATCTATGACATAAAGAAATAATTGAAAACATAAGAGAATAAATCCATATATATGATAACTCGGTAGATTTAGAAAAATATATAGAACTTCTAGAATTGAAATATATATTTGTTGAAATTAAAGTCTTATTGGACAACTTTAACAGCATATTAGACACTGCTCAAGAGAGAAACAGTAAACTAGAATATAGATTTTAATAAATTTCTCAGAAAGTAGTACAGAGAGCTAGAGATGGAAAATATGAAAGAAAGGAAGTAAATGAGGACTTCTAAAATATATATCTAGACAAAGTCCCAGAAGTAGAAATGGATAAGAGAGAGAGAATGTGGAAGATGACTATTCAGAGTAATAAAGGCCAAACATTTTCCAGAATTGAATCTGGGTAAAATAACTAAAAAAGTAAACCCACACAGGAACACATAGTGGTCAAATGGTAAATCAAATAAAAGCATAAAAGGAACCTGAGAGGAAAAAAAACCCAGATTACCTAGGAAAGAAAGACAGATTGATAGCAGATGTCTTAACTGCAACAAAAGAAGCCAGACTACAGTGGGACCTTTGTCATGCTCAAATAAAACTATAATTAATCCAGAATGTTATACTCAGCTAAGCTATCATTGAAGAATGAGGGTCAAAGAAAGATGCTTTCAGAGAAACAAAAGTTAAATCTACTCTTCACACACGCTCACTGAAAAAGCTATAAAATATATAATTCAGTAAGAAGTAAATTGAATCCAGAATGGAATAAGATGCAAGAAGGAGCGATGGTTAAAAATTTCATAAACAGATGGACACATCTAAAATATTGATATTGTAAAAGAACTATAAAAGTATTAGAAACAAGGCAAAACTAAAATATTGATCCAAAGCAATGTAAAGAAAGAGTGGAAATGAGCAGAAAAGAATCCATCTCTGGTCCTTGTATTGCTCTAGAATAGGGATATTTAATTTTATTTTAACTTTGTTAAGCAAGATAGTAATTTAAATTTTTAAGGGAAAAATCACTGACAAGAATAGACTTTATAGCTTCCCAACCAGTAGAAATAAAAAAAGAAAACCTTAATCAATACAAAAGAAGAAGTAAATAATTTAAAAAGAGCAAAGTGTAGAAATAGCATGGAATAGAAAACACAAAATAACAGGCTAAAAATCAATCTAAATAATGGTGTTTCTGCCACAATATAACATCTGTTCTTGAAATACCTTTCAGTCCATGAAACCAGACATTAAAAATAAGATAGCTTAAGGGGAAAAAAGATTGGGGAAAGATTATAATATTTAGCCATATCTATGACAGCCAATAATACTCAACCAGAGAGAGAATTATGGAGAGAGGCAAAAGGATCACATAAACATATAATTGCTTAAATATGTGTGTCACACTATCTTTAATAATACTAGCTTGGTCTTAATTAAATATCGAATGGCATATTGTTTATGCCATTCCACTTTCCTCTATAAGTATATTTAATGAAATAGACTTTTTCTTCACAGCATTGCAGCCAATGGGGGATGGGAGGAGAAAAGAAGAGAATGCAGAGAACCAAATTGCTCATACACCTTTTTCCCTTACTGTGAATGTATATATATATGTATATATATATACACATATACATATATATATATATATATATATATATATATATATACATATATATATATTCAGCTTTATTGCATTATCATTGACAACTAAAATTGTAATATGCATCTCTCCTTCTCCTCCTCCTCCTCCATCCTCCTCCTCCTCTAACAGCAACTGAAGCATGGCATACCTATCGGGTTGTTTTTATTTTTTTATTTTCTGTCTCTTCACGTCGACACTCGGTATAATTCCATTTATTTCAAGACTCAAAACGTTACTTATCGTTTTGATCTGTATACTCAGAGAG
>NW_005871097.1:3685823-3709356 GCF_000147115.1 Myotis lucifugus
CCCCCCCCCCCATAGCTACCTTTACCTGGTTCCCACCCCACCCATGCCTTTACCCGCCCCCCATTGTCCTTGTCCATAGGTGTAAGATTTTTGTCCAAATATCTTCCCTGTACCCCCCACCCCCCCCCCAGAGTTGTCAGTCCACTCCCTTTCTATGCCCCTGATTCTATTATATTCACCAGTTTATTCTGTTCTTCAGATTTTTATTCACTTGATTTTTAGATTCACTTGTTGATAGATATGTATTTGTTGTCACTTTGTTGTTTATAATTTTTATCTTTACCTTTTTATTCCTCTTAGAGAATACCCTTCAGCATTTCATATAATACTGGTTTGGTGGTGATGAACTCCTTTCGCTTTTTCTTGTCTGTGAAACTCTTTATCTGACCTTCAATTCTGAATAACTTTGCTGAGTAGAATAATCTTGGTTGTAGGTTCTTGCTAGTCATCACTTTGTATATTTCTTGCCACTCCCTTCTGGCCTGCATAGTTCCTGTTGAGAAATCAGCTGACAGTCGTATGGGTACTCCCTTGTAGGTAACTAACTGTTTTTCTCTTGCTGCTTTTAAGAGTCTCTCTTTGTCTTTTGCCCTTGGTATTTTAATTATGATGTGTCTTGGTGTGGTCCTCTTTAGATTCCTCTTGTTTGGGGTTCTCTACACTTCCTGGACTTGTAAGTTTATTTCTTTCACCAGGTAGGGGAAGTTTTCTGTCAATATTTCTTCAAATATGTTTTCAATATCTTGCTCTCTCTCTTCTTCTGGCACCCCCATAATTCAGATGTTGGTATGCTTGAAGTTGTCCCAGAGGCTCCTTACACTATCTTCATATTTTTGGATTCTTTTTTTCTTTTTTCTTTTCCGGTTGGGTGTTTTTTGCTTCTTCGTATTTCAAATCTTTGACTTGATTCTTGGGATCCTCTAGTCTGCTGTTGGATCTCTGTATATTATTCTTTATTTCAGTCAGTGTATGTTTAATTTCTGATTGGTCCTTTTTCATATCCTTGAGGGTCTCACTAAATTTCTCAGAGGTTTCTAGAAGATTCTTTAGTAACCTTATAACTGTGGTTTTGAATTCTATATCCAGTATTTTGTTTTCTTTCATTTGTGACTTGTTTCTTTGTCTCCTCATTTTGGCTGCTTCCCTGTGTTTGTTTCTATGTAATGGGTAGCTGCTAAGTCTCCTTGAGTTGATAGAGTGACCTTGTGTGATTGGTGTCCTATAGGGCCCAGTGGCTCAGCCTCCCCAGTCACCTGAGGTGGACACTCTTGGTGAAGCCCTTTGTGGGCTGTTTGCACAGTTTTGTTGTAGTTAAGCCTTGATTGCTGTTGGTATCACTGGGAGGAGTTGACCTCCAGGCCAGTTGGCTGTGATGATCAGCTGTGTCTTTACTGGAAGATCTGTTGCACAGGAGACACCCTTATGGAGCAGGACTTGCTTCAGTAGGACTTTGGTGCTCACTGAGTCTGCCCCTTGAGTGTGTTTCTTATGGATGTGAAGAATTGTGGTCCGTTATCATTTCCAAGGAGGTGCAAGGTCAGCCACTGTCTGGGGCCACCCAGCAGGAGCAACAGAGACATCTGCAGATTCCTCCTCTTTGTATGGGGTTTGGAAATGCCCAGACGAGGCCCAGCTGTGAAGCAAGTCTGCTGCTGCTGCTGCTGCTGCTGCTGCTGCCGCCAGGTAGTGGGCCTTCTTTTGAAATCTCTAGGGCTCTCTGACCCAGCTGTAGTTTGTTTTAGGTCAGTGGTTCTCAACCTTGGCTGCACATTAGAATCACCTGGGAATCTTTTTAAAATCCTGATTTCTGGGCCTCATCCTCCGGAAATTCTGTTTTTTTGTTACTAATGTTGTGGCCCCACCCCATAACAAAGAAACAGAATTTCTGGAGGATGAGGCCCAGAAATCAGGATTTTAAAAAGATTCCCAGGTGGGTGTGCCAGTAAGAAAACCTTATACCTTTAACAGTGTTTGCAAGGCCCCAAGGGTCTGTCCCAGCAACATTCTTTCAGTTCCTGCAATGCTACAATGTCAGTGTGCCTTGGCTAAGAGCACTCAGACTTCAGATTGCTTCTTAGTCACTAGCTTCCTTGACCCCCAGGTTACATCGATCTTCCTATCTGGTAACAATGAATTGTGCGAGATGTCTATCAGACCAAGTTTTGGAAGGCAGCAATATGCCTTGTTCACCACTGGATTTCCCAGGCCCTTAAGCAGTGCTATCACAGCCTTGACTCTCAATTAATGTGTTTAAATAAGGGTTACATGCCTGTCCAAGCTCAGAGGATAGAAGGAGGTGGGTGGGTGGGAAGAGATTAACCAAAGAATTTGAATGCATATGTGCATAATCCATGGACACAGACAATAGGGTGGTGAAGGCCTGGGGCGAGGGGCGGGCTAGAAGGGGTCAATAGGGGAGGTGAGGGGTGGGAAAGGAGACATATGTAATACTTTCATAAAGATTAAAAATAAATAGGCTTGGCCGGTGTGGCTCAATGGTTGAACGTGGATTTATGAACAAGGAGGTCTCAGCACATGCTCAGGTTGTGGGCTCAATCCTTGTATGGGACGTGCAGGAGGCAGCCCATCAATGATTCTCTCTCCTCATTGATGTTTCTATCTATAACTCCCTCTCCCTTCCTCTCTGAAATAAATAAAAATATATAAAAAATCTGAAAAACAAATGAACAAAAACCCAAATAAATGTTACATTCACCTTTAAAAAAAAAAAAAGATTCCCAGGTGATTCTAATGTGCAGCCAAGGTTGAGAACCACTGTTTTAGGCGAAAAGGACAGGCCATTCATATGCAAAAGCCGATGCGCACAGCTTGGGTGGGGTTGTAAATTGGGAGGGGCGGGGTCTCTGGGAATCACCAAGGCGGAGCAAACAGCAATGGCTTCCCTGAACCGGAGAAGTTCCCGATTCTCAGCGTCCCGAGCACCCGTGCAGGAACAATGGTTGCTGCGAGCCCCTTCTAAGAGTAAGCCGCCCTCATGTTCCTGTCCCAATGCCAGACAGTCCAGTTTCTCCCCATATGTGTCTGGGTCCCCCAGAGTCTTGCCCGTAACTGGAATTCAGAGCAAGGGGGAGCTTGTATCTCCCTCCCGGTTTAAAGAACAGCACATCCAGGTGCCAGCACTTTCTGCGCCTCCGCACCTCTTACCAGTCTCAATAAGCTTTCTTCACCTCTCTAGTTGTGGAACTTCTACTCGGCCAGCTATCCTGAGGTTCTGGGTGGTAGTTGTTCTGCCGTTTAGTTGTAATTTTGATGTGGTTGTGAGAGGCAGCAAGTACAGGTGATTACCTATGTCTCCATCTTGGTTTCTCCTATTTATTTATTTTAATAAAATATTTTTATTGATTTCAGAGGGGAAGGGAGAGAGAGATAGAAACATCAATGATGAGAGAGAATCATTGATTGGCTGCTTCCTGCATGCCCCACACTGGGGATGTGCTCCGACTGGGAATCGAACCGTGACCTCCTGGTTCATAGGTCAACGCTCAACCACCACACTGGCCAGGCACCCCAGTGCTTCTTCTTTTTTTTTTTTTTTAATATATTTTATTGATTTTTTTACAGAGAGGAAGGGAGAGAGAGATAGAGAGTTAGAAACATCGATGAGAGAGAAACATCGACCAGCTGCCTCCTGCACATCTCCTACTGGGGATGTGCCCACAACCCAGGTACATGCCCTTGACCGGAATCGAACCTGGGACCTTTCAGTCCACAGGCCGACGCTCTATCCACTGAGCCAAACCGGTTTCGGCCCCCAGTGCTTCTTATAGTGCCTCTGTCCTTGAATTAGTTTACATTGATTTCTTTGTTGTTGTTGTTGTTTTTAATTTCTTTGTTGACATTTTGACATACCTCTTCATTTCCGAGTGGCTTTGCTCTCAGAGAATATTAAAATTCCTTCCCAGGGAGCAAAATGTCTACTAACCAAGATAAATTGTGGTTGCAAGCATAAGTATATCTCATTTAGTGGTAGCCTTCAATAAAGGTGTTCATGAAAAATTGTCTGCAGCATTAATTTATGTAAAGAGATAAATTTCCTTTTGATTATGTTTTCAGAGATAGCACTTTGGAAAATGAGATTATGATTCCACAAGTGCTCAGTAAAAGATATTTTGCTCCAAAAAAAATTTACTGTCACAAATTAGTTTCTAGTCTCCAACAGGCCATGGCAAGTAGTATTTCTTATTGTACACTGTGAAATCGGTTAATTTATATGATAGAATGAATTTGGATTTATTTATTTTCAAATAGATTTTTTTAAAAATTCCAAAACACATCTTATCTATCTATTTCTTTTTAGTCATTTTCCTTTTTTAAAAATTTATCTTTATTGTTGAAAGTATTTCTTTTTTTCTTGCTCTCTCTCTTTTCCTCTGGCACCCCCATGATGTGAATGTTGGCATGCTTGAAGTTGTTGCAGAGGTTCCTTACAGTATCCACAGGTTTTTTTTTGGATTTTGCTGTTCTGATTGGATGTTTTCTGCTTCCTTATATTCCAAATCATTGATTTGATTCAATATCCCCATTTTAGAAGTGAGGAAACTCAGGTTCAGAGGTGTTAAATAACTTGTCCAAGGCAAACCTAGCGGGAAAGGATGCATGCAATCTCAGGCAGTCTGACTCCTAAACTCATGTTCCTAACTTCCAGACAACATTACCTCCAGAGGCTCCTACACCACACTTTGGTGACCACCAGCTTAAATAAAATTTACAGGGATGATTAGGCGGGTTGGAAATGGTTGACCTGAGCCTGGAAGACAGAATGGTAGGTAGGGAAAGCTGAAGCATCACCTACCAGGATCAAATTCCAGCAGGCTTTTCCCACTTTCCACTTCAGTAAGCCATTCCCAGGGTCTTGACACCTGAAAACAATCTTGTTTTTATGGCTTAAGCTCCATTATCCCTCCTCTGAGCACGATCTCCTGGCTTGCCTGTTCTTGCACTCATTTATTCCTAGAACAAATGCTCTGCTATCTCATTGACCCAATCCCTTTACCCTGCCCCTTCCTGGACTCACTTCCTTTCCTCTCCAGTGTAACTTCAACACTTCCCTGCTAGTTATCCTGTCTTTTTGTCTTGCCTGTCCTACAAAGCCCAGATGAGGATAAATGCAACCCTTGCTCTCTCCATCTTTTTATCTGGATTTTTGAGGGCTCCTGAAAACAAACAAACCAAACAGTTAACTCTACAGATTTATACCATGAAAGGATCACTAGAGCACCAGTAGCAAGTGGAAATAACAAAGGGAGGTCATCAGGTGACAGAAAGAAAGAAAGAAGGAAGAAAGAAAGAAAGAAAGAAAGGAAGGAAGGAAGGAAGGAAGGAAGGAAGGAAGGAAGGAAGGAAGGAAGGAAGAAAGAAAGAAAGAAAGAAAGGAAGGAAGGAAGGAAGGAAGGAAGGAAGGAAGAAAGAAAGAAAGGAAGGAAGGAAGGAAGGAAGGAAGGAAGGAAGGAAGGAAGGAAGGAAGGAAGGAAGAAAGAAAGAAAGAAAGAAAGAAAGAAAGAAAGAAAGAAAGAAAGAAAGAAAGAAAGAAAGAGGACTCATAGTACCCCAGCTGATGTTCTGGAGGCCAAAGAAAGAAAGAAAGAAAGAAAGAAAGAAAGAAAGAGGACTCATAGTACCCCAGCTGATGTTCTGGAGGCCAGAAAGAAAGAAAGAAAGAAAGAGGACTCATAGTACCCCAGCTGATGTTCTGGAGGCCCAAAAGACTGGATGTAAACCCAGCTATAGAGGCTAAAGTTTAAAATCCACAGCCTGGAAAAATATCCAGGTTCCTACGCCCTTGTTTTCATCACAAGGAATGTAGTCAATTCTAGGCTAGGATCATAGAAGGACTTTGGGAGGCAAGGACTGTCCACCCAAGAGAGGTGTCCTTGGCTCCGTGTGAGATGAGGAGCTGAAATTGGAATCCCAGACTAAAACTGCCCCCCAGGAAAGGCTACCTCTCTGTGTAAGGGTAACTAGAAGCCTCTGTCCATGGGGTCTAGGAAAGAAGCAATCTTGTTCCAGGTGTGGTTGGAGTGAGGAAAAATAAGTCTCCTGAAGAAACTAAAACTTCAAACCTGTATCATAAAGGTGTGGTGTGGGAATCCCAGGCCAAAGAATTAATGTAAGCCCAGCTGTAGCCAATGCTATAAGGCAAGGAAAAGAAATAAGAGGCATGCCCGGTCACGGTTTGATTCCCGGTTAGGGCACATGCCCAGGTTGCAGGCTTGATCGCCAGCGTGGGGCGTGCAGGAGGCAGCCAATCAATGATTCTCTCTCATTATTGATGTTTCACTCTCCCTCTCCCTTCCTCTCTGAGATCAATAAAAATATATTTAAAAAAAAGAAATAAGAGGCACAAGTTTTATAAAGGAAAAAATAAATTCATTACTTGTAGGTTCCATGATTGTGTATCTAGAAAATATAAAATAATCCTCAAACTATTCAAATTAATAAGTGGATTTAATGAGATCGCTGTGCATATATTTGCAAAATAAAAAGTAAACAAAACTAAAATCTTTGCCTAATGCTTCAAACCCACTGTTCACGCCATCACTTGGCAGATGGCCTTGTCTTACAGACTACACAGAGAAAAATGAGGCTCTGAGGTTGGAGCTCTCTCAACTTCCTGACCTCATGACCTCAAACTTACCCAATGCAGCCCCCACCCTTGCCTCCTTCCCTATATTCATAGGGGGAATCCATTTCCTTTCTCTTTTTACAAACAAACCCTTTTCTCTATTTCTCGTCTCTGTTGAGTCCCCTCTCTCACCTCTCCACTAGAATAAGGTATGGCTTTCTCTGATATTTCTTTTGTTTTATATGGTCAAGCTGACTCCTTCACTGTAGCTTTTAAAGATACTCAAGTTGCTATTATGTTAAAACTATAGCAAGCCTTGGCAGACTCCCCAAACCACCTCTAGTTATCACGTTTTCACAAGAATAGACCAAACTTGCTGTATCCATTTCCCACTTCTTTTAAAAACTCTTAAGTGTATTTCAATCAGATTTGCCTTTCAATTACTGCTCTGAAATTGTCAGAATGACCAAATGACCTTCTTAACTGCTCAATCCAATGGATACTTTCCAGTCCTCTGCCTGCTACGCCTGGATTGCTCATTTACCTCAAGACCCCTACTTACACTTTGATTATGAGCTTCAAGGCCCTTGTATAGGTCTAGCTGGTTCCTTGACTCTGTCCTTTATGGTCACTCAGTCTTGCCTCGGCTCCCATGGGCCTAGCCTAGGGTTGTCTACATTCCTCATCATGGCTACAAGGGTTTGGGAATCTGGATATTTTTCCAGGAGAAAGTGTGGAGTCAGGCAGGCAAAGGTCTGAAATGTAACAGATGCATTAGAATAAGAATACGGCACTGTCACTGAGTCAGCTTCTAGGGCCAAGGAAGTTTTCTCTGGCTATTACTCACTGATGAATGTATACATCCAGGAGGCAGGAAGTAATTGTAACTCGCAGGTCACTGGACTTTTCAGCTGTAACCATTGCAGACTAGTGGTTGATGACTGATTGGGTGATGGCATATTTTAAAGCCCAGAGGGATGGGAGTGGAGGTGGGCACAAATGATTAAGACTGGATTTCCTGCAAGCCAGGAAAACGAGGGCTCAGTCTAATTTGGGTTAACTTAAAGACAACAATGAAATGTGGCCTTTCTTGCACAGTTAAGTTTGTTAGTTGAGATCCACACCTGTTTCCTATTTAAATTGTCCAATAAACAGTAGCCTTTAAAGTGGGGAATAGCCATAATTATCCAGCTCCCGGCATCTGGCATGGTGTGCTGAGGGACTCATGGCTGTTGAAGCAGCAGTGGTCTGATGCACCAGATTTCCAGGATGATATGCACACTCCTGAGTGCAAAGCAAGCAAAGAAATAAAAATCCTTGTGCCGAGAAGGCAAACTTGTAAGGTTATTTGATCTAAAGGAGGGCACTTGAGGGACTTGTGATTTTGCTTTGGGCAGAGGCTGAGAAAGAGAGACATTAGGCTATTAGAAGCACTGACATAAATTTATTCTAAGCCATATTTCTGCCCAAATGTATTAACTAATGCAAGAACAAAATCTGAAATTTTAGCTCACTGTCGTTCCAGTTCTGGCAGCATGATTTTCCTTGAGGCTTGTAATTCTCTCCTCAGAGTCCTCTATATTAACTTTGAATCTTTGATGTGTTTTCAAATATTGGCTTAAAGCGTCACAGGTTGTTACTCTATTTAAATGAATAAATTGGTTGTCTAAATGTATCCTGTTTGATATAAATGCATATTTTCATGCAAGTGAAACAAACTTCCATAGGAAGCTGTTCATGATAGCAGGTGTCATAGGAAAGGCATGCATTTTTTTAAACTTAAATTTTAATTTTTTGGTTAATCCTCACCCAAGGATATTTTTTCCATGGATTTTTTTAGAGAGAGTGGAAAGGAAGGAGGGAGGCAAAGACAGAGAAAAACATGGATGTGAGAGAGACACATCGATTGGTTGCCTCCCACATGTGCCCTGACTGGGGTTGGGGAATCAAACCTGCAACCCATGTAGGTGCCCTTGACCAGGAATTGAACCCATGACCCTTCAGTGTGCAGGCTGATGCTCTAACCACCAAGCATACCAGCCAGGGCATTCATTTTTATTTACTTTCTGAGTTCTGGCTTCTTGACTAGGTTAATGTTAAATCATTTATTTATACCATTACTTTGTTAGTAGTGGGACTAAATGTTCCAAAGCATTCCTTTTCTTCTTTTCCTGATTCCCCATATCACAAACAAAACAAAACCCCCTGTTGATGTATATATAAGAATTTTTCTAGCCTTAATTATCCCAATGACAAAGAATCTTCTATACTTTCATTCTACCCATCTCAGTCTTTTGCTTTCCAAATCCCCTTCCACTGGACCCCCTGAAGCTTATTATACTATGAACAACCTTCTCTTATTTTCAGGCAATGATAGAATTGAAAGTCTGGAAGGTGCTTTACAGCCTGGCTCTTCAAAGTAGGGATCATTTTACCCCATCTCTGTTAACTTTGAATCCCATCTCTAGTCTGAATCAACTGTGCCCTAGTGTGCCAGGTATGATTTTGCAATAGCTTTTTGGGTATCTCTGTGTGGACATCATCTAATATATGAAAGTCAACATGCTTAAAACTCACACACACACAGACATGGCAGCACACACACAACTCGCCATTACCTCCTTCCTGTGCTTTCTTTTTTGTATTCCATTTTTCATGAATGACATTACCATTTCCCTGGTCATCTCAACTAGACATGGAAAGAGCCTTATAACATCTCTTTCTCTCTCAGTACTACCCCTACCCCCACCCCCACTCCCAATTAATCCTATCAATTAAATTTCCACCATGGCCCAGCCAATGTGGCTCAATGGTTGAGCATCAACCTATGAACCAGAAGGTCATGGTTCGATTCCCAGTCAGAGCACATGCCCGGGTTGCGGACTCGATCCCTAGTGTGGATCATGCAGGAGGCAGCCAAGCAATGTTGATGTTTCTCTCTCCCTCTCCCTCTCCCTTCCTCTCTGAAATCAATAAAAATATGTTTTAAAAACCCCAAAATTTCCATCACACCCTGGGCATAGATCCTCTCTTCTGTACTCATCATTACTATTTTGACTTACATTTTCATTGTCTCTTGCCTTGCCTACTGCCAACTCTCCTAACTTATCTCTCTGCCTTTTCCAGACTCTCTAAGCCAGCGGTTCTCAACCTGTGGGTCGTGACCCCTTTGGTGGTTGAATGACCCTTTCACAGGGGTCGCCTAAGACCACCCTGCATATCAGATATTTACATGATGATTCATAACAGTAGCAACATTACAGTTATGAAGTAGCAACGAATATAATTTTATGGTTGGGTCACAACATGAGGAACTGTATTTAAAGGGCCAGAAGGTTGAGAACCACTGCTCTAAGCCATTGGTATTATCTATTACTGCTACATGACAAATTACCTCAAAACCTAACCTTTTAAAATGACAAATTCCAGTTTCTATAGATCAGAAGCCAGGAAGCAGCTTAGTTCGGTGATTCTGCATCAGGAGCTCTCCCGAGGCTGCAATCAAGGTATTATCCAGGGCTGCAGTTGGGGAAAGATCTGTTTCCAAGCTCACTCAGAGGATTTTCAGCGGGCCTCAGTTTCTCACCACATGAGCCTTTCCACCAGGCTGCCTTAGCACATGGAAGCTGGCTTCTCCCATAGAGCGTGATCCAAGAGTGTGAGCAACCTCCCCCAATGGAAGTTGAACTCTTTTCATAACCTAACTTTGAAAGTGACATTTATCACTTCTGCCACATTTTATTCATTAGAGGAGAGTCCCTAAGTATAGCCCACAGTCAAGGGGAGTAGAATTAAGTTCCATCTCTTGAGGAAGGAATATCAAAGAATTTGTGGATGTATCTTTAAAGTCACCACAATTGCCCTAGCAGGTTTGGCTCAGTGAATAGAGCATTGGCCCTTGGACTGAAGGGTCCTGGGTTGATTCCTGTCAAGGGCATTTACCTTGGTTGCAGGCTCAACCCCAGCCCTTGTCAGGGCGCTTGTGGGTGACAACCAATCAATGTGTCTTTCTCACATCGATGTTTCTCTCTCTCTCTGTCTCTCCCTCTTCCTTCCACTCTCTCTAAAAATCAATGGAAAATTATTCATTAGGATTAACAAAAAATAAAAACAAAAAACTAAAGTCATCACAATTTGTCCTCTGACCACAAATAATTTATCTTCCTCTCACATGCACAATCCATATCAAAGAATTTGTGGACATATCCTTGAAACCACACCATCTTACACTTCACAGAAACTGGGAATCTTTGTTCAGAATATTTTCACTGACTTCACATTACATATACAGAGGGCTCAAATTCCCCATTACATATTTTTCCACTACTTGCTTATCAGTCAAAGCAAATGTTTCAGTGCTTGCTTCAGCAGCACATATAACAAATGATTCACTATTTCCTAATCACACTCTAAACCTACTATCCTTTGTACCTTCACCAATGCTGTTTCCCAGGCTGAAAGGTGCTCCCTTATCTCATGCTTTCCAGATTCTCTGCAAAATTCCAGTTGTATCTCTTTCATAAAGTGTGGCAGCTCCCCTAAAATAGAATGTACCTATACGATTTGATTGTAAATTCCTAGAGGACAGGAACATACCTTGTTCATCTCTATATCCCTCAAAATAGGAAGTAGAATTCATTGTATCCAACAGATGTTCAACAAATGTCAAGTTAAATTATATGAAGATAGCATTTCTCCATTTAGGCAAAACAAATACTTTGAGTTATTTGTGTCTATGTGGTAACCAACACCACAATAGCATATATATATACTTGATTTCATAGAGGAAGAGAGAGGGAAAGAGAGATAGAAACATCAATGATGAGAGGGAATTGATCGGCTGCTTCCTGCATGCTCCCTATTGGGGAATTGAGCCTGCAACCCAGGCATGCGCCCTAGACCAGAATCAAACCCAGGACCCTCAGTCCCCAGGCCGATGTTCTATTCACTGAGAAAACCAGCTAGGGCACCATAGTAGCATTTTATTTGTTGTACACAATCTTTCAAAGATACAATGCCAAAATTGCTATGTGTGGGGTGACACAGGTTAGTAAGCCGGGACAAGCAGAGTAGAGGAACTGAGCCAGATAGTTAAATGGCCAAGCAGTTTACAGCCATCTAGTAAATCGTAAAATCTATCTTTTATAACCAAGGACACTTAAGAATGAATGGTTTACACTTCTCCCCAACCAGAGGGTAAATAGCTTAAATCACTCTATTCAGGAAGATAGATAGCAGAAATCCAATTAATGCCATTTGCCAACTACATCCAAGGACAGATGAAGTTAAGGGAATAAATCTCATTTTGGAACATCAGCATAAAATTGATAAATATTCTATTGAGATCCTCCCCTAAGTTATCCCCTAAACTCCCAGCCTTTAAAAATCCTCCAAACAAAGTTCCTAGCACTTGCTCTGTCTTCCAGGAGCACACCCTTGCCTTTCCCTTCCCCGTCTTCTTCTTCCACAGGTATGCATCTCCTAAACTCTAAAGGACCCCACAGAGACTTGCAATCAGGGAGCAATGGGCTGCGGCAGCTTGTCCTGGGCTAACACCCTTTTCTCTGACTTCTTAATGAGCTAAAGCAGCCCAGCCTAGGTTCATTTCCCTGCCTAGTCTCTCTCCTGTTGCTTCTATCCTAAGCCCTTCCTTGTTTCACTGTCCCCAGCTTTAATAAATGCCCTCTAAAATTCATCTAGACTCGTGTTGTGAAATTTTTCCTGCACGAAATCAAAAACCTACACACTAGGGGCGGTCCTACACAGATCTGCTCAGGGCCAGGTCCCCTTTCCAGTAATATAGGGTACCCTGGCAGAATTGGTGATAGATTTTCCAAATTATATCAACATCTTCAAAGCACCAGCCTTCTGCTGCTGTGTTGGAGGGCCAACATGTTGATGGACCACATATAACCCACGAAGTGGAAATGATGGAGCTGTACACCTGGGCAGTCTTTACTATGCTATGGGACATCTGTTTAATTTTCGAGCTCTTTTCTCCTTCCCACCTCCTTTCCTCCCCTTCCTTCCTTCCTTCCTTCCTTCCTTCCTTCCTTCCTTCTTTCCTTCTTTCCTTCCCTCTCTCCATCCCTCTCTGCCTTCTCTCTCTCTCTCTCTCTCTCTCTCTCTCTCTCTCTCTCTCTCTTCCTCTCCCCTGCCTCCTGTCTTTCTCCTTCAATTGTCCACATCATTTTCTCATCTCATCTCTTCTGTTATTTTCTCCCAGCATTTTATGAGGTTATTATATGGGTATTCTGATGGAATTACTGCCCTTTAAATTTAGTGAAATGTAAATTTTCTTTTAACAGCTTTATTGAGGTATGATTTATAGGCCATAAAATTCATCCTTTAAGTACATAGTTCAATGGTTTTCAGTAAATTCAGAGTTGTGCAACCATCACTACAATCCAGTTATAGACCATTTCCATGATTCCGAGATCTCCTGTGCTAACTGAATTTAAAAAAAATGTTGTACCCTTTTTCTCTTTTTACAAAAACAAGACAAAGTTACTTTAAACAATTTAGAAAATATTTGAAAGCAGAAAGAAGAAAATAAAAATTATCTTTATTCTGCAACCTATAGATAACCATTGCTATTTTGACTAATATTTAACCCTCTTTACCTATTCATATCTTGGAAAGGAAAGTACTATTTAGGGTTTGCTGAGAAGTCAATTAGATCTGGGCACACAGCAGCTATCCTCCCCTAAGGGATATAATAAAAGCCTAATATGCTAAGTGTCTGGTCAACCAGTCGGCCGTTCAACCAATCAAAGCATAATCCTATCTAATAATAGACAAACATGGTAATTGACCGTACCTTTGCTATGCCTCCCACTGGCTAATCAACGTGATATGCAAATTAACCGCCAACAAAGATGGCGGCTAATTTGCATACTGCAGGCAGGGCAGGACAGCGCGAGCCGCCAGCGCACTGCCATCCAGGGCAGGCCTGCCCCTGCCTTGCCACCCAGGACCCCATTGGCTGTGGGGGTGTCTTTTATTCAGATTACTTTACTAGTGCTGATCAGGAAATTCCACATTGACTGGTTAAAGGTCTCATTCCTGAGAGAGGTTGAAACTGCAATTAAGTCTTGGTTTTGTGAACAACAAAAAAAAAGGGGTTCCATGGAAAGTAACCTCACTGGGTGATCTGATCATAAACTCCTAATTGGGTAGGTCCTGGTGGGTAATCATAATCCATGCCTATAGCAAAAGGTTTATCTTTGCCTTGGGCAAGCTCTGTCATTGTTTCTGTGCATCTAGGTTAACACACCTTAGAAAAGAGCTATAACTGTTACCGAAGACCAAAGAAATACCAAGCACGCTTCCTAGAGAAAGGAAGGGACCCCGTTTATTCACACTAGTGGACTCCGGGAATCATTTCCAAACCAGAGTGAAGAAACATGCAGAGAACCTGTCTCTATATATCCCGCTGGGGTCTTTGTCTTGCAGATATGCCCCCTGCCCCCTTCGTGGCCCTGCAGGAAGGCCCCCAGGTGTCAGGCCATATCCATGGTCCGTCCTGGCACCAGCATAACAACCCTCCCTCCCCCAGGGCAGTGCATTGTTCACAGTTCCAGGGCCTCTGCATTTAGATAACAAGTTCTGCAAGACCAGTTTCTTCCTCATAACCACCCTCAAGAGAGCACATAATCTTATTAACTATTCTGTAATCCAATCCCCACCTTGCTCTTTTCCTCCTCCATGCGATCTTCTGTTCTCTCCTTAATTTCAAATGCATAAAAAGGAGCTGCAAAACCGTTATTGTTGGGAGCATTTGAAGTCTTGCTCCTTGACATATGTCATCCGTTTGGCTCAAATAAACTCTTATACAAATTCTTTACAGGTTTGGACATTCTTACATTGACAGTTGGCTGCTGTGGGCTTAGCACAAGTGACTCCATTTGGGGCCCATTGATGCCTTAAAAAATATATTTTTATTGATTTTCAGAGAGGAAGGGAGAGGGAGAGATAGAAACATCAATGATGAGAGAGAATCATGGATCGTCTGCCTCCTGCATGTCTCACACTGAGGATTGAGCCTGCAACCTGGGCATGTGCCCTGACTAGGAATCGAACCATGACCTCCTGGTTCATAGGTCGATGCTCAACCACTGAGCCACGTTGGCTGGACTGTTGTTGCTTTTTAACAGGAGTATTGTGAGAATAAACAAGTCATCTTTTCTGTCAAAGAACAGTTTAGACAGCTGCCATTTTTTACTGCATGACCTGGCAGCCGCCATGTTGGCCGCATGGCTTGCAGCTCCCCTGGGGGCTTCCATCTTGAAACAGCAAAGACCAACCCCTCCCCTTGAATTAGCCAATCACGAAAGACTGTGCGCCTGAGCTCCAATCAAGAGTGAGGACAGGACACGTGTGTGTCAGGATTAAAAAGCTGAGTGTACTGCTTGCTTGGTGTTGGGGTGCTCCCAGACCATGTGTGCTCAGCCTCCTGCAGGAGGAAAGATATTTGCCTTGCTGCCTGGCTCCCAAGTGTGCTTTGTGTTCTACCAGAGCCCCTGATTTGGGGGTTCACCTTATTTCTAACAGTATGAGTGACACAACCAAAAGGTGGAATCAAGATGGTTTATCAAGATCGGTATGGAGCTATGAGGATTCTCTAACCCTGGCTGGAAGGTTGGCAGTTTCGATTTTGTGTTAGCAAAGAAGTTGGTTAAATTGTTGCCACAGCATCTTGGGACTCAGACCTTATATGTACTGAGGTTGAAGTTTGGGGGGAATTGGTAGGAAAACAAGTCAGGGTATTGGGATATGTTAGTGATTATCTTTGATTCCCAATAGTGCTTACAAGAAAGAGAAAAGCATCTCAACTTGAAGCTATTTCAACTTGACTATTAGAGGTCTTTCTGCCTGCAGCCAGCATCAAAGCTGTCTGAGAGTCAGAACATCATGACCCATACAGGATTGGAAAAGGTGAATTCTCTGTTAGAAGCTAAAGTGAAAAGAGAGAAAGACAGGAAATAGTAGGTAATAAAATTGGAGCCTGGGAAACACTCCATATTCTTGCCCCTCCTGGGCATCTTCTGCAGTATGCGTCCTCCCTGATAAAGTTTTAGAACATGCAGCCTGAGGATACAGAGTAGCTGTGCCTCCCTACTTCTGCTACTGTTTTTCATTTCTCTGAATCAGATGTCAAGATGGAGGCCATTAAGCTGAAGGCTGGAGGCTAGGCAGAGCACTGAGATTTGTTACTGAGAGATAGTAATTCTTAGGTTAAGGTCCAAATTCATGGTCTATGACTTGACAAGATCTCTTCAGTTCTTAGCTCAGAGAATTAACTGAATGAATACAAGCAAGAACTCAAGCTTTTAAGAAGGTTGTATTGCAGGAGAAACCCTAAGTTCGGTGAGCAAAGGTCTGTGATTTCCTGTTTAACCTAAAAGGTTATTTTCAGGCTCCCTATAACTTGTAATAATGGGGATTAAGCTGCTAAAAGGTGCAGCCCCCTAAGAGGAGACTCTTCCACCAATGCCCATCTCAGATGCAGATATGGAGGACAATGAATAAGTGGGCTTCTCCCAGAGAGCAAAACCAATTAGGATCTATTGCTCATGATCATTGTGGTTTATTCCTCCTTTCCATTATTTTCCAAATGAGAGTTGTTTTAATAACAGTGGTCCTGCTTTCCACTCACCTGTCCCCTAGCCTTTGTGTACTGGGTCTGTTGGAGGTGGTTAAATAATCTATCCATAGAATTTCCGACAACAGCATGTAGACTTGTCTGGGAGATATCACTCAGAGATCTTGATTATAATAACGTAATGAGACTTGGCATTGGGGCACATCTTTTTGGGAAGCGGGTGAATGCAATTTGGTGGTACATAGAATAATTGCATATTGTTGGGAGAATACATTTTTAATATGTTTGAAAAGAAAGGTGTATAGATGTTAAGAAGTCAAGGTGCCCTATCTGGTTTGACTCACTGGATAGTGCGTCGGCCTGTGGACCAAAAGGTCCCAGTTTTGATTCCGGTCCAGGGCATGTACGTTGGTGGCACACTCCTCCCCAGCCCAGAACCTGATTGGGGTTCGTGCAGGAGGCAACCAGTTGATGTGTTTCTCTCACATCGATGTTTCTCTCTGTCTTTCCCTCTCTATTCCACTCTCCCTAAAAATCAATGGGAAAATATCCTTAGGTGAGGATAAAAAAAAAAAAGAAGTCAATATGTGAACTGTAGAGAGTCCTGATACCACTGTTTGATATAACTGTTGCTGAAACGAGAATTCCTCCCTTCTGTAACCAGACAAACAATGGGTCTGGGCTGCCTGTCACTACTTGAGCCAATTAAGCAGAGACAAGGTTGATTGCCAGCAGGATGGGAGAGCAGCAGGTCATCCACAAAAATCTGGTCTGCCCCCCACCATAAGCCAGCTGCTTATATTGGATAGAAGGACAAAGGTTACAAGGGGAAGTAGGCAAAGGGTATGCCAAATGGGCAGTTTACAGGTAATGCAGGCTGAGGTCTGTGGGTATGCAAAGGGCTTGTGATATGCAAAGGGTGGGGGCGGGGTCTTCAAAGAGCTGGCATTTCTGGTTTCTGCAACAAGGTTGTTAATCTTTCCATGATAATAGGCATAGGGAGGATGGGGAGGATGGACTGCATTTCCAGGTGAGCTCCATTTCCAGGTGAGCTCCCAGCTAGGCTAGAATGTGCCTTCTTTAATCAGAACAAAACAATCACAGTTACCAGAGCATGATTATCCCCAATATCCTATTTCTGCCCCTATCACTTCTACTTTTCAATTAACCAAGCCGAACATTTCTCTTTTTAATATGAATGACGCTAGTTGGCTTGGCTCAGTGGATAGAGTGTTGGCCTGCAGACTGAAGGGTCCCGGGCAAGTCAAGGGCACACGCTTGGGTTGCATGCTCCATCCCCAGTGGGGGGCATGCAGGAGGCAGCCAATCAATGACTCTCTCTCATCATTGATGTTTCTATCTCTCTCTCCCTCTCCCTTTCCAATGAAATCAATAAAAAATATATTAAAAATAATATAAATGAGTTTGAGTTGGTTTTATGATCACTTGCAACCAGAAATGTCCTGACTAATACAACACATACATATTGAATAAATAGTATCTTATATGTGGGTTTTAAACATAAGGGGATCATATAATTTGTTATGCTCTTTAAAAAATTGTATTTTATTATTAGTAAATACATTTAGGGTTACAATCTAATTTTTATGATCATTTAAACTTGCTGGACATAATAGATTAGATCCTTGGCCAAGGAAATTTTACAACTAGTTCCCTAAGCTGTGAACCTTTCTTATGCAATTCACAGATCTCTACAGATATTTTGAATGGCATATTAATGCTGATAGAAAGATAATTACTTTCACTCATAATTAAATTAACATTTCTGATAAGACACAAATATTACTTCTCTGTTCAGGTATTGAAGACTGTTCCACACCACAGACCATTTCATTATAAGTAAAATCTGAAATGTAAAAGATTAGGTTACCTAACTTATTCACGAAAATTCACTATTAATAGTATTATTTTGACCCTGGCCATTTTGGCTCAGTGGATATCAGCCTGTGGACTGAAGGGTCGTGGGTTTGAATCTGGTCAAGGGCACGTGCCTCAGTTGCAGGCTCAATCCCCAGCCCTGGTCAGGGTGCAATGGGGAGACAACCAATTGATGTGTCTCTCTCAATCTATGTTTCGCTCTCTCTGTCTCTCCCCCTCCCTTCCACTATCTCTAAAAATCAATGGAGAGAATATCCTCGGGTGAGGATTAACAACAAAAATAGTATTATTTTCAAAAAGTGTCTCAGTACCTTGATTGGTATTTTCCCCAACTTCCACAATTTTTATGTTGTTTTCTCTTCTCCTTTCTCTCCACTTTAAAAAATCCTTTCTTGATAGTTTTAGTTTAGTTTGGGGGAAGGAACAAAATCAGATGTGTTTTTAATCTGTCATTTTTAACTTAGAAAGTACCATGATATATTCAAAATATCTGGCCCAGAATAGGAACACAATAAATTGTAGCTATTATTACTGGGACTGGTACAGCACTAGGAATTAACGAATATATTTCATTCATTGTTGTGTATATGAGATTGAACTTTTGATAAATTTGGATGAATCTATTCTACCTGGTACATGTAAGTTCATGGGGGCAACTCACTTTGGACTGCCTCCCTGCCTGCTGCTGGGAGTTCATCTATCTCTCAATAAACTTTGCTTCTGCTAACAAAAATAAAATAAAATGTACATGTTTCTTATGCTTTCATGGATTTTTGAATTCTTTATTTCTTCTTACTTTTGTAATGAGTATTCAATTTGAATTGATCTTGTGAGAAATACAAGAAAACAGGATCTCCTCAAGCATTGTTGGTATTATGGGGGGTGGGATTTGTGGCATCAGACGTGGTCCCTGCCATTACTTCTGTTTAGTCTCAGTAGAGCCCTCATCTGAGGTGTACATTTGCAAATTATTTCAAATTCCTTTTTTAAAATCTACTTTTATTTTACTGAATTATTTTCATCTTTGTGGCTTCATGCCATGATAAAAATATTCCCTGTAGGGCTGGATGAGGCCTCATTTGGGTGGATACTAAATTATATGAAATTATGTAGGCATTTATTGTTAAGCATCTTGCAAATGTAAGGCCCTGCAGGAGAAATATCAGTACAAAGATGTGATCCCTGCCTTCTGACGTCTAAAATGTAATTGAAAGGATAAGACAAAATGCACAGGTGACTAGAATAAGAGAAAAGATGGTAAAATACATACTATTATATAAAGTGCTTATTTTGTGAGTCTCTTTTAAGCACTTTAAAATAGTTAATTATTATCTTCATTTTCATATGGGGAAACCAATGCACATAGAGGTTAAGTAATTTGTCCAAGTTACTAAAGTAATAAGTGGCAGATTTGGGATTTAATCCCAGAGTCCTGTTCTAGAATCAGCATGCTACCCTGTCTGTTAAGCTAAGTGCTATGTGCCTGTTCAAATGAGTGAGTGATCACGTGTGCACATGCATGATTCTGTGCATATGTGTATGGGTATGTGCAGGGAACAGAATGGGATTTAAAGAGGATATGGCCTTTGAGCCATTGAGATATATCTTTCTGGTTTCTTGTGTTTCTATGTTCAATTGATTACATCTTGATATTTTCTTAATACTCCAATTGTACTCGGCTTGAAACACTTCAAAACCCTTGGACCTCTGATTTCTCTCATTGGCTACCCAAGTCTAATCAGGTCAGAAGTTTATGACTTTGGATCAATGCTTCCTGCAAACTTTCCAGGGCAAAGGAGAGGTACATTGTGTTTTTTAGAAAAGGTTTTAGGGCTTCAGATAGAACCGAATGAAGTCACTGAGTTGATTTAATGATGGGAATTATCAGACCGATTCATCCCTGTATCCAAAATCACTTTAGCTCTGATTTTTTGAGGTCAATTTAGTAAAGATAGAGAGTGGGATGATGTGTATGGTCTCTGATAATAGGTGAAGCGAGGGTCCCTCCTGGCACATAATCTATGACTGACTAGTCCTGCAATTCACAGGCACATGGGAAAGATGGTAATAATGCATCAAGACTCTCTCAGCAAGAGGGTTTGGGGAGAAATAAGATCAAGGGAGCTTAGGGATGATTAAGGGAAATGATTTTGGTAAAAACAGCAGGGTACCATCTTGCAGATGCTCTCCAAAATGGCCCCATGGGTTCATGGTTGATATCTGTGTTTGGAGGGACTGCGGACAGCAGATACAGAGGGGCTTTTCCACAAGGGGTTGATGTGACTCTGGAACACAAACAATACCAGTGTGACAAAGGCAGGGAAAAGGACACTCTTTCCCCTTCCTGTGGAGCTCAGTGTGACCTCATAGTGGTGAGAAACCCAGGGAAGGGATGGTGATCTTCCCTGGGGGCAGTGGACAGGGTGCAGAACCAGCTCAAGTGGCAGGGACCTGACTGCCTTGTTTGCAGCATACACGAAACATGTTCAGGGATTTCTGAAATTAACTTAGGAGAGCCTGAGATGAGAGTGAGGTGTGGCTCACACTCTGCAGAGTACCCACTTGCTATTGCAGCCAGGGATGAGTGATGTAGTAACTTATCTTTTATAGACTAGTTCTTGAATTTATTGGCGTTAGTAATGCAATTCAAGTTTGCCACTGTTCTAAATTCATAGAATAGGCTGTTTTCTTAGTGTGGGCTCCCTCAAGAAGAAGACCTTGAGACAAAGATTTTATGCAAATAGTTAACTGGTTAGTTCTAAGAATCACTGGTAGGAAGTGGAAGTGAGATGGAAAAAGAAGGCAGTCAATAAAGTGTGTATTATTAAGCCAGTTACTACTGTGGGCAACTGGGGTGCAATCTCACTGGGGAAGCCCTGGGAAACTAAGTAGAATATACACCCCAGAGTCAGCTCTCCTGAGAGGCAAAGGAGCTGGGGTATTTATTCACCTACTCTTGTCAGTCATTGGTGGAGGGTTATTCCCTGGGGGATGCTATTCCCCCAGCATTTCCAGCAAGATAGCTGCTCTGGCCCCAGATAATGGCAGGTACTGGCACCTGGGAGCTGATTGGTGTGCATGGAAATGGTAAGAGTGGGGATGTGGTTTGGGTGCAGAAAGCATCTGCTACTACTTTGGTATGGAAGATCTTCCAGCTTGTTAGTTCTATTGTTTGACATTGGTTTGGTCATGCAATGGATTTCCCCACTGATCCCAAAACTTCACTGACTCTTCTGTTCCCACTTATGTTCTGTGTGATCCTTCCTATTTGTCTTTCCATTTCACTCTGTTTTTCACCATTTGGTATCAGAAGCCTGTTGAAAGTTACTTCTTTTTCCGAGTCTCACTTTTGCTAGTGTCTAAGGTGAGGATGATGTCTTTTTAGGACAGTTGTGTGTATTGAGGAATGAGTCAACATATGAAAAGGCACCTCATAATCTGTCCTTGGGAAAGGCTAATTCTTTCTATGGCCCTATTTGTTTTTCCTTTGGCAAAGTCAAAACAGGAGGACCTATCTTTCTGCAACCCCCAAAAGTTGAGATGTGCAAATAAAGGCTGAATTTGTCCTCTAAAGGAAAACTATGCATTTTATTATTTTCTAATATTTAATATTATTTAATTTGATTATATTTAAAATTTTGATATTTAGTGGAACAATGCAAAACATACATCATTAATATCTAAGCATATTGTATTTATTTTGCTGTGTTTCATCACTTAGCTTACCCCTCAAGTAGAAATGGGGCAAAAAATGGGGACTCATCTTTACAAAACCACAGCCATGGCTTTGCTCTGAATTCAGGCCAATCACAGAGCCATTTATTGCCTCAAGAGACTGTGGTGTCTATATTGGTTATTGATTCAATGGGTTATTGCTTTTTGCTTGAAATGATTTAGGATGGAGGGAGGGGAAGGAAACGGAGGGAAGAACAGGAGAAGGGAGGAGGAAGGAGGGCTGCTATTGTTGGCTTCTGAATAAGTGGTAATTATTATAATGACACTTTCCTATCTATGCTTGTGCTATTCATGATTACAAAGTCCTTTTATATACATTTTAAAATTTAATCCTCATAACCATCCCATAAAATGAGCAGGAATAAAAGAATCTATTAACTACAAAGGCTTGTACTAATCCTTTGGAGGAGGCAACTGTGAAGAAAAGGAGACTCAGGAAAAAATAGGATGCTTATATCAAGGCAGTGAAATCATGCTTTTTATTTGTTTACAGAAGAAAGAATGTGCCCAGGGGGTTTATGTGAAGGTCTTCATTGCTTTATATGCTGGCGAGGTGAAGGGTGGTAGTACTGAGATTGGAACCAGTCTTGGCCTTGGCAGTTCTGAGAGAAGTCATTTTGAGAAAGGCCTTGGATCACCAGGATTGGTGCTATTCTAATTGGTCATATTTTGTGATGAGTAAAAGAACTTGTGCTAGAATGTATATCAATTTAGTGTTTTCTCTATTTAAAAAGAATATATATTTTTTAAAAGTATATTTTTATTGATTTCAGAGAGGAAGGGAGAGATAGAGAGAGAGAAACATCAGTGATGAAAGAGAATCATTGATCGGCTGCCTCCTGCACGCCCCACACTGGGGATGGAGCCCACAACCCGGGCCTGTGCCCTAACAGAGAATCAAACCATGACCTCCTGGTTCATAGGCCGACGCTCTGGCAACCACCAGCCTGGAGAACCTATTTCTTGCTAACAAGTGTGCATCTTGCTCCAACTCTGTTTTCTGCATCTTCACAAGGACACACTGGACTTGACAGATGGAAACTGACAAATGCTATACAATCTGGGTTCTGGAGAAGCAACTGTGAAACATTTCCTAGGGCAACACTGGATAGATGGTGCTCATGGAAGACATGGGTTTTGCAGGATGAATAGGAGTTTGATGGAGATCCTTGGGTGGAAGGGTCTTAGGGCAGTTGTTCTCAACCTTCTGGCCCTTTAAATACAGTTCCTCATGTTGTGACCCCCAACCATAAAATTATTTTCGTTGCTACTTCATAACTGTAATGTTGCTACTGTTATGAATCGTCATGTAAATATCTGATATGCAGGATGGTCTTAGGCGACCCCTGTGAAAGGGTCGTTCGACCGCCAAAGGGGTCGCAACCCAGAGGTAGAGAACCGCTGGTCTTAGGGGGAGGAAGAGTATTCCAGCCAGAAGGAATATATACGTAAGGGCATCATATGCTTAGGAAATGGGAGTGGATCAGCGGCTCTCACATTAAGGTGCAGCAGTATCGCCTGAAGAGCTTGTTAACACAATTTATCTCTGGGCTCTGCTCCACTCCCAGAGTTTCTGACTTTTTGAACCTGGGGAAAGGCCCAAGGGGTTGGGTTTCCAGCAAGTTCTCAGGGGAAGCTAATGCTGAGGTGGTAGAATACCCTGTGCATGCCAGAAAGGGGGGGGGGGGGGTGGATTTTCTCTCTGTAGTTCC
>NW_005871097.1:3709456-3821698 GCF_000147115.1 Myotis lucifugus
TCTCCCCACTGGGCCAATTAAAAATTTGGGGCGGGACCTTTCTTAGTTTTCCCCCCCCCCTTTTTTTTAAGGAGATTTGGGGGGGGGGGAAAGCCAAAATTGGCCTAAAAGGTCCTAATGGGGGGGGGGGGAAGGAGGACCTATGTAATACTTTCAACAATAAAAAAATTTTAAAAAAATTTTTTTAATCTTTTTAATTTCAGAGAAGAAAAGAGAGGGAGAGATAGAACCTTCGATGATGAGAGAGAATCATGGTTGGGCTGCCTCCTGCACCACCACCACCACCCCGCCCCCCCCCCCCCCACCACTGGGGATCAAACCCGAAACCTGGGCATGTGCCCTGACCGGGAATCGAACCAGTGACCTCCTGGTTCACAGGTCGACACTTAAGCACTGAGCCACGCCGGGAGGGCAATAAAATTTTTTTATAGGAAAAAAACAAAAAATTACGGGTTATCTTAGTGGTGCAGAATTGTTCTTAGACCACAAGATATGTTTATAACTTGATTGAAGGTTAATCTATCTGTGCAAAATGGAGTTTTGTCAGCTGTAGAGGGAGTGGGAGGATAAGGCAGAATGAACTAAAACTTCTACCCCACACTTCATTCCTCCATCATCAAAGTCGGAGGTAGGAAGAACACTGAACTTTAGAAAACTACTTCACTGTGGTGCCATTCATCACCCATTATTATGGAGAAGTTTCATACTGAAACTCAAGATGTATAAGCAATGACCCCCCCACCCCCCTACCCCCCCCCGCATGGCTCAGTAGTTGAGCATCGACCTATGAATTTGGAGGTCACTGTTCTATTCCCAGTTGGGGTGTGTGCGTGGGTTGCGGGCTAGATCCCCAGTGTGGGGTATGCAGGAGGCAGCCGATCAATAAGTCTTTCTCATCATTGATGTTTCTGTCTCTCTCTCCCTCTCCTTTCCTCTCTGAAATAAAATATATATATTAAAAAAATTTTAAAGATGTATAAGCAATGGATATAGGAACATTAAGGAATAGCTCCAAAGCCATATTGATACTATTACGCAAATTTCAAGTAGTCTTTGGAAGGAAATTAATGCCTTAGGTGGTGAGTGGCATTTTTTTAGGAACCTAAGAGGGAAATCATCTACAGCTTGTCATCTTTTCCCCACCACATTCACAGGACCAGAGCTAGTATCAGCTAAAGTAGAGGGAAAAATTGTTCACTATTGGGAAGTCTGAATTCAAAAGTCTCAAGAAAAGATAGGGACTTTATTATTCTACAGGGAGGGTTAGCAATCCCTAGGGAGGTCCTAGAAGGGGCACTCAATGGAGAAGCTCTTAAAGAGAGAGGACTTAAGGAGAGGGAGAGGTGGAAAAGTTCAAGAACAAGAGGCCATCCACATGAGACATAGTCCAATGGCTTTAACAGTGATGATTTTGCCTCTATGTATAAAACAAAGGACAAGAGAGCCAAATCAGGATCATAATACTTGATCTCAATCCCTTCCCCTCTCATGCCACCCCCCAACTCTATACACTGGGATCATTTCCTGAATCACTGAGTAATGAAGTACAGTTCTAGCAGCATTGGCTCAGTGGATAGAGCATTGGTCTGTGGACCGAAGTGTCCTGGGTTTGATTCTGATCAAGGGCACATGCCCAGGTTGTGGGCTCAATCCCCAGTGTGGGGCATGCAGGAGCAGCCTATCAATGATTCTTTCTCATCATTGATGTTTCTATCTCTCCCTCTCTTCTCTGAAATCAATAAAAATATATTTAAAAAAAAGAAGTGCTCACTTCTTCACGAGGGCGCTGTGAGTATTTGGCTTGAGGAAAAACAGAAATGGAAGGACTCAGAATGGACAGATGCTGACCCCACTCCATAGTGGCCTATGGTGGCTCATATGGTTCCTACACTCCCTGCTGGTGGTGATAAGGTTTCTCACAAAGACTTGCCTTGGACATGACTATATGGTGCTGAAAGTATGGGCATATTTACCTGGGTTAGACAGGGGATGATATTTTTACTGGGGTAACCAGAACCAGAATAAATTTGTTCATTTAATTATTAGGTGAAAAAACACTTAGTGGGCACTATAATATGCTAGGTCCTGTGCTAGGATTTGAAGATTTGGAGATAAAATGAGACCTAGGGCTTCTGGTCTGGTGGGGAGACTCACATGCCAGATTTCCAGAAGAATGGTACTATTGTTCATTGAGTGAAGGATTAAGAGAGGAAGAATAAGTATTGGGGGACAATGAATTCCCTTTTTGAAATGTTGAGTTTGTGAAGCCTGTAGAACATCCAAGTAGAGATACCTTGTGGGCAGTTGGAACCATATATGAATCTCAGGAGAGAAGTTCAAATGGGAAGTCTAGACTGTGAGTCATCATTTTCAGATGCTAATTAAAGTCATTGACATTGATAAAGTCACACAGATTTTATAGAATAAGGAAGTGAGAAGGATTAGAGCTGAATCCCTGGAGAATCCTTCTATTTCAGTGGTGACATCTGATGAATGCTATTGTCTGAATGTGCATTACTCTCACATAATTTAATTTACATTTGAAAAGCATGAATAAACTTGCAAAACACATTCAAAGGAAATATCACAATGAATACAGACAGAGGACATTTCAAAAGTAAAATTTAAAACTTAGGCCAATAATAAATCCAAAGTATCTTTAGAATCAAAGATGAAGTTGAAGCATTAACTATATTAACCATACCAAGTGTTAGACCTGTGGGGTCAGACCAAACCAGGGTTCAGCAACCTCGGTACTTGAGTTCTGGCTAGGAAAGAATTCAGAGCCAAGACTCCAACACGTATACTACTAGAGGCCTGGTGCACCACAGTTTTCTAATCCACTCATCTGCTGATGGGCACTTAGGCTGTTTCCAAATCTTAGCTATTGTAAATTGTGCTGCTATGAACATAGGGATGCATATATCCTTTCTGATTGGTGTTTCTGGTTTCTTGGGATATATTCCTAGAAGTGGGATTACTAGGTCAAATGGCAGTTCCATTTTTAATTTTTTGAGGAAACGCCATACTGTTTTCCACAGTGGCTGCACCAGTCTGCATTCCCACCAGCAGTGCACAAGGGTTCCTTTTTCTCCACATCCTCTCTAGCACTTGTTTGTTGATTTGTTGATGATAGCCATTCTGACAGGTGTGAGATGGTACCTCATTGTTGTTTTGATTTGCATCTCTTGGATGATTAGTGACTCTGAGCATGTTTTCATATATCTCTTGGCTTTCTGTATGTCCTCTTTCAAAAAGTGTCTATTTAGGTCCTTTGCCCATTTTTTGATTGGATTGTTTATCTTCCTTTTGTTAAGTTGTATGAGTTCCCTGTAAATTTTGGAGATTAAACCCTTATCAGAGATAACATTGGCAAATACATTCTCCCATACAGTGGGTTTTCTTGTTGTTTTGTTGATGGTTTCTTTTGCTGTGCAGAAGCTTTTTATTTTGATGTAGTCCCATTTGTTTATTTTCTCCTTAGTTTTCATTGCCCTAGGAGCTGTATTGGTAAAGATAGTGCTATGACAAATGTCTGCTATTTTGGTGCCTATGGCTTCTTCTAAGATTTTTATGGTTTCCCATCTTACTTTTAAGTCCTTTATCCATTTTGAGTTTATTTTTGTGTAAGGTGTAAGTTGGTGGTCTGGTTTCATTTTTTTTGCAAGTATCTGTCCAATTCTCCCAACACCATTTATTGAAGAGACTGTTTTGACTTCATTGTATGCTCTTTCCTCCTTTTTCAAATATTAATTGAGCATAATGGCTTGTGTTGATTTCTGGGTTCTCTGTTCTATTCCACTGGTCTATATGTCTGTTCTTGTGCCAGTACCAGGCAGTTTTGAGAACAGTGGCTTTGTAGTATAGCTTGATATCTGGTATTGTGATCCCTCCAACATTGTTCTTCTTTCTCAAGATTGCTGCAGCTATTCGGGGTCTTTTTTAATTTCAGATGAATTTTTGGAGAGTTTGTTCTAGGTCTTTGAAGTAGGCCATTGGTATTTTAATGGGGATTGCATTGAATTTATAGATTGCTTTGCGTAGTATGGACATTTTAATGATGTTGATTCTACCAATCCATGAACATGGTATATTCTTCCATTTGTTCATGTCTTCTTCTATCTCTTTTTTCAGCGTCCTGAAATTTTCTGAGTACAAGTCCTTTATCTCCTTGGTTAAATTTATTCCTAGGTATCTTAATTTTTTTGTTGCAATGGTAAATGGGATTGCTTTTTTAGCTTCTCTTTCTGTGAGTTCATTATTGGTATATAGAAAAGTCATAGATTTCTGGGTGTTGATTTTGTATCCTGCTACATTGCCGAATTCATTTATTAAGTCTAGTAGTTTTTTGATGGAGTCTTCGGGGTTTTCTATGTATCATGTCATCTGCTAATGAAAGTTTTACTGCTTCTTTTCCAATTTGGATGCCTTTTATTTCTTCTTCTTGTCTAATTGCAATGGCTAATATTTCCAGTACTATGTCAAACAGGAGTGGTGAGAGTGGGCATCTCTGTTTTGTTCCTGTTCTTAGGGGAAATGGTTTTAATTTTTGCCCATTAAGTATGATGTTGGCTGTGGGTTTGTCATATATGGCTTTTATTATGTTGAGGTATGATCCTTCTATTCCCACCTTGCTGAGAGTTTTTTATCAAGAAAGGATGTTGGATTTTGTCAAGTGCTTTTTCTGCATCAATGGATATGATTATATGATTTTTATCTCTCAGTTCGTTTATGTGATGTATCACGTTTATTGATTTGTGGATATTGTACCAACCTTGCATCCCCAGAATAAATCCCACTTGGTCATGGTGTCTGATCTTTCTAATGTAATGCTGGATTTGATTTGCTAGAATTTTGTTGAGGATGTTGGCATCTATCTATGTTCATGAGGGATAGTGGCCTGTAATTCTCTTTCTTTGTATTGTTTTTATCTGGTTTTGGGATTAGGGTAATCCTGGCTTCATAGAAAGAGCTTGGAAATGTTCCTTCCTCTTGAATTTTTTGGAATAGTCTGAGAAAGATAGGTTTTATTTCTCCTTTGAATGTTTGATAAAACTCCACTGTGAAGCTGTCTGGTCCAGGGCTTTTGTTTGTTGGAAGTTTTTTGAATACTGATTCAATTTCCTCCATAGATATCAGCCTATTCAGATTTTTTTATTCCTCCTGGTTGAGTTTTGAAAGGTCGTATTTTTCTACGAATTTGTCCATTTCTTCTAGGTTGACCAGTTAGTTGGAATAGAGTTGCTCATAGTATTTTTTTTTTTTTTTTTTTTACCATTCTTCATATTTCTGTGGGGTCTGTTGTTATTTTGCCTCTTTTGTTTCTGATTTTGTTTATTTGGGTCCTCTCTTTGCTTCTTGGTGAGCTGGCTAGAGGTTCATCAATCTTGTTTATCCTTTCAAAGAACTAGCTCTTGGTTTCATTGATCTTTTGTATTGTTTTCTGGGTGCTAAAGAACAGGCAGAGCTTGGTGCTCACATAACTTAGATGAGGAATTGGGAAGAATGGCCTCTGAATGAAATGATGACATTTAGACATTCATAGAGTTGGGCATTTTCCTGCCTGCAAAAGTTTTTAGAAAAGGTCCTAGTTTAGGAAAGAAAAGAGAGAGAGAGAGAGAGAGAGAGAGAGAGGTTGAGAGATGTTATGACTAAAAATTGGAGAGGCTTTAGTAAGAGTTGGGTGTTCTATGTAGTTGGAGCCCCTTACTCAGGGACTGGCATTCCTGTTTGGGAGGTGCTCCTTTAGCAATAGCACCTCTCAGGTGCACTGCTTCAATGACATTACCTATCTTAGGGAAGTTTGAACCCCAAATCTCTACTTGGGAAATTGACTCTTTTTGTGCTCTTCTTATCTTCTTGTGGTTTCTTATCTTAATGGTTTGTAATGTAATTTTGGAAAATGTCATTGTTTCCACTCTGCCATGGAAACATAAAGAAAAAGATTTTCTCTGAGTTGTTGTTCACACATTGTATGCGGGTAGTAACAGGTGGCTCTACTACTTACAGTCAACGTAAAACGTATAAATACGTTTCCCACATACAATGTGTTCAGTTAAAGAGTAGAGGGAGAAGAGTTCCTTGAGGGAAAGTACAGGGGACAGAAAGGTGAATACAAAGCTCAGGGGTAAGAGGGTTGGTTTCTTATCACAGTTATCACTTTGCTGCTATTAAATCCCAGTCAAGAGCTTTTCTCTGCCTTTGAAGGTTTTATCTGAGTGCTGTTTTCTTTCAGCAATGGTTTTCAACTGGGGCAGGGGAGACCTGTGTAGTTTGGAAGCGTTCCATGTGTGATGCTAATATTCTGTTCCCCTGCCTCTTCCTTCACACCTCACTGTGGGGGGTTGCACCATGGATTCTCCACCAACTACAGAATAATGTTTCAACTCATGCATCAAACATTCATAAACCTTCTTAAGTGGTTCCCCAGACCATAACTCACTGCCACCTAAGTAAACCCATTACTGTGACCAGGTCAGAGTTTTCTGACCCTCAGGGAACCTTATTCTCCTTAGCCCCATGGCTTAGCACTAATGTGCTTTTCTCTTCTCCATACATACCTACCAAAGGTGTTCCCATTCTTTAAGATCCCAATCAGGCCTTTCCTTTTTCATGGAGCCTTTCATACATTCTGTAGCCACACTGATTGGACATTGTTTCTGAATGGGAGTTGAGTGGGGCCAGCAGTAAGAAGAGGAGGCCATGAATACAGAAAAATAAACATTATTTGTATGGAAACCTGCTGATAACTTCCTATAGTCGAGTTAATCTAATAACATCAATGCTTTGGACACAAATTCCCAGTGGTATAAACATTCTCTCCCCCCCCCCCCCCGCCCACAATGGCTCCTGAAATCTCCTCTTTCTTCCCACCACCACTTTTGAAGTTTCTCAATGAAGGAAATGTGCAAATTGGCCATGTGGCTACCACAAGCAACAACTGATTTATCACTATAAACTTGAAAATGACTGTTGGTCCCAACAACCTTGGAAAAGTCCATTTCAAAAACTGTTGTGGACTGTATCTATAGTAATTATACTACACTACAGATTTGGCTTTCCTTTTACTTCCATGGCATTGATAAGTATTGTAGAAAATACTGCATGTCCTAAGGCACCTTGTCTTAGATGTCTCAGTATGGTGCAATATGGTACATCTCCAAGGCATCACTTCAATCATTAACATCACTGGATGCTACAAAAGTTCTCTGAGGGTGTTTCATCTTGAAGGGTGTTTGCTGGTTTCTGTTCTGAAAGAGCTGCATTTAATATCAGTCTTTACAGGTACACTCATCATGATCTTCACTACTCAAATTGATAATCATTGGGCCTGGTTGCGAAGAATAATGCAGAAAGGATATTCAAGTAGAATCTGCAGACATTTCATGATTATTTCTGGTGTTACGCTTTTCATCTTTTATAATCTGATGGCCATTTATGAAAGATACTAGGAGTCACAGGAAATTGCCAAGATCCAACTAGAATTGTCGAGGTGTTTCATTAACAAGGATCAAATTGATGCCCCAGAAAAAAACAAAGAAGAAACCAACAGATACTACCTCAGGATGATCTTAAATTAAACCTGGATGCCTTTGGGCCTTTTTAAAGTCTCTTGGGCATTTTTAAATAGAAATAAATTTGGGCTACACACACACACACACACACACACACACACACACACAGTTCTTTGACTTTGCACTTGTATTTTGAATGGCTTACCATATAATTATTGAGCATATCACATAGTCAGTGCTTGGCACTATTTTTTGCAGACACAGATAAACAAGGCACCATCTCTGCTCTTTGCTCAAATGATATCATAATCAATATTCGAATAGTTGTATATTTCACTGCTTAGATATAAATATAATTTCCCCTACCATGCCCCTATTGGATATTTAGGTTGTTTCCAGTGTTTTCACTTGCATAAAGACCACTATAGTGAACTCATATACCTTTGTATACTATTTTTCTATAGCTCATTTTTCTGTCTCCCCCCCCCCCCCCCCCCCCCCGCTACTGCCCGCCCCAACCACCCCACTGCTTGGCTTCATGAGTACAAGCAAGCTATTCAGGATTTCTTTAGGTCCACACTTGATTAAAAAACCAAACCAAACCCTATAGCTTCATAAATACAATGGTTGATTAGTAAAAATTGCCAACTTCACTGATTGATAAAGGAGTCATCACACTTAAACAGCCATCTCATTACAAGTCTCCTGAATGTTCTAGTATTTTGAAAATATGCCTGGCTTATTTCAAGAAGTCAAACTTGAAACTAATGGGCTAAGCCAGGACAATGAGTGGGAAGGACGAGAAATAGCTGAGTAGGTGGAAAGAGTCAGAATGAGAGGATGAAATAGACAAAGGGCAACGGTTAACAGTAATTAGTAAATATCAAAAGCAAATAAGGATAAGACATGCTTAATGATTGAGCTAGAGGTGGGGTGGTCAAAGTGAAAGTAAAGGATACAATTATTCCTCAAGGGCTACTTGGTCAAGTTAACTGGAAAATATGACAACAGTTTGCTCTATGAACTAAATCATAAAGACAAAGGTCAAAGATGAAAACTGTGTTAAAAGTTTCCAACAGTTGCGTGGCCAGCAGAGGATGTGTGATCAAGCGAACCACCTTGGGCAGTTGATTAATTTTACTTGTCAAAACCTTTAGCTGTGAACTTTATTTAACAACTAGGCAGTCACCTTTAGAAGCTGCTTTTCCAAAATTAAAATCAACCTTAGGTGGCCACTTATTAATGTTATAATGTACCCCGCGAATCACAGAAGGACGCCTCAAGAAATCAAATTAAAGAGTCACATTTATTGCAATCCGGGACTCCGAGGGGGCATTTCACTCTCCCAAATCTCGAAGTGATAAGATGGCCACAACACCAGATTTATGTAGGCAAAATCACAAAGGTATTGATTACATCCCACGGTTTGGATTGAGGAACCTAGTTCGCAAAAAAGCAGTTTACAGAAGCAGAATTAAGCATGTTAATTATAGTTTTGGGTCTCGGGGTCACTGAGTTGACAGAAACACATTATCTAGAGCCCTCGGGTCTGGAATGATTGTGCTGTCCTGGTTCCCAGGTACAGAAGAATGTGCTTCGATAACCAGTAAGATCACAATCAATGGGATATTCACATTACAGTCAATAAGGCATTCAATCGAATGGGATGATTTATATAATTTAGAAAATCAAAATAACTTTTCTATTGTTAAGCCAAACAGCAGGGTTAGAGTTAAACTACAGTTTCTACCTGAGATGATTGCTACCATACTTCATTAACTCGAGCAATACTTGACTCTTCTCAGAGTTGCAAGACAAAATTCATGGAAAATGAATGAAAGCTTATTTCATAGTTTATCAGTCCAATAGCCCATGGTTCTGGAATATGTGAAAAGCCCCAGACTTTTGTTCTAGTTTTTAAAACATCAAGAGATCATACTGGAGTGGTTAGACATATCTATTTGTCCAATCTCACTTCAGAATTTTTGGAGCCATCAGACAAATGCAACTTATTTACATATTAAAAACAGTATGTATATTTTTAACTTAAAAACATATTAAATGATTGTTTTTTTACAAATGAAAGGTATAATAAACTTCAAAAAAGCAGGATCACCCCACTATAATCAATCCAGTTATCTGGGAGCCATTTCTGAGTGTTTCCTTCCTGTATTTTAATGCATTTATAAAACAGAGTTGAGAGTATACAACATGTAACATACAAAATCTGCTTTCATTCTAAAGTCATTTTAATTTTCCAACAAAGAGCATCCAGATATTATGAAAACAATGATTTGAACCAAATAGTCTTTGATAGCATCAGGCCAGTAACTTCCTGTTTGTCTAATTTGTCTAAGCTCTAATTTACCACTTTCCTTTCTCATCCTCTTTATTAAGCCTTGAATATCCTTGACTCCTTTCTTCCCTACCAAGTATCCTCCTCCTTGACTACGCCTATCTATATTGATTTATTTTGTTTCTCTATTATCTACTAAGTTCAAGAATTCATTTATACAGTGTCTTATTTTTTAATTTTTTAATGATCATATGTCTTATCTCACTGTTTGAGGGTAAAGGACATTCATTACACAGTTTTAATTTTTATTATTTATTTAAAAATATGACTGGTTTATTTATTTATTTTAAAGAATAGTTTATTGATTTTTTTAGAGAGAGGAAGGAAGAGGGAGAGAAAGAAACATCAATGTGAAAGCGAATCATGTATCTGCTGCCCCCTGCTGTCCCCCTGCTGGGGTTTGAACCTACAAGCTGGGCATGTGCTCTGACTGGGAATCAAACTGGCAACATTTTGGTGCATGGAATGATGTCCAACCAACTGAGCCACACTGACCAGGGTTCATACACAGTTTTTATACCTGCTCTAGTAAGTGGCAAGCAGCTAGGCACAAAATGGGTGCTGAAGAAATACCTAGGGTTAATGCCATAAGAGTTGTAGCACAGAGTGGCATGGGAACCATTGTTTTTTCTCTGAATAGTGGAACCATCCAGACCTATGCAGAGAGAAAAAAAAAAACTATAGCTGCACCATCTAATATGGTAGCCACTAACCATTTGTGGTTATTGAGCACCTGAAATGTGGCTAGTATGAATGGAGACGTGCTGTGAATGTAAAATCCACACTGGATTTTGAAAACTTAGTATATAAAAAAAGAATATAAAGTATCTAAACATTTTAAAAGTTGATTACATATTGAAATGATATTTTGAGTATATCGAGTTAAATAAAATATATTATTAAAATGAATTTAATCTGTTAACTTTTTACCTTTATTAACATGCTATTAGAAAATTATATATGTGGCTTGATATACGTATATATGACAGCGCTGACCTATATGGCAATAAAATGTAATGTTTGAGGTCATCCTTTCTACAGGGCAGAAATTTATGTTTCTACCAGGTAAAATGAATTTGCATTTCAATTGGTAGCAATTATTTGCACTTCTGACAGTTTTCTACAACTTAACGGTTACCTTTATAGAGTTGTAAAATAGCCTAATGGTGGAATGACAAAGGAGTATGTACCCTTATAGAATTAGATAATCCTGGAAGATTCCATTGGAAAATACCCAGCACTCTATTGGGAAGACATTCAAATCTTTTTTTTTTTTTTAATTTTCACCCAAGGATCTGTTCATTGATTTGAGGGGAAGGTAGAAAGAGAGAGAAACATCCATGTGAGAGAATATCAATTGTTTGGGTCCCGTACTTGGGTACACTGGAACAGCACTCCAACCAATTGAGCCACACTGGCCAAGGTGACATTCAATAATCTTTGCCCCCTTACAAGTTTTTGACAATTTTTCCTAAGAGCATCTTTGTATATTCTTTTGTTACTGTCCTAAGAGATAGTAATAGGATCACTTTTGCTTTTCTAGTTAATATGGGCAAAGTATATTTGCAAAATGCACACTTAAGCCAGAAACCAATGCACTAAGAATTATAAAGTTCCCAATAATAAGGTAAAGTGTTGGGGGAAATGCAAGTACTTTAAGAAAATATAGAATAGCCCAGCTGGTGTGACTCTGTGGTTGAGTCATGGTTTGATTCCTGGTTGGGGCACATGCTCAGGTTGCAGGCTTGATCCCCAGAAGGGGGTGTGCAAGAGGCAGCTGATCAATGATTCTCTCTCATCATTGATATTTCTATCTCTCCCTCCTCCTTCCTCTCTGAAATCAATAAAAATATATTTAAAAAAAAGAAAATATAGAATAGAATCAAACACACTTGGAATAATTAAAAATATCAGGAGTAAGTAATTGCATTTGATCATGATGCCTTGCTGTTGATACGATCATAATGGAATGAAAATCAACTTCTTTTTTACTGTTTAAATAGGTGGGTGCAAAACTTGGCTGTTGTTTGACTTGATCTAGTATAACTTTTCATCCTCTATTTTTAATTAATCAAAGTGCTATTTCTTTTAAAGGAAATGAATTCTATCTATAATAATAAAAGCGTAATATGCTAATTAGACCAGACAGCCAAACGACCTTCTGGACATCATTCCGGACATCCTTCCGGATGAAGCCATGGCAACAGGGCTGAGGCAGAAGTGGTTAGGGGCAATCAGGCAGGCAGGCGAGCAGTTAGGGGCAATCAGGCAGGCAGGTGAGCAGTTAGGGGCAATCAGGCAGGCAGGCAGAGGTGGTTAGGGGCAATCAGGCAGGCAGGCAGGCAGGCAGGCGAGCGGTTAGGAGCCAACGGTTCTAGATTGTGAGAGGGTGCAGGCCGGGCTGAGGGACCCCCCCCCCCCCATGCACGAATTTCATGCACTGGGCCTCTAGTTGTTTAAATAAAAAGACTTGGGAGACAGACTTGGAAAAAACCATGGAGTGCTCTTTTTGCCATTCTGTGTCTGTCCACTTTACTATGGAGATTGACAAAAATGAATTGGTGGCTGTTTTCTGTAAAATGGAAACCACACCAGTGAAGTGGGTAAAAAAATTGAATTTTTGACATTGTCATTTCTAACACTTTAAAATATATGTAAGAAAGGAAGTTTATTATTATTTTATTATCTATAAAATTTTAAAAAATTGATTTTAGAGAGAGAGGAAGGGAGAGGGAAAAAAGATAAACACATTGATCTGAGAAACATCAATTGGTTGCATGGGATAATGCCCAACCAACTGAGTTACACTGGTCAGGGCAGGAAGTTTATGTTAATTATCAATTTTAACATCTGCCTTAATCCAAAAAGGATTAAAAATGGCTGAAAAGGGATTACAATGATAATTTCTGTTTCAAATATTTTTAAAACATCCAACATTTTTATTTTTTAAAATAAAGGATATTTTTCCCCTTGATTTTCAGAGTGGAAGGAAGGGGAGAGACAGAGAGAGAAATACATGGATGTGAGAGAGACACATCAATTGATTGACTCCTGCACGCTCCCGGACCAGGGCCAGGAATCAAGCCTGCAACCAAGGTACGTGCCCTTGACCAGAATCGAACCCTGGACCCTTTAGTCTGCGGGACTGATGCTCTATATGCTGAGCCAATCCAGCTAGGGCAATAATTGCTTTTTAAACAGAAAATTAGTAGTATTGGGGGGTAGGGGAGGCCAGGGGATTGTCAAGGGCGGGGGAAAAAAAGGAGAAATATGTAATACTCTTTGTAATAATTTAAGCAATAAAAAAATATATTAAAAAAAAGAAAATTAGTAGTATTAATCATCATTATTATTATTGCAGTATTTCACTCTTATACTAAGAAATATGTATTTGTACAACTTTGAAGGAATTTGTATTTACATCCTTTGCCCATGTTTTAATTGGCATATTTGTCTTCTTATTGAATTGCAAGAGTTCTTTATATAGTATTCTGGATACCACCAGTCCCTTATTAGATCAAGGATTTGTAGAAAATACTCTCCTTTTCTGTGGGTTGTCTTTTTACCTTCTTGATGGTAACATTTGCAACACAAAACTTTTTAATTTTGATGAAGTCCAATTTATCTATTTTTTCTTTTGTCACATGTGCTTTTGGTGTCAGATCTGTTGCCTAATTAATTAGCTTTTAATGCCTCCTAAGGCCATAGAAGAGGCTGAGTAAGCACTTGCAGTAATGATGTAATTGTGTGTGTATGTGTTTTTAAAGTAGACTTAATTTTTTAGAACAGTTTTAGGTTTAAACTGAGTGGAAAGAACAGAGATTTTTCATATACCTCCTGCTCCCACAATATCAACATGCCCCACCAGAGTGGTACATTTGTTACAATAAATGAATCTGCATTGACAAATCATTATCACCCAAAGTTTATAGTTTATATTAGAGTTTGCTCTTGGTGTTGTTCATTCTATGGGTTTGGACAAATGTATAATGACACATATCCATCATTATAGTACCATGTAGAGTATTTTCACTGCCCTAAACATCCTCTATGCTCCACCTATTCATCCCTGTCCTTTGCCCCCAAAACCTAGAAACCATTGGTCTTTTTACTATCTTCACAGTTTTGCCTTTTCTAGAATGTTATATTGTTGGAATCATATAGTATGTTGCCTTTTCAGATTGGTTTCTTTCACTTAGTAATATGCATTAAACTTCCTCCGTGTCTTTTCATAACAGCTCATTTCTTTTTAGCACTAAATAATATTCTTTTGTCTGGATGTACCACAGTTTATTCATTCACTTACTGAAGGACATCTTGGTTGCTTCTAAGTTTTGGCAATTATGAATACAACTTCTATAAATATCTGTATGCAGGTTGTTGTGTAGACATAAGTTTTCAAGTACTTTAGGTAGATACCAAGGAGTGCAATTTATGGATTGTACGGAGAGTATGTTTAGTTTTGTAAGAAACTGCCGAACTGTCTTCCAAAGTGACTGTACCATTTTGCATTCCCACCAGCAATGAATGAGAGTTCCTATTGTTTCACATCCGCATCAGCATTTGGTGATGTAGGTGTTTTGGAAATTGGCCCGTCTAATAAGTGTGTGGTGGTACCTCATTGTTATTTTAATTTGCATTTTTCTGATCACAAATGATGTGGAGCATCTTTTCATATGCTTATTTGCTATCTGTATATCTTCTTTGGTAAGGTGTCCATTCAGATATTTTGTGTAATTTTTAATTGTGTTATTCATTTTAAGGAGTTCTTTGTATATTTAGAATAACAGTCCTTTATCACATAAATCTTTGCAACTATTTTCACCAAGTCTATGACTTGTATTCTTATTCTCTTTACATGATTGTGTTTTGCTGAATAGTCACTTCACATTTGTTTATTGAGCATCTACTATGATCCAGGTTCTCCACAAGATTAAGACATAATCTTGCTCTTAGCATAATGGAGGAGAAAGATGAGTAAATAGGTGATTAGAATGTCCTTCTAAGGTAAGCAGTCTCAGGTTTCTTGGAAGAAGAAGCTGAGACATAAAGAAGAAAATGGATTTAACAGCAGGCGAAGGTGGTGCAGAGAATTGTACATCATTCTGATATAAATAAGTTATTGTCAATATGACCATTAGCTATTATTGTTATGGTAGCAATTTGTCTAAATCAGAAGTAGGCAAACTATGGCTATGGGCCAAATCTGGCTTGCCATATGCTTTTATAAATAAAGTTTTATTGGAACACACTGCTGCCCATTCATGTACAGATGGTCTATGGCCACTTTTGTGCTATAGTGGCAGAGTATCTGTAATAGACAGTCTGGCCCAGAAAGCCTCAAATATTTACTATCAGGCCTTGTATAGAAAACATTTATTGACTGTGCTCGAGGCAACAATTGACTGGAAAATGCTCAAATCCAGTCTTTTTTTTTTTTTTTAAAGCATTACTAATCTAGGTGTACCTGGCAACTATTTATATGTCTGCAAGTAATTTTGTCTGTTTTCAGAAAATTTTCCTTGATCTCTGCTTTTTAAATTTCAGTTAATTAGTTTGCATAACTGACTTAAACCACAAATGATAATAACCTGCTCAACCCCTAAAAATAAATTTAAGTATTTGCTTTTTTCTTTTAATGTTTTGCTGGGTTTTTTTAAGTCTATGTTTCTCTATTTTTAAAATTACAAATTCATGTTCATTTCAGGAAAATCAGATACCATGGGCAAGCAAAAGAAGAACCTTAACCTATAACCCCACATAGTTTCTTAGGGAAAAAAAAACCTTTTTGAAGTTTTAGTATGTAACCTTTGAGGTTCTTTTTTGTGCATATTTTGTTATAATTTTTTTTGCATAAATGAAACCATTCTATGCTACCACTGAGTATCTTTAACAGGCATACACTTTCCTCTGTCTTTTGATATATTCATGATTCAGGTAGTCTACTAATGAAAGATGCCAAGGGAGTTTACCCACACGTTCGCATCCTTTCAGGGATAGAGAAAATGTTACAAGAAGTGAATTGGTTGGTTGCCCCGCAAAACTGTTGAGTGGTCAGGTATTATGAAGCTGTCTTTGGCTTTCTGAATATTCCTTGGATAAGAGCAGAAACCAAAAGCTAGGACTTTGTTTCAGTTATCTCTTGCCCCAATAGTGCTGCATGACAAACAGGCACAAAACCTTGGTTTTAGACAACGATATGATCTATAGCTCATACACCTGGGGTGGTTAACTGGGTGGCTCTTCTGCTCTTGGCTGTCACTGTCATGTGAATACATTTTTGCTGTTTAAAGCCATCAAGTTTGTGGTACTCTGCTATAGCAGCCCTAGAAAACGAGTATACTTTCAAAGTTGTTTCTAGAGCTGTAACGGGACAATCAATGGGTCCGGGCTGTCTGTCACTACTTGAGCCAATTAAGCAGAGACAGGGTTGAATCATATGAGCATTTATTCCAATACTGCTGGTAGTACTGGAGAGCAGCAGGTCATCCACAAAAATCTGCTCTGCACCCCACCATAAGTCAGCTGTTTATATTGGGTAGAAGGACAAAGATTACATGAGGAAGTAGCCAAAGAGTATGCCAAATGGGCAGTTAACATGAAAGCAGAGGGCTGGGGATCTTCAAAGGGCTTAGTGACATGCAAAGGGGCTGGGGTCGTCAAAGGGCTGGCGATTCTCGGTTTGGTTAATCTTTCCATTATATTAGGCAGCTCCAAATGGGGAGAATGGGCTGCATTTCCAGGTGAGCTCCCAGGTCCCGTGTGCGAAACTGCCAGCCAGTTTAGAATGCGCCTTCTTTAATCAGAACAAAACAATCACGGGTAGCATGATTAATATTTCTTACAGTTATAGTTGGTTTCCAATATTCTATTTCTGCCCCTATCAGAGACGCCTGAAGAAATCAGCCTCATTGTTTAGAGATACCCTCTCTTGAAGCCTTTGTCAATGATAAACACTGACCAAGTTGCAGACTTGTTTCCAACAAGGAGTCCTCAAATGGCTTTAAGAAGTTGGGATGAGAGTATTGTGTTCACGCAGTGTCTGGTTTTAATGTCATAGACAGAAACACCAAGACCAGCATGTGTTTTAGTGTCTCCTGAGTTAAAATGGCTGTAACATTCTGTCTGTGTAGTGACATTTTACACGTTCGCTTTCAAAGGCAGAACGGGAACAGATGCGATTGCTAATAAAAACCTAGGGTGTTTTTATTTATTCTTGTGGGTTAACAAATTAATTCACTTTTATGGACATATGCTGATGATTTGCCTTTCCAAGGGGAAGTTGGTAAATAGTTCAGGGTGAACAAATTTCTTTAACGTGAGAGGTTACAGGTTGATGTTAGACACTCTGAAACTGTCAACCAACACACTGTGTCTCTGCATTTGCATCTATTGCCTCCAGAACATATGAATGTTTAAAGAATGTTAAAAAAAATTTATAATTCAGCCCCTTGGAAGTCATTTTCATAGGAAGTGGAAATAAAGCTTGTACCTGTGTTTCCCAAGGGACTCCTGTAATACAATTTGTATAAAATAACCATAGGGAGTGAAAAGAAAGAGTAGGTCTTTGCATTAAAATAAAATCAGCCCAGAAATCATTCTTTTCAGGGTCTGCCTTTCAGAACCCCATTTAGCTTTTTAAATAGACTCCTTTTTCCCGACTTGCTTTAATGAACCACTCTCATCTCAGTGATTATTCCTGACATTAACTGCTTGTGCAATTAACTGGGGCTGTTCTTTTCTCTTGGAGGACTGTGTGCATCTAATATGCATTTGTAAAGTGTTCCCTTGACTTGGGGAGAGTAGCTGTGGATAAGCAGTTAGGATGATGCCTGGATAATTTACGGTTTGTGATGGAAAACCCAGTCACTTACTCTTAGCAAAGTTGTGAATGGTTATTGGCACATGCTGACTCTGCCTCCTTTTCATTCCCTGATTAAGACTTCAGGGAGTTACTAGCTAGGCTGGTATTTCTGTCTCGTGGGAATGAAAAAGAAAATCTGATAAGCTTCTCTAAGGATCGAGGGAGAACTCCATATGTCGCCACTGCAGGTGACTGCCTTTTTGGCAAGGTGTTAAGAAATAGGGAAATGACTCTGATAAAGAATTGAATTTCTTGAGATGAGATTTAGATATCAAGATGGGAGACATCCCCCCACCCTCCCCTTGGAGTGACTGTACCTGGGCTTCAGTCTGGCCCAGAAAGTAGAGAAGGCAGAAAGCTGGAATAGACCAGTGAGACTGTAGCAGAGAAAAAATGCTGCCTTCCAAAGGTTCTGCTCCCCTTTGTAGCATAGAGCTATTGTTGGGGTTACATTTCCCAGATTGCTTTGCATCACGGTGGAGCCATGCAACATTTTATTGTCATTGTTTGTGCATAGAAAGGATGTGTGCTGCTTTTGGTTGGATGTGATTGAGAAGCAGGTGGGTTTCTCTTCCCTCACCCTACTCATCTGCTGGTCATCTTCAGAGAACTCTGTGACCCTGGGAAGGTGGAGCCAGGAGATGGAAGGAACCTATCTGAGAATCACCACATGGAAGGAAACTGACCAGGGCTATTTTGAGAGCCAGAAGTGAAGTCTGATTGATCTAAGTCACTGCTTTGTTTTACCTCCTTAGCTCTTATTAGTACCTAACATTCTATGTACTGCTGTTTGTTTCTCCTTCACTAGTATGACAGTCCCACGAGGGCAGAGATTTTCTGCTGTATCTTCAGGATCTAGAACATTGCCTGGTACATAGTAAGTGCTTGATAATGTATGTTGACTGAATGAATATGGGAATAAATGCAAAGAATGTAGTTGCAATAGAATAGATCTTAGAGATCTTAATCCTGGTTTTACTATTAGCATGACCAGAGAATTTATTCAAGGTTCTCTCTCTCTCTCTCTCTCTCTCTCTCTCTCAAAATGAGATGGTACCCCAGAGTTTAGAATCACTTATTCAGAAATACATTTGTAAAATCTGTATTAGTTATCTATTTGCTGTGTAACCAATTACCTCAACATTTAGTAACTTAAAACAACAAAAATTTATTATCACATAGTTCCTGAGGGTCAGGGATATGGGGAGTAGTTTGGCCAGTGGTTCTGGTTCAAGGTCTTTCATGAGGTTGTAGTCGTGACTGTCAGCTGGGACTATAGTCGTCTGAAGACTTGACTGAGGCTGGAGGATTTGCTTCCAAGATGGTGCACTCACGTGGCTCTTGTTAGGAGGTCTTAGATACTCATGGCTATTGGTCAGAGGCCTCCCTCAGTTCCCGACCACATGGACCTTTCCAAAGGTCAGCTTATAATATGATAGCTGGCTTCCCCCTGAGCAAGTGATCCAAGAGAGGGCTAGACTTCTGCACATTCTATATAGATAACCTGAATTTTTCTGGGAGCTTAGGTTGCCCTTATCAATGAAGAAGGCACTAGCTTAAAATCTGCATAACAAACCTTACTCTTCTTCACTGTACTTTTCCTGGTTACTTCCTCATAACTGGCCAACCTCACACCCTCTTCTCTTTTGTCTTTAGATGAAGATGTAATTTGAGCTTAAATTCTAAGCCACCTCAGTGAGTTACTTATTTCCCCCTGGATATATCCCATGTATACTTGAGGTATAGATGTTAATAAATTTTTGTTTGTTTTTCTCTTGTTAATTTGTCTTCAGTTATAGGGGCCCCAGTTGAGATCTTGAAAGGGTAGAGAAAAATTATTTCTCCCTCCCCTACACTGTCTAAAAGTGGGATGGAACTGGATTTTAAACCCAAGAATGATGTAGGGGCTCTCGCCCCATATAGCCCGTCTAAATTCACTCTTTTCTTAGTGGCATTCTGCCCCTTCTAGTGAACAAATAATAAAACACTGTTTTGAGTCTTTGATTAATTAATTAATTAATTTAATATACTTTTTGTAGTTGATAGTATTACAGATCTCTCCCATTCCCCCCCCTTTACTCCTCCTCCTCCCAGCCCCTACCCCCCGCCCCCCCCCCCAAGGTCTTCACTACCCTATTGCCCATGTCCAAAGGCTATGCATATAAGTATATAAGTTCTTTGGTTTATCTCTTCTTGTTTTGAGTCTTATCCATTATTTTTTTGTGCTTCTGCTTTCCTCAGGAACTCACAAAAGGAAAATGGATGAGTGGCCAGACAGGATTATGGCATTCCAAAGCCCCTGACCCAAATACCATAAATTCCAACTTTTAAATCCCATGCTCTTTCTTTAAAAAAAAAATTTTTTTTAATTGATTTCAGAGAGAAAGGGAGAGGGAGGGAGGGAGAGATAGAAACATCAATGATGAGAGAGAATCGTTGGTCGACTGCCTCCTGCACACCCACACTGGGGATTGAGCCCGCAACCCGGGCATGTGCCCTGACTGGGAATTGAACTGTGACCTTCTGGTTCATAGGTTTATGCTCAACCACTGAGCCTCGCCAGCCAGGCCCATCCTCTTTCCACTGTTCTATCGAGGAGCAATTTAGAGCAAAGACTGGGCGAGCAGGAGGAATTGGGAAATGCTGCAATGGCCAAATGCCATTTGGGGGATATTTTTAGTTACCTAAATAAACTGTATTTCCATAGTGTCTGCAGAGCTATGGTTTGTGTGCAGTAAATAAAGTGATGGAAATGCCACGAAAGAGCCCAGATGACTCCATTTGTGTGCATTCGCTTCCAGAGGAGTCCCTGAAACAGCAGACGGGCTCCATGGGATTCAGTCAAGACATACAAGCTGCTCCCCAACTCCATTTCTTCTCTCCTATTCAGTTTTTTCATGCAGTCTCACCACCCCACAGTGACTATCCTGTGGGGTGTTAATTATCAGGAGAAACAGAGCTCTATGATCAAGTGAGTTTTGGATTGCTACTTGAGCAGAGCTCAATGGGGTTCTTTCGCATAAGACTTCTTAGCCCTACTGAAACAGTAATGTGTGTTATCAAGGTGGTATGTTAAGTAGTGTTTTCCAAACTTATTTGAACACAAAAATTTTTATATGAAAAAGAGCTGCTAGTATCTATGCCCACTATCGATCTCTTGTCTCTCAGCTCAAATCACTCTTTGTTGCCCTGATTGTGATATTGGAATGTTTCTCCATTGCCAGCTGCCACAAGGTTAAGCTTCATCGGTGGAGGGTGCTGGGGAGACAGGAGAAGGAAGGGGCTTCTCTTCCTGGTTTTGGTGCGCTCTGCTTCTTCTTGCTCCGGTGGTACTGGCTTGCTTATGAGACAGTGAGTGGAGCTCACCCCACCAGTTTCCTGGCACCACTTCAGGCAGCTTATGGCAAGTTTTGCAGGTGCCCCAGCTGTGGTGGGTTGAGAGATAACCCTCTCCATAGATGCTCCCACTGGCTTCCCAGTGAGTTCAGAAGCACCCTTGTGAGTTGGCACCCTTGCAGCTTTCTGGAAACTCTGGCCAGGGCCCTTGACAGCTTCCCAGAAAATTCAACAGCACCTCTAGAGCAGATTTCTGACCAATTTCATCAGCACCCCTCAGTGGACAGTTTCCTTCCTATCACCTGCTGGCCCCCAGCTTGCTAGTCCTGACCCACAGCTCCTGACCATGCCTTTTGGCTTGTTTCAGAGACCACGTCTGGCCCATGGCAACCTGGCAAACGTCTCAGTCAATCAATGGCCCACAGCCACACCCTCTCCAGTGAGAGCTGAATCCCAGCCTTGGGGAAGTCCTGTCTCCCCACCATTTGGGTATTCTCTCTTAGTCCTAGGGTTTTTTTCTCCCTTCCTTTTCCTTCCTTCCTTCCTTCCTTCCTTCCTTCCTTCCTTCCTCCCTCCCTCCCTCCCTCCCTCCCTCCCTTCCTCCCTCCCTCCTTTTTTAAAATTTGAGTTATAATTCACATACCATAAAATTAATCTTTTTCAAAATTTACAATTCAGTGGTTTTTAGTATATTCACAAAGTTATGCAACTATTATTACCACAATCTAATCCAGAAGATTTCATCACCTGAGAAATTCTATACCCATTAGCAGTCACTTCCCATTTCCCCCCTCACCACCCCAGCTCCTGATAGCCACTAATATGCCTTTTACATCTATATATCTACATTTTCTGGATATTTCATATAATCATATGTATGTGGTCTTTTGGATCAAGCTTCTCCCATTTAGCATAATCAAGGTGGGCAAAAATAGGTTTACAGTTGTATCCACTTTTTAAAAATAGGTTTATTGATTTTAGAGAGAGGGGAAGGGGTGGAGAGAGAGAGAGAGAGAGAGAGAGAGAGAGAGATCAAGGTGAGAGAGAAACAGTGATCGGTTGTCTCCCATATGTACTCTGACTGGGGATGGAACCCCAAACCTAGGTATGTACCCTGACTGGTAATCGAACTCAGAACCTTTGGTTTATGGGATGACACTCCAACCCAACTGAACCATCCAGTCATGGCTACAGTTGCATCCACTTTTGAATACAATAATTAATAAACAATAATACAAGAATAAACTCTGATGGGTGAAAAAGGTGAAGGGATTAAGAAACCCCCCCCACAAAACACCTCATAGACACAGTCAACAGTATGGTGATTATTAGAGGGAAAGGGGGGTGGAGGAAGTAGATGAGGGTAAAAGGGGGATAAATGGTGATGGAAGGAGACTTACTTGGGGTGGTAAATACACAATACAATATACAGGTGATGTATTATAGGATTGTACACCTGAAACCTATGTGATTTTATTAACCAATGTCACCCCAATAAATTCAATTTAAAAAAAAATAAATTCTGTGTTTCACAATTAGGTTTACAGTTGTGAGTATGCAAAACACAGTTCATTATTGTATTATTATTTATTCATTTATTATTGTATCCAAGAGTGGATAAACTGTAAACCTACTTTTGCCTCAGTCTGTATTTCCATGGTTTATATTACATCATGTATCAGACTTTCATTGCTTTTTATGGGTGAATAATATTCCATTGCTTGGAAATGCCATATTTTCTTTATCCATGCCTCAATTGTTGGGCATTTGGATTGTTTTCATCATTTGACTATTGTGAATAATAATGCAATGTATACTCATGTTGCAAGTTTTGTGTGAACATATGCTTTCGCTTTTCTTGGGTATAAACCTAGGAGTGGAATTGCTACGTCATCTGATGACTGTGTTTAATTTTGGATTTTACCAACAGAGAGTATTAGGCCACTAATTGCCTTATTAAAATATTTAACCCAGACTTATTTTAATTAGCAAGCGGCCTTGGTACATTTAAAACATAATCCACAGTATTATTGTGAAGTATAGATAATGTGGGCTTTAGAGCCAGTCCGATCAATGTCAAATCACCCTGAGAATCTTTATCTGAGATGTGAGCACTCTGAGGGGGGGGGGACCCCGCTTCATCTCCCTGCTCAGAGGTGATGGCCTGGGTTCAAATCCCCTCTCTACCATTATTAGCTGGGACATGGGACATTCTGATAGGTGAAAAATAAGGTCTGATCTCCCCTGCTCAGGGATGGAATCAGAACAGTTCTTTTTCTGTGACTTAATGTGCTGAACTGCGTTAGGCTACATGTGAAAATGGGGTCTCCTGGTTAATGAAACATTCTGGCTAAGAGAAATATACCACAAATCCACCATGGCTAGATTGCTTTTGAAAGCAATTAGATCATGAAAACCACATTCAACACTGAAAGCACAGCAGCGCTTTGCGATGGTTTGAAGTAGATTTCCAGAAATTAGCAATGATGTAGACTGTCACAATGTGAGGGGCCAGGAAGCAGGACTAGAATAAAAGGTTGAGTAGCTCTGAAGATCATTTAGCCTTTGTAAATTCTCAGCAATTTTCTTTTCCTCAATCAAAGGATTTTCTAGTGGTGAAAGCATACAGTAAATGCGTTAAAATGCTTGCTCAGATTTTCCTATTCCGGTTAATGATTTTATTTTCTTCAGAGGCTTATTGACTGAAACGAAAGCGATTTTCATGCAGGAGGCATGATTACACACTTAATTTCTGAGGACTGCCAGCAGCCCAGTGCTGTGTCCTCTGAACCCACAAGCTATTAGAACCAGAGCAAGTATGTGATTGAAGCAGGCCCATGCGCTGATGTGGTTTCTCTGGCTGTGGCAATTTCTAGGATTTATCAACGGTTCATGGAACACAGTCTATAAGAAAGCCCGCTTTAACTCTGTAGGTGAAAGAGAAAAATATCACTAATTTTAATTTGCCTGGGGTGGAAGTGCATGTGTAATAATTACATGTAATTATAAATGCTCAGGCAGATCAAGCTGAATGATATCAGAAATTCAGATTACTGGGCAATGTGGGAACAATCTAGGGAAAGTCAGGTGGGGTGGTTGTTCTTACAAGTTTCTTTTCATATATTCTTTTATTATTATTACTAGGGGCCCAGTGCGCGAATTCATGCATCTTGAAAGGAACTGTAGGCCATGAGGCTGCAGTAGGCACAGGGGCAGGTCTCAGCCCATCCTCCATGCCCCTGCCAGCCCCTCCCGCTGTGGCCCCCAGTCCCCTGTCTGCCGGCAGCCCTGCTCCCGCTGCCGTGGATCCCACATGCTGATGGTGCCAGCCCCGCTCGCACCCACTGATGGTGGGGAGCAATTTGGACTGGCACCAACAGCGGTGTGAGCGGTGGCTGCTGCCCCAGTCACCCCTCAGGAGCAGGGGAAGGTGGAGAATCCCTCAGGGGCAATTGGGGCTGGCAGCCGCCACTGGCACCTGCTGACAGCGCTGGACACCAGCAGCAGGTGCGAGCGGTGGCTCTGGAACCAGCAGTGGGTGTGAGCGGGCCGTAGCCAGTGGCGGGTGCAAGAGGTGGCTGCTGGCCCCAATTGCCCTTCAGGAGCAGGGGGAGGTGGAGAAGCCCTGATGGCATACCTGCAGATGTCACTGAGCGATCAGGGCTGGCGCCGGGCGCTGGCAGTGGGTGCAAGCAGGGTAGGTGCCAGCAGCAGGTGTGCATGCCCGGCAGGACCACGGTGTGTGGTAGCAAAGAATTTTCAGTAACCACCAGAGGCTTGCCCCAATGACAGCAACCGGTGCCCCGCCTTGGTCTGGCACCCTTGCTCACCTGCTCCACCATCCCGCCAAGGTCGATGCCCACCATGTTCCATTCTCTGCTGCCTGCTGCTGATGTCTGCCACGTTCTGCGTGTGCCCTCTGGTGGTCAGCACATGTCATAGTGACCGGTTGTTCTACTGTTTGGTCTATTTGCATATTAGGGTATTATATATAGACTAGAGGCCCGGTGCACAAAAATTTTTTCACTCGTGGGGGGGGGGGTCCCTCAGCCCGGCTGTGCCCTCTCGCAGTCTGGGACCCCTCGGGGGATGACCACCGGCTGGCTTAGGACCACTCTCTGGGGGATTGGGCCTAAGCTGGCAATCAGACATCCCTCTGGCAGCCCGGGATCCCTCGGGGGATGTCCACTTGCCAGCGGGGAGCAGGCCTAAGCTGCAGTCGGACATCCTTAGTGCTGCTGAGGAGGCGGGAGAGGCTCCCACCACCACCGCTGTACTGGCAGCCATCAGCCTGGCTTGTGGCTGAGCAGAGCTCCCCCTGTGGGAGCACACTGACCACCAGGGGGCAGCTCCTGCATTGAGCGTCTGCCCCCTGGTGGTCAGTGTGTGTCATGGTGACCAGTCATTCCCAGTTTTTCTCCTGTTAGGGTCAGTTTGCATATTACCCTTTTATTATATAGGATAGAGACCTGGTGCATTGGCGGGGGCCGGCTGGTTTGCCCTGAAGGGTGATCAGGATCAGGGTGGGGGTCCCGCTTGGGTGCCTGGCCAGCCTGGGTGAGGGGCTGATGGCTGTTTGCAGCTGGTCACACCCCCTTCAGGGTGGGGGTTGACCCTCACCCCTTGGAGGTTTGGCCAGCCTGGGTGAGGGGCTGATGGCTGTTTTCAGGCTGGCCACACCCACTTTAGGGTGGGGGGGCCCCACTGGGCTTCCTGGCCAGTCTGGGTGAGAGGCTGAGGGCCGTTTTCAGGCTGGCCAAGCCCCCCGGCGATGGAAGCTCCCAGCCTCTCCTTTTTTTCTTTTTCTTTTTTATTCTGGGATTTATTTACCTTCTATAAGCTGAAACCACAAATACGGACTTAGTTTAGTCCAGAGTCCAGATCTCTTGAGGTCCAGCTTGATGTTCTTTTTAAAAAAATATATTTTTATTGGTTTTTAGAGAGAGAGAGAAAAGGAGAGAGAAATAGCAACATTGATGAGAGAGAAACATCAACATTGGCTGCTTCCTGCATGCCCCCTACTAGAGATCCAACCCAAAACCTGGGCATGTGTTCTGACCAGCAACCTCTTAGTTCCTGGGTTGACCCTCATCCACTGAGCCACACTAGCTGAGTTTGATGTTCTTTTCATCAGATATTCTACTGGCACTTGGTGGTGTCAAAGGTGTAATTGACTGGAAAAGAATTTAATATTTCATCTGAGAGTATAGATTAAGTGGCCTCTGAGAACCTATGAGAGGCCATTGTTCATGAAAAGTCATATTCCATGAAAACAAATAAGGATGTTTATTCCCTTTTAACTGAATTTCTTTTATAGTATCTTATCTTTCCATTAGCCAATATGCTTTTGAAAATCATGTAGAAAATGATTACAAAATTAATTTTTGACTTATTTGCTTGAAGTTAAAGTTCATAAAGAAATAAACATCCTTTTTACCATTCTCAGAATGGAAAAGAAAAAATTTACAGGGAGGTGTAAAGGCTGCCATGAAGACAACTTATAACTGGGTTGGACTATCAAAGAATAGGAGGAGGTGGATATTTCTGCTTGGAGTTTAAAAAGGCCAGAATCTTGATCTTGGCTGCTGTGGATCTTCGGGATAAGGAAGTTCCAGAACTGGAAGAGAACAGAACTCACAGGAATATAGCACTTTAGATGTAGGAGGACCACAGAGAATGCCCTGGAGGTGATGGAAAGGGTCATGGTGGTTAACAGGCACAGCTGGAACCTGCCCAGATCAATGATGCTCAACCAGTGATGGGGGACCATTGTTCACTAGAGACCTTAAAGAGAAATAGCTCAGTGCTACTCTTGCACTGGGAGCCTGAGAAAGAGCACCAACAAACTGATGCTTTGCTTTCCACCAATACCAATTTAGGCCACTGTTTTGCTCCAGCATGTCAACTGTCCCTATCCTTTACATTTGATAGCTACGACTCAACACAGAGATTATGACTCTATTGTGACACAATTGAAATGAATGAAGTTCAGCCAAAGGTGGTTCTGGCCTAGATGGAGAGCTCGGCTTCACAATTCCTCAAAGTTTCTCCTCTGAAGTAAGAAGCCTCTGGAACAAGAACCAGTAGCAGCAGAATCCCAACCAAGAGCCAACTGGGGAACTTTTGATGAGAAACTCCTCTCCCAATGCCTAGTTCTGGGCACACTTCATTGCTGCCCCACAGCTTACTTGGAGAAGTCTAGGCAGTGACAGGGAGTAGCCAGTTTAGAGGATGCTAGAGAATGAGGTCCAAGTAGGAAGTTGGGTTCATAATGCTAAGGGCTGGGGAAAGACTTTTAGTTCTTTCTTGGATGAGTCTAAATCCTAGAACTGGCCTTGCATCAAGAGAATGTCCAGAATAGAGGGCATTTGGTTCCAAATTCTATTTTGAGCCACACAGCGAACACTGGGAGGTGGGAGGTGGAGGATGAGGTCAAGTAGAGGGAGGCTGCACCTTCTCCCGCAACATTGGCTATATCTCCATCCCACATCTGGGATTCCTTCTAGTCCCCCTCTGCCCTCCAGGGGCTCTGGAGTCCAGAGGCAGGGGTGGGGAAACAGGAAGAAGAGAGAAGATGGAAATGGAGGGCAGGGAGAGGAGGTGTTCAGAAGACTCAGGAAAAAGTGGAGAAAAGCTTTCAAGGTAAGGCAAAGAGCAGCTGGAGTTGTGGTTCCTTCGCTTCCTTATTGCTCTCTCTGCCTCACTCTTAAATGAGGAACTTCAGATTCTGAGTGAGGAGGATGTTCCTAGCTACCAGCATAAAGGACTAGAAGAAAGTGAACAGGTAAGGATTAAAGTCCAGGGTTAATAAAAAAAACCAACCCTTTGCTATTGATTCCTTCTGTGAAAATTTCAGAAGTAAATTTCCTAGATAAATTTTAGTTCATCTTTCATGCTAGGGAAATAGCAGCTACTCTCTTCTAATTAGCATTGCTAAAATGCCTGGTAAGATGAGCAACTAGATCAAGGCTTTCAATTCCTGTCGCTTTTGTATGGGGAGCTGCCATAGCAATCAATGTCTGTGTTGCCTTCATCCCCTTGGTTCTTGGTGTTCTCTCTGACAGTAAGAAATTCTTTCCTTCCACAGAACAAATGTCATTTTGTTAAAACTGAATGCCCGTCATTTATTCCTTGCAACTAAGGTACATTTTATGAAAGAGTTTGGATGGTTCACACAGAAATTCTACAATGCAGTTCTCCATTGGAAGCCATTTTTTATTTTTGAGACTGTTAACTGGATTGCTATAAACACCTTTAAGCATTCCTCTTTTCTGAGAAAATTGCTCTCAGAATCAGTAGGATTGAACATAGATGAAGAGACAGTAAGATCATTTTTTTTGCATGAAACCAAGCTCCTATTTAGAGCTTAGTTTGTCTATCTAAACTAGGGAATTGTGGGAGGCTCCACAAACATTACTGAGATTTCAGATGTATAGAGAAAATTTGGGCTTGTTGCCTAGAGATTGATTCTTCCCAGAGCATATGACTGATCCAGCCATGTAACAACCCTGGGTAGAGCTGTGGGTGCATCCTTAGGACCAACGAGGGCTCATTCTGAGCCCAAGGTAGGGTTTCCCAACCATGTCACCATTGACATTTTGAACTAGATAGTTCCGTGTCATGGGGGCTGTCCTGAACCCTGTGGGATGTTTAGTAGCATCCTTGGCCTCTCCCTGCTAGATGCCAATACACTTCCTCCAGTTGTAACAACTAAAAATGTCTAGATCAGTGGTTCTCAACCTTCCTAATGCTACGACCCTTTAATACAGTTCCTCATGTTATGGTGACCCCCAATTTCATTGTTAAAAATTGAACATAATTAATGCATAGTGATTAATCACAAAACAATATATAATTATATATGTGTTTTTCCGATGGTCTTAGGTGACCCCTGTGAAAGGGTCGTTCGACCCCCAAAGGGGTCGCGACCCACAGGTTGAGAACCGCTGATCTAGATACTGCCAAATGTCCCTAAGGGAAATATCGCCCCCTGTTGAAAACTACTGACCTAAAGCACACAATGTTTCTTCGGTTGCAGTTGTAGAGGCTTTGAACACTTTTTTCTTCAAAGGGCTGCACAACTTGAGGTAGCCACTAGAGAGCAAGGAGAAATGCTAATTGAAGCAGCTTTACAGAGGTGTCTTTTAAAAAAATATATATATTTTATTGATTTCAGAGAGGAAAGGAGAGGGAGAGAGATATAGAAACATCAGTGATGAGAGAGAATCATTGATCAGCTACCTCCTACTGAGAATTGAGCCCACAACCTGGGCATGTGCCCTTGACCAGAATCGAACACTGGATCCTTCAGTTCGCAGGCCTACACTCTATTCACTGAGCCAAACTGGCCAGGGCTATAAAGGTGTCTTTGAGGAACCCCACAGATGGTGTGGGAGAAAGGGAGGTCCAATGTACAGCTTGGTGGAACTATTGACAAGAGCAAGTTCTGGGACTCCAAGAGCTTTAGGGCAGTAGCCACCAGTAAGAACACACCCAAGAACTGAGAAGAGCCTGCATTAGGATGTGACTATCAAATGATAGGCTCCAGCATCAAGGTGAGATATTCCTCTGAGAGGAAGGGTCAATCAGCCTCTTCCATCTGCTTGATGTAGTGTCTGTCCTTAGTGCAGAGAGGGAAGAGATTGTTGGTTTTATCTTGATTTTTCATGAAGGGGAGACAGTATTAGTATTCAATAAGCACTTATTTTGTGCCTATTGTTTATTGGGTTCTGTGTTTGGTTATGGAGATTCTGGTAGATTGCATAAATGACCACAGATTATTTATCCCTCTGGATTTGTGCCTTTTGGTAGTCCTCTCCCACACTGACTTTAGGGTTGGCCAGGTGATTGGCTTTGGCAAATAGGTCAGTAGTGAATGTGATGTACTAGTAAGCAGAGACAAGAAAAGCTCTTGCTCATTGGGGCTTAACTATTCTTGAGGTTCTTGGAACGCTGCCTTATGAAGAAGCCCAAGCTAGGCTGCTGGAGGATCACAGACCTGTGGCCCAGTGGCTCCAATCACCTTAGCTGATAGCTATCCGACTTCCAGAAGCAGACTAGCAGCTAACTGATGTGGCTCAGCTAAGCATAGCAGAAGACCAGCAAAAGAAAGACCCAGAGATGGCAAACTACAAGATTGTGATTGAAATAGATGGTTGTGGTTTTTAGGTACCTAAGTTTTAGGGTGGTTTGCTATGTAGCAAAAGCTAATTGGTACAGAAACACAGATGGATGAAACATAGTTCTTGCCTTCGGGACCCCACAGTCTAATAGATCACTAATTTTTTTCCAAAGGAGCCTGCCTATGTAATCGAATGCTTAGAGCCATGGTAGATGGTATTACTAGTCACTCACATTCTTCTTCCTTGGAATACTATTAAAAGCATGAACCCTGACATCAAAGTGCTTGGGTTCAAATCCCAGCTCCATCACTTACTAGTTGTGTGGTCCTTGGTAGATTGCTTAATCTTTGTGTGTCTATTTTCTCATCTGTAAAAGGGAGTAAGATACCAACATCATAGAGTTGTCGAGAGATTAATATATACAAAGTTCTTATCACAGGGCCTGCTACTTGGTGTTTTGAAAGTATTAGCTATAAGGGTTGGTCTAAAATAAAATCAGCATTAAAGTTTTTTCTTTTTCTTTTTAAACAAGACTATCCCTCAAGTATAATAGCAATATATGTTCTTTGTGGAAAATTGAAAGAAAGTAAAGGAAAAATTTAAAGAAGAGAACAAGTGTCACCCTTAGATTTTGTGCCAACTTTAGCAATAACATACTTTATTGTGTATCAAGCTATCCCTATCATCTGTTGGTGAAAGGTCATTCAAGACACTCAGGGAATAAATGCATTAAATGCTTAGTTGGGTGGTGCCCTTTATATAGAGTTTACTGTGTACATGCCTCCAGGTGGATTGAAGAGGCTCAAGTAGTTCTTTGTCTTATAGCAACCGGGGAATAATTTGCATATCCCAATGAATTAACTTAAACATTAGGGCAAAGTGCAAATGAAAACTAGCAAGGAAGGCAATAATTAGCAGCTCTGTGGAGCATTTTATTTTATTTTTTTCTAAAAAATTGATTTCAGAGAGGAAGGGAGAGGGAGAGAGAGATAGAAAAATCAATAATGAGAGAGAATCATTGATCAGCTGCCACCTGCATGCCCCACATTAGGGATTGAGCCCACAACCAGGGCATATGCCCTGACCAGGAGTCGAACCATGACCTCCTAGGTTATATGTCGACGCTCAACCACTGAACCACACCGACCGGCCCGTGGAGCATTTTAAATTGAAGAACACATTCTCACATGCCGCTATTCTTGATGTGCAGGGCTGCCCAGTAATTTCAAACGGGCAGTTTTTATAAACCTGCTTTTGCAGCATGCTGCATCTTAGAATGGTACAGCTGCTCACTGAGGTCACAAGGGTAGTGACTGGTGGAGTTGGCCTCATGCCCAGGGCCACCAACCGAAAAATCCAGGGCTTTCCTCACTTCCCTGTCATATATTATGCAATCTGGAAACAGTGCCTTCTAAGTGAGGAAGATTTGGGGCAAACACTCATTTCAGGGGCTTTACCGTGATGACTTGATACACAAATATATTGTGAAATGATTACAGTTAACACATACATTACTACATATAACTATTTTTTTTTGTAGTGAGAACATTTAAGATCTACTTAAATTTTTGATTATATATTGAGATGATAATAGTGTGGATAGATTGACTAAAATAAAATATAGTATAAAATTAGTTTATCTTTTTGAAAATTTTTGAGGAAATATGGCTACTAACAAATTTAAAATTATATACTTGGCTCCCAATATATTCCCATTGCATAGCACTATTTTAGAACCTTGACCATCAGGAATTTGGATCTTCATCTGTAGAGAAATGGGAAGGCATTAATAAGTTTTAAGCATGGAGAAATTATGACTGTGTATTTATTTATTATTTTTTAAATCCTCACCTGAGGATATTTTTCCATTGATTTTTAGAGAGAGTAGAAGTGACAGAGAACAGAGAGAAATAGTGATGTGAGAGAAACACATCGATTGGTTGCCTCCTGCACGCCCCCAACCAGGGCCCGGGCCGGGGAGGAGCCTGTAACCGATGTATGTGCTCTTGATCGGATTTGAACCCGGGACCCTTTGGTCCGCAGGCCGATGCTCTATCCACTGAGCCTGACAGGCTAGGGCATGACTGTTTTTTTTTAAAAGAGAGGTTAATTTGAATATACCGTGGTGAATAATTTAAAGGGGACTGAGGTGGCTGTCAAGAAACTGGGTAGGCAGCTTTGCAGTAATCCAGGTGAGAGATTATAGTTGCTTGGTGATGATTGAGAGAAACAGCTTTCTCTTCAGTATCTCTAATATAATTACAGTTCTGGAGAAAATGTAAAAAATGTACGTAGGAGTGTGTCTGTCAAGGCAAATATCAAATGGAATATCACAAAGGAGCTGCTTAAAATTCTAAGTTCTTCTGTCTCTAAAGTGAAGACCACAGATTACCTGATGCACATACACTTGTTCAGGGAAGAACCATTTAAATGGCAACTCTACACCATGCAAAATGTGGTGAATATTTGGCTTTGACCCTGAGTGAGGGGAACCTCTGGAGGGTTTTAAGCACAGTAGTGACATGACCATCAGGTCACACACTTTATGATGCTGGCTATTGTGTTGAGAATAGGCTGAAGCTGGGGAAGAGGGCAGAAGAAAGACCCATTTATTTAAACAATTCTTTATTGATAGGTGTTTTTATTGTTTTCAATTTTTTCTAATTTTAGCAACCAAGTAACAATGATGTGTAAAATGTTATTATATCCTTTCTTTTTAAAAGATAAATTCCAAGTGGAAGTCCTGGTCCATGAGGACATTTTTAAAAAAAAAAATAATGAAGTGTAGTATCTTTAATAGATAATATTGGTGATGATAGTGGTGGGGTGGACTGGGAGTGGTTAAGATGTCATTTCTTTTTGTTTCTGCAGGTTTCTTATCTTTACTTTCTTACTTCTTGTCCTCTATTGCTACATCTCCAAGGGACATTTCTCCTGCATTTTTTTTCTGATTTTTTTCTATAAACAGTGATTCTTCAAGGCTGACACCTCTGCCTATTCTAAGTACTTCTTATAAGTGGAATCATACAATATTTCTTTTATTGTGTCTGCTTAATTTTCTTAGTATAATGTTTTCACGGTTCATCCATGCTGTCGCATGCATCAGAATTTCAAGCATTTTCATGGCTGAATAACATTCCATTGTATGTATACAGCCCATTTTGTTTATCCAGCCATCTGTTGATGGACACTTGGGTTGTTTCCATGGGGGTTGGGAACACTGCTGCTATGATCATTGGTGTGCAAGCTAACCCCTTCCTGGAAGGTTCCAGTTCAGCTCTGTAGCCTTAAAGTCCAGACACTCAGCTGGGTGAAGGGACAGTGTCTGGCAAATAGAAAAGAACAACTGGAAGCAGGCAAATGGTTAAAATTTTGGTTTGCAATTTTATAAGCTTAGTTTCCCTCCCTTTATTTTATTTTTTCAAAAAAATCTTATTGTTGAAAGGATTACATATGTCCCCCTTTCCCCCCATCGACCCCCTCCAGCCTACTCCCCTCCCCCTAACCCAGGCCCTCACCACCCCACTGTCTGTGTTTTTGAAGACATCTATTGCCAAATTGCCTTCCAGGAAGTTGGACCCAATTTATAATGCTGCCAGCTGTGTATAAGAATGCTTGCTTCCCTCTACTTGTGCCAGTCTTGGCAACATTTCTCTTTCTTAAGCTTAATCAAGCAGGAATTCCAAGTATTCCTTTAAAATAATTCTAATATAAATTAGTTCATTCCTCCCCCTCCCCCAATTAAACACCACTCCCTACTGTCCCCTAGGTCAGCTATTCTATTAAAGTTCAGGCCAATTAGATATTCAATCTTTTCTGGTTAGTGGTGACAATTTATTGTTTTTCCTGTTCCTAAAGGTAAGAGTACCTTATCAAACTGATTACATTTTTTTTATTTATACTTTAAGATTTTTAAAAGAATTAACTGACAAACCCAAAATAAGTATAGAAACACAAATCCAAGTATTTTTTTGACCCATTCACTGGATATCAAACTTTTGGTGAATTTTTAATCAAGAATCTCATAATTGCTAGGACTTTAAAGGAAACTCAGTAGAGCAGGCTTAATTATTAGGGCAGAGTAAATTTTATATTTTTTGGTGAATTTTTTTCAAAAGTACTTCATGATTGGGCACTAATCCTTGAGTTTTTCAGAAAAAGGCCTCTTCTCCAAAGACTTTTTTTTTTTAAGCTGAAAAGACTTAATAAGCAGTCTAGAATTCTTTGTGGTAGAAGAAACAAAGGCAAATTAACTACAGTATGTGTATAAATTTGCATGAATATATTTAAATGTAAGTTCTATTTCTCTCTGTTCCTTGGAGAATCACTGGGGGAAATTAATTTTAAGAGAATATCTACCAGGCCTCTCAAAGGTTAAAGTAAATTGAGGAGTGCTACTGCAATTTGATTATGTTTTGTTCTTTTTGGGTTAGTTATCTAATATAGATTGAAGCCCTATTTTTATACATCTGTATAGGTCACCTGAAAGTCTGCTACAAAATTCTAATGTTTTTTCCTTTATGAATAATTTCCCTCAAAAGGTTACCTTTGTCTTCTTTGGGCATAGAAATAGCAAAGGAAAATGGATTATATTTTGTGACATTGAGTTGTAAACAGAATTATATAAACAGAATTATATACTTCTGTACTCTGCAGGTAATCTTTTCTTTTTCCAAATGTGGAGGTTTAGAAGAAGAGGTTTGAGCTGCTATTATAGTTTTGGGGAGAGGAGAATCAGGGTTCCCGTTATAGGTGGGAGGAAGGATGACCATGGGCACAGTGAGGTTTAAAGCTAGTCAAGAACCAAATATATGTTTGTACAGGATGGGGCCAAAGTAGGTTTACAGTTGTTTGTATGGAAAATAATACAATAATTAATAAATAATACAAGAATAAACTCTGTTTCATGTACTCACAACTGTAAACCTATTTTTGCCCCACCCTGTATATATATATTTCTGTCACAAACCTGTCCCTGATTTCTGTCTCACATTTCTTTTCTTTCTTTCTTTCTTTCTTTCTTTCTTTCTTTCTTTCTTTCTTTCTTTCTTTCTTTCTTTCTTTCTTTCTTTCTCTCTCTCTCTCTCCCTCTCTCTCTCTCTCTCTCTCTCTCTCTCTCTCTCTCTTTCTCTTTCCTTTTTGTAAGCAGAAACAAAGTTTTTTGAGAGATAGACTCCCTGCATCAGAGAGCAGCAGAAAGGGGGCCCAAGGGAGTTGCCAGTTAAGCTTCTTAGTCTAGGGGTAGATATATGCTTTGTTGGCTTCTGATTGGTCCTTTTAAAGACTTCTGCCTTAGTAACATCTTTACATTTTATTTTATTATTTATTTGATATATTGTAATCTTTATTGTTGAAAGTATTATATATGTTCCCTTTTTCTCCCATTGACCCCCTCTAGCCTGTGCCCCTCCTCCCCCCCACCCCAGGCCTTCACCACTCTATTCACATTTCTGATATTGGTCCATTTCTTGTGTTTAATTGCTCCTTAATGATACCTCCAGAAATTTCTTCTGCCCTCCTAAAATCCTCCAGTTATCAGACTTCACCACCTTCTACTCTTTCTTTTTGCAGTCATCTCCAGATGCCCGGGTCAATCTTCTTCCTTGAAAAGTATCTTCAGGCTTTCTGTCGTTCTTTCCAGCACTACTTCTGCACAATTCTTGGTGGTTTAAACACAGTGATTTTTATTATTTGTGGTAATTATGCTCTATAAAGGAACGTTGAACACTGAATTTATGAATGTTGAACCATTGCTCCTGGGGGAAATACAGGATTAGACACCAGGCACTGGGTTAACCTTCCCTAGTAAATGGGCCACATCTAGAAATGCAACTGCAATTGGAGTCACCCCGATGAAGCTTATGTTAATCCACCATCCTCCTCTAAGAAACCCCCATCCTCCGCACAACTGAAAAGTTAAAGTGGAGATGCACTAAGAATCACCCTCTCTGCATTTCTTAGGAATTTCACGACGACACTAATTGCTATATTTCCCTCATATATAGTATTATTCTTTATTTCCTATTTTGAGTGGAAGGGGTAACCCTGGGGGCTTCCATTTGGCTCATTTTACCTGTGGATTACAGACAATGGGATTTTATCAGTGGTAAAGAAATCCTTAGCAAATAGATAAACCATCATGGGCTGAATTCAGTGTCATTATGTCCATTTTTAAAAATATGTACAGCCCTAACCGGTTTGGCTTAGTGGATAGAGCATCGACCTGCAGACTGAAAGGTCTCAGGTTCGGTTCCAGTCAGGGGCATGTACCTTGGTTGCGGGCACATCCCCAGTGGGAGGTGTGCAGGAGGCAGCTGATCGATGTTTCTCTCTCATCGATGTTTCTAACTCTCTATCCCTCTCCTTTCCTCTCTGTAAAAAATCAATAAAATATATTAAAAAAATATGTACATTTCTAAAAATTGATTTCAGAAAGGAAGGGAGAGGAGAGATAGAAACATCAATGATTAGAAAGAGAATCATTCATCGGCTGCCTCATGCACACCCCCTACTGGGGACTGTGGGGATCGAGCTCGTAACTCAGGCACGTGCCCCCAACTAGAATCAACCTGGGACCTTTCAGTCCACAGGCCAACACTCTAACCACTGAGTCAAACCAGCTAGGGCTGTCATTACGTCTATTTACTAGTAAAAGCACACTTGGGCCTTAGCCAGTTTCACTCAGTGGCTAGAGCAACGGCCCATGGACTGAAGAGTCCGGGTTTGATTCTGGTCAAGGGCACATACCTTGGTTGCAGGCTCAATCCCTGGTCCAGGTCAGGATGCATGCGGGAGACAACCAATCAATTTGTCTCTCTCACATCCGTGTTTCTTTCTCTCTGTCTCTCCCTCTCCCTTCCACTCTCTCTAAAAATCAATGGAAAAATATCCTCGGGTGAGGATTAAAAAAAAAATAATAAAAGCACACTTGGACTTGGACTCAACCTCCTTTATCACCTGAATCTTCTAAGCCTCCCCTCTGTTTAGCGAGTGGCAGTGGTGTTAATTCAGATCCAGTGTTCGATAATCTCTAAAAGGCTAGGTGTTTTTTCATTGCCCAGTGCAGTTTCTTTGGTAAATAAATATTGACAGGTCCCTTTGGGAGAGGATAGGTGGAAGGTTGATAATTGTGTGTGTGTGTGTGTGTGTGTGTGTGTGTGTGTGTGTGTGTGTGAAGTAATTTCAGGATTCTTCTTTAAGGCCCCTGGCTTTCCTTCATTAGGGGGCTCAGGGTCTGTGAACTAGCATAGGGTCCCTATGTAAGGCAACTCTAACAAGGAAAGAGAGAGTCTCCAGACTGCCCCATCAGATTGTTTGGGGCAAAAATAGGATATTGGGCTCTAGCTATGGTTATAGGAAATATTAATCATGCTCTGTTAACCGTGTTTACCTTGTTCTGGTTAAAGAAAGGACATTCTAACCTGGCTGGGAGTTGTATGGGGAGGGGAGTGCCCCCAGTCAACCTTGGAATGCGGTCCATTCTCATTCAAGAACTGCCTATTATCATGGAAAGATTAACCTTATTGACCAAACAATGGAGTCCCACCCCAGCCTGCATAGCCTACTTCCCCATGTAATCTTGGTCCCATCCCATATAAGCAGCTGGCCTATGGGGGACTGCAGAGCAGATTTTCGTGGATGACCTGCTGCTCTCTCAACCTGCTGGCAGTATTGAAATAAACACTCATATAAGATTCAACCCTGTCTCTGCTGAATTGGTTCAAGTAGTGACAGGCAGCCTAGGCTCATTTGTTGTCCAGTTTCAAGATGTGAGAGAAAGGGTGGTTTGAGCTGTAAACCAAGGTCCAGTGGAGTTTGGGATTTGGATGTTTGAGTTCTTGACATCCTTCTAGTCAACACCACTGCAATTCTCAAGGTAAGCTCTTTATTGATGCCCAATGTTTATCGAAGGGACTTGCTGAGGCTGTGATTCAATCAACATTATAGATTAGCTCTGCAATATAGTGCAGGTTTGATTTTGACTAGTTTTATATTGCTGCTACGAAAAATCAGACATTCATTTTAGCACAGACATAGGAAGTCCCAGCTTCAGTTTTTGCTTTCAGCCAAGAATTAATAATTTGAGTGTGTTATTCTCTTTAAGTTTTTAAATATTAGTCACATCACTCTTCAGTCCTGATTTCTCATGTTGTTATATATGGCAGTACCAGTGTGGTCCCTCAAGGCTTGCTTTTCAACCGATACTGTAAAAATTAGAATTTGATTGGTTGCTTTTCTACTCTTAGCCAGGAGTTACCAAATTTCCATTCTTGAGTGCTCACTGCCTTTACTTCAGCTAGGTTATGTAATCAATCCTAGATTCCCCTCAACTCTAGAAGATCTGCTGTCTGAAGCCTTCTCCTGGTAATAATTGCTGATCCAATTAGGGCTCAGACATAAACTGACTGTGTTTATCTTAAGCAGAAGGAATATCAAGTGTTTAATGGGATTGATGGAAAAGCTGTTGAAGCAGACTCAGAAAATTCACTGAAATGAAGGGACTCTGGACGGGTAGAACCACAGAAAATATGGGCCAGGGTCTTTGGGCTCCACTGCTCTTCTCAATGGGTACTGAATGCTGTTATGACCGAGAATATTGGCAGGGGTCTCAAACTTGTTCTTGGCATCCTGATTAACTGAGCTTAGGTCCTGTACCATGTCTTCCCTAGTTGACCGGGTCCAGAGAAAGCAAGTATTGACTTGGTCTTTGAAGTCTGTAGGGAAGGGACTCTACTTGCACCTAATAATAAAACAATGACAAATTACTCAGATTTAGGATATGAATATATATATATAATGGCATTGACATGACAACTGTGGTTAACCTCAGCACTGGGCTGATCCAGGCCTGCCTATAAAAATGACCTGAATCCTATTGCATTGGAAACTGCAGTGATCAATAAACATGGACTACTGTGCCTGTTCTGTTTGTTGTGAAGCCTTGATCTGGGGGGCTGCTCCTGGACTGGGGCTGTTGAGCTGGCATGCAGATTTGGGGTCTGTGTCCTGCATGGGTGTGGGAGCAAAAGAAACCATGCACTCAAGGAGCTGTTGAGTGTTGTATTAGTTTCCTATCACTGATAGAACAAATTAGTGCAAACTTAGTGACTTGAAACAACATAAATTTATTACTTGATACTTTTACTAGAGGCCCTCCATGCACCGGTGGGGTCCCTCGGCATGGCCTGTGGGGATCGGCTGAAACTGGCAGTCCAACATCCCCCGACGCTCGCTGTCACTCCGCTGTGGGCACCGCTGCAGCTCGTCAGCCATGAGCTCAGCATCTGGTGTCCCGTCAGTCAGCTGAGCAGTGCTCCTGCTGTGGGAGCGCACTGACCACCAGGGAGTAGTTCCTGTGTTGAGCGTCTGCTCCCTAGTGGGCAGTGCTTGTCACAGCGACCATTCGGCTTTTATATACTACAGGGATCTGACATAGATCTCACCAGCTAGGATCAGGGTGTCAGCAGGACTCTGTTCCCTTCTGGAGGCTCTAGCTGAACATCTGTTTCCTCACCTTTTCCAGGTTCTAGAGCAGCCGTGGGCAAACTACGGCCCGCGGGCCGGAGCCGGCCTGTTTGAAAGGAATAAAACTAAAAAAAAAAAAAAGACCGTACCCTTTTATGTAATGATGTTTACTTTGAATTTATTTATTTATTTATTTTTTAAAATATATTTTATTGATTTTTTAAAGAGAGGAAGGGAGAGAGATAGAGAGTTAGAAACATCGATGAGAGAGAAACATCGATCAGCTGCCTCCTGCACATCTCCTACTGGGGATGTGCCCACAACCCAGGTACATGCCCTTGACCGGAATCGAACCCGGGACCCCTCAGTCCGCAGGCCGATGCTCTATCCACTGAGCCAAACCGGTTTCGGCTGAATTTATATTAGTTCACACAAACACTCCATCCATGCTTTTGTTCCGGCCCTCCAGTCCAGTTTAAGAACCCATTGTGGCCCTCGAGTCAAAAAGTTTGCCCATCCCTGTTCTAGAGGCTGCCTGCATTCTTTGGCTTTATGGCCCCTTCCTCCATCTTAAAGTCCACTTTTAAGGACCCCTCTGGTTACTTTAGGTCCATCTGGACAAACCAGAATAACCTCCCTATCTTAAGGCCAGTTGTTTATTAACTTTAATTCCATCTGCAACCTTGATTCCCTTTTACCATTTAATGTAACATATTCACTGGTTTTGGGGATTAGGATGTGGACATCTTTGGGGGACCATGGCCCTGCTTACCACAGGCATCCTGATGAAATGAAGGGCTTGCTTCCTGTCCTTTATCCTTCTACCAAGCTATGTAAATGGGGAAGAAAACCTGAAATGTATCTTGAATTTAATTGCCAATTTGAATCTGCAGCCACTGCTTTGTTGATTAGAACAGTTTTGAGAGGGCAGATTTTTATCGCGGGCATTTTCACATGTTCAAGCACAATTTGTTAAGACTCTACAGGAATCTACTGTTATTCTGGAAATGGACAAATTTCCTAATTGTGTGGTCCCCAGGACATCTTTTCTTTCTAAAACCTCTGAAAATAATTCTAAGATAGGATGCTGGGCAATGAGTTTCTGGGACTCTGGTAACTATTCAGACCTTCAAAGCTTTTGATTTTTCTTGGTCAACAGAAAAAATTGAAAGCTACTGGTTTCTTGGAGAAGAAGAGTGTTTTTTAAAAAACCTGTCTGATATAAAATTTACATGAAGCTAATATACTAGGCTGGGCTGCTGTAAAATTATTTTCATTGTTGCATTCATTGTGTCAACCAGATCCAGGCTCCAAATATGCTATTCATGTAAAAATTTCATTTCAGCTGTCAGGGTAATCAAAATGTAAAAATTTCATTTCAGCTGTCAGGGTAATCAAAATGATTTCAAAAGCTTTCCTTGCATACTGACTTGAAATAAAATAATAAAATATGCTATCAAATGCCAGAGTCTACTTAAGAAAGGTACCAGATATGGATAGGTTTTACTTTTTTAAAAAGTACATTTAAAAAATCCTTCACTTTGATATAATTTAAAGTAACTGTTCCTGACAGGTATAATTCTAGAATAAATCAGGTGGCTTTTCAAGCTAAAATTAGATTTGGGAGTGCATAATTAAACACACAAAATGCAGAACAATATTTCATTTATTTAAATTATCTTTTGATGCCACAGTTTGCAATGTGTATTGGTATTTTTATAATGTTGTTGGTTTGCACAGGCAGAGAAATAATATGACTATAAGTTTTATCTTTTAAGATTTTGACACTACAGATCTGTATTTCTAAAATACCACAAGCTCCAGATGTCTATAAGCTACATGATCTTATTATTCTTTTACAGAATAAAAATGTTGTTGAGGTTGGGGATGACATAAATATGGAAATGAGAAACAAATTTTGGAGAGGACTCACTGAGTAGTCAAAAGGCTATGCAAAATATTGTTCAAAAGGAGCTTTTGTTTTAAAACAATGCCTCGCTTAGTCAGTGAAAAATGAAAACAACCCTAGAACACAAGGCCTAATCTTTTCAGAGACATTATGGGGATAAAAATGCCAGGTTGCCTATTGTGTGAGTTTGCCGCTCCAGAGCATCAGGGATGGACAATTTTCATCCTCCTCGTGCCTTTTCTGTATTGAAAGACTCTTGGCAACCTTCCCATCCATCCTCAGGCTTCCACCTCTGACTGCTGCTGTATTATCTCAGAATTCTTTCCTGCTCTTGGTGTTCATTTATCCATCCATCCTTCCATCCAATAACCTTTTGTTGAGCACCACTTTATAGGAAGTTAATTATAGAAGACTCCATAATTGAGAATGGTGTTTATCTGTTACCTAACCACTCAGACATAGGGAAAACTTCATGGAAAAAGTGAATCGATCCACTCACCAATTTCCAGGGTCCGGGCCTTGCCGTTATTCATTCTTGCTGACTACCCTTATGAAGTCCTCACTGTGTCAGGCATTGGCGGGGAATTAAGATAATAGCAAGTGGGGATCAATCAATTGGAATGAGAATGGGAGATGTGGAGACGGAGAGGGAAGCTAGGAAAAAGTTGTGAGATTGAAAATTTCCATCATCATTTCATATGCTTAATTTCTGTTAGTAGGTGCCCTTCAAATTTCCAGGACATTTTATTGCTCTATATCTAGTAAAGGCCTCCTCCCTTGCCAACCCCACTCCTGTTCTCCACTGAGGCACCATGGCTGTCTCTGTCTCTGTAAGAAATTTGCCTCTGATTTGTCTTCATAGAAAAGAAACAGCATGTGGCCAGGTGGCTGCTGAGTTTCCCCAGAGCAAACAGGATGTGGGGGTGGGGAGAGAGGATGAGAGCTCTACTTGTGGCTAATCCTAGGAAGATTCCCCTAGAGCAGTGGTTCTCAACCTTCCTAATGCCGCGACCCTTTAATACAGTTCCTCATGTTGTGGTGACCCCCAATTTCATTGTTACAAATTGAACACAATGAAAGCATAGTGATCAATCACAAAAACAATATGTAATTATATATGTGTTTTTTGATGATCTTAGGCGACCCCTGTGAAAGGGTCGTTCGACCCCCAAAGGGGTCGCGACCCACAGGTTGAGAACGTCTGCCCTAGACAAAGGGAGGTGGAGGCAACTAGAGAAGGCCTCAGCCCATTTTTTTAAATAACCCAGTGGGAGACAGCAAGACCTAGGCGGCCTATTAGGAAATAGGTGACCAAATAGTCCTCAGCCAATGAGGAACGGAAGGAAGGTCTAAATAAATAGGCTATATTCCTGGCCCCATGTGTGTTCCTGTACAATGGGCGCCCGCTCTGGAGAGTATTATTAAAAGTCTCATTTTCGCTATGCTTCTGTTTCCTAGTCCGTCATTTGAAATTTGGACAGGTGAGCCATTTCTCAGTCTCTAATCTCTGGATTCAACTTTTCTGATATGTCTCATCTACATGTGTTATGTCCCACTCTGATATGGCAGAGTCCTGTCCTAAGGGGTAGTTTTCCCACCTTGATATGAAAATACATGAAAGCAGACATTCAGCAATGCAGCAACCCTAGTGGCTTTAATGGAACTTAGCAGACAGTTAAGGCTTTCACTACCAAGCACACATACTATGTAAATGGTTACCTATTAGTAGTCTTTTTTTTTTTTTAAGGATTAAAATGGTCTCTATTTGCAGATGATGCAATTGTTTACCCAGAAATTCCCAAGGAATCTGTCAAAACCATTCCTAGAAATAATAAGTGAGTTCAGTAAAATTACAGGACACAAGACAAACATACAAAATCAATGGCATTTCTCTATACCTAAAATTAGCACAAGAACACCAAAATTAAAAATACAATACTATTGCCCAGCTGGTATAGCTCAGTGATTGAGCATCGTCCCATGAACCAGGAGGTCACCAGTTTGATTCCTGGTCAGGTGCCTTGGTTGCAGGCTTGATCCCTAGGTAAAAAGGAGGTAGGCAGAAGGCAGCTGATTGATGATGTTTCTCATTGATGTTTCTATCTCTCTATCTCCCTTCCTATCTCTCTAAAAATCAATAAAAATATATTTAAAAAATACAATACTATTTACAATTACTTTAAAAAAAGGAGAGAAAACTTCAAAATACCAATGAAGAAATCAAAGCAGATCCAAATAAGTGGAAAGGCATACTTAACAAATTAGCAATAAAATTCAAGACACATTTCAATTCTCTCCAAATTGATTTACAGTATTAATATAATTCCTACCAAAATTCAAGCACATAAGTTTGTAAGTGTATACAAGATCATTATACAATTTATATGGAAAGGTAAAGGACTGAGAATAGCCAAAACAATCCTGAAAAAAAATAACAAAGTAGGAGGAATCAGTCCACCCAACACCAAGACTCACCACATAGCTACAGCAATTAAGTCTATGCAATATTGGTAGAGGAATAGACAGATAGACCAATGGAACAGGACAGAGGACCCAGAAATAGACCCACAAAATATGCTTAACTGATTATTTTGTTTTTATTGAGGTGAAATCCATGTAACATAAAATTAAACATTTTAAAATGAAACAAATCAGTGGCATTTAGTACTCTTACAATGTGGTGCATTGGCCACCTCTATCTAGTTCCAAAATATTTTTATCATTCCAAAATAAAAACCCATACCCATTAAGTAGCTACTCACCATTCCTCCCTCCAACCACCAATCTGCTTTCTTTCTTTTTTTAAAAAATTGATTTCAGAGAGGAAGGGAGAGGGGAGAGAGAGATAGAAACATCAATGTTGAGAGAGAATCATTGATAGACCGCCTCCTGCACGCCCCCCACTGGGGATCGTGCCCACAACCCGGGCATGTGCCCTTGACCGTAATCCAACCCGGGACCCTCAGTCAACAGGCTGATGCCCTATCCACTGAGCCAAACCAGCTAGGGTGGCTTGGGCTATTTAATTAACTCCCTACATCTCTGATTCTTCATTTATAGAATGGAGGCAATAATAGCACTTACTTTATGAAGTTTTTTGGTGAGGATTCAATGAGCTGCTTCAGGGAAGGAGCCTGGCTTACATTATAAGCGCTCAATAAATGTGAGCTATCTTTGTTATCACATCCACAGTCTTTGAAGCATACACTCTCAATTTCATAGAGCCGTTAGAGTTGCTAACATGGTTTGATGACCAGACTACCTTGATATCATTGGAAACTTTTGGGTCTTGGAGCTCTCCTAATTTAATGACTGATGTGGTAGGAAGAGGACACAGTTAATGATTCCTTCTTAGCCTCAGGCCCTCTGTAAAGGGGACTGCCACTGAAGCCATCATTTTCTAATTTCCTGCCACATCATCTGGGAAAGCAGTAACTTATTACTCAGGAGAGATGGTATTTTTTCAGGCAAAATCAAGCCATTCTGAGAGAGGGGAAATTACCCATATCTTCTTGTCTACTGACCTTTTGGGGAAATTGCTGCTGTTTGCTTTCTTCTTTATTAAATAACAGAAAAATACTGTAAAAGCAATTAATGGAAGTATTTAATTCTAACTATATTAAAGCCAAATTTTCTGACTCTATTGTAGTCAACATGGCTGATCGAATTCTTGACAGTATGACTTGGGATTTCCATGGCTACCATTTAGGAATAAGGGAGGAGACCAAGTTCTGGGCCATAGGTACTTTTCTGACCCATTGGGGACCCTAAGGAATCTGTTTGTGGGTGGCACCTTGTTGTGGCTCTCAGTCACCCGAGTCTAGAGCTCCAAATGCCCCTTTCTACCCAAGTTGGGGCCAATGGAGATTGGGGTGACTGCTTATAGCAAAAGGACCCCAGTGAATAATAATACCATAGATTGGATTATATTTTTCAGTCCATAAAATGTTTTTATTTACATTATTTTAATCATGTTATCACTCTAAGATAAATGATCTCCATTCTAAAGGCAAGGAAACAGGTTCAGAAAGTGAACTGATTTGATAGAGCCAAGTGGCAGAGCAGGGCCTGTACCATCCAACTCCAAGACCAATGTCCATTCCTTTGGGCCGTGATATGAGTCAGAACCTTCTTCCCAGAGTCTTCCCTGCCCGCTGTGGCAGGTTGGGTGGTTGGAGAGACTGAGGCTTTACCTGTGTCCTCATTGGAGGATGTGATAGAGAACAGGATACAACTTTATGTATTTTCATGAATGACTCAGTTGCCAGGATGGGGGACCAATACTTTGTAGAAAAAAATAAACATTGTAGTCCTAGCCAGTTTGGCTCAGTGGATAGAGCGTCAGCCTACAGACTGAAGGATCCCGGGTTCTATTCCGGTCAAGGGCACATACCTCTGTTGCAGGCTCCTCCCCAGCCCGGGTCCTAGTCGGGGCTCATGCAGGAGGCAACCAATTGATGTGTTTCTCTCACATAGATATTTCTCCCTGTTTTTCCTTCTCCCTTCCACTCTCTCTAAAAAGCAATGGAAAGATATCCCCAGGTGAGGATTAAAAAATAATACACATTGTATTTCTTCCATGAGTCCTGATTCTTTTCTTGCTGAAGTGTGAGGCTCCTCACCAGTTGCAGTAATGAAAGGCACGCTCTTATTTATTTTTTAAACATATTTTATTGATTTTTTACAGAGAAGAAGGGAGAGGGATAGAGAGTTAGAAACATCGATCAGCTGCTTCCAGCACACCCCCCACTGGGGATGTGCCTGCAACCAAGGTACATGCCCCTGACTGGAATCGAACCTGGGACCTTTTAGTCTGCAGGCCGACGCTCTATCCACTGAGCCAAACCGGTCAGGGCAAGACACGCTCTTATTGCATATAATAACACAACCCTTCCACAGCATTTTTCCAACTGTACTGATTATTTCCCATTATGAATTTATTCTTTTCTGAGCCATTTCCTTAAGAAGCTTCTGCAATTTCATTCCCAATTATTATATTATAAGAAGTGGCTCTCCAGTAGCACAATTGATTGAATGGGGCTGTGTCATTTTGACCTCTCACATAAAGAAAGCATCCGTCAATGTTTGTTTAGGATGAAAGAACTGGTTGTTGACTGGAGTTGGAGGGACTGCATGAATATCCTAGATCTTCAATTATGACGAAATCACATAATTATTTTCCAATTGTAGAATTATCTCCCTTTTTTACGTGCTACTTCAAGTCTGCCACTAAGCATTTTTTCCCCTGGAAACTTTCCTGACTCTCCTGCTCCCTTTCATTTCCATCATATTCCCATAATAATCAATGCACATTTCAAGTTTTTATTTTTATTTATATATATTTTTATTGATTTCAGAGAAGAAGGGAGAGGGAGAGATAGAAACATCAATGATGAGAGAGAATCATTGATCGGCTGCCTCCTGCATGCCCCACAATAGGGATAGAGCCAGCAACCCAGGCATGTGTTCTGACCGGGAATCAAACTGTGACCTCCTGGTTCATGGGTCGATGCTCAACCTCTGAGCCACACTGGCCAGGCTCAATGGCCATTTTAGATCCACAGTGCATCTCTAGCCTCCTTTCTGGATTTTTAGTTTCTTGACTTTATTCCAATGCATACTACACATAGCAGCATGAATACTTTTTTCAGCTTTTATTTGGATTAGGCCACTCCCATTCTATGAAGCCCAGAATAACTGTCAATCACCTCTTGAATAAAATTAACCCTCATTATATATTCTAAAGTCCTCAGTCTGTAAGCTCCTCCACTTAATGCCCCCCTTGCCCTCCCCACTACACTTGGATGTCCTACTCCAGCTACATAAACCCACCTACACTCCCCACCTATAGTGCACATTTATACCTACCTATTAACCCATGAATCTCTGAATATCCCACCTCTCCTTTTCAGAATGCTTCTCCTCTTCAATACAAAAAATAAAAATTGGATTAACTTTGTTTAACTCAGTGTTAATCAAATTTATTTTACCAGGGAACACTGGATAGCTTCTGTCTACCCTTTGCTCTTCTAGGTCCACCCTCAACCCTCTTCTACTCTGCTACATGCTCATGAGGGAAGCCGATCTAAATGAACCACATCAACAGGTCTGCCTTAGATACTGTCATGATTAGTTTTATGTGTCAGCTTGGCTGGGCTATATTACCCAGGCACGTGGACTTGACAATTATAAAATGCTTCTGCACATTTTATCTCATTTGATCCTCTCAACAATCCTGTGAGATGGGCAATTATCTTGTGTCACAGATAATCAAGGAGATGAGCAAATAAGCAGAGATGTTCAGAGACTCCAGAGAAATTTGTCTAATTAAAGTGGAAAGTTCTTTTTTTTTTTATTCTTCATCTGAGGATATTTTTTTCCATTGATTTTCAGAGAGAGTGAGAGGGGCTGACACTCTAACCACTGAGCAACACTGGCCAGGGTTAAAGTGGAGAGTTCTTGATGAAAATTAGGGAGGAATAAGGTTTCCTTCCATAGGTCAGGCAGGACCAAATTATTTGTAATTCTGATGGTGGAGGTGAGGAGTTTGATTTGATTCAAGAGGCTGCAGAAAACTTTTGAAGGATTATTTTAAAATCTTTTAATTGACTATATGAGTAATGCATGTTCAAGGTAGAATATTTAGGAAAACAAAGTATAAAGAAGAAAAACATTGTTCATAGTTTTATCACCAAGTGATATCCTGTTTTTTTCCTCTTAAAACTTGAGATTGATCAACATTCATAATATTGTGCAATGTTTTATTCATCGGACTCAGTTTCTTAACCGTGATATTGTTGACATTTGGGCAGAAAAATGCTTTATTGTTGGGTAGAGGGTTGCCTGTGTAGTGTAGGGTGTTCAGCAGCCTCCCTGGCTTCTACCCACTAAATGCCAGTAGCACCCCTCCCCCCAATTGTGACAACCAAAAATGTCTCCAGATGTCCTTTGGTGGGCAGAATTATCCCCAGTTGAGAATCTCTGATATAACTTCATATTGTGAGCATTTTCTCCTATATCATTAATAATCATTGAAACATCCATGTGATTGATGTACCATACTTTCTTCACTCATGGTTTTTTCTGTTGGCTGTTTAGTCTAATATATATATATATATTACCATCATGAATAGCACAATAATGATGAAATCTCCTTAGCACCAATTATATATATATATATTTCTGAGAGGAAGGGAGAAGGTAGAGAGATGGAAACATAAATGATGAGAATCATTAATCGGCTGCCTTCTGCATGCTCCACATTAGGGACTGAGCCTGCAACCCGGGCATATGTCCTGACCAACCATGACCTCCTGGTTCATAGGTCGATGCTCAACCACTGAGCCATGCTGGCCGGGCCTTAGAACCAATTCTAAAAGTGCATTTCTGAGTCAAAGGGCATGGACATTTCAGGGCTTTTGGTATATTTTTCTGAAAAATTGCCTTCTAGGATGGTTATATACTAGTAAATATACACATCTATTAGCCAGTGTTCCCATCTTATCAACCCTCATAAGCACTGAGTATTATCCTTAGAAACACTCTTAGTACATTTACAAGTTAAAAAAAAAGGTACTCTGATATTTTAATTTGTACCTTTTTATCTTTAATAAAGTTTTTTCATGTGTGGCTTAGAAATTTGTTTGCTTCCTTTTATTTAACTTATAAATTCTTTTTATTTTATTTGTTTAAAAAATTGTTTACTTTGTCTTACCTAATTTGTATATTGTTGAATGTTTTAATCATTAAGAAGGCAGTTTAGAAAAAACATCAGCTGGCCTGTGTTTGGAAGGACTATATTGATTTTAATTTCTTTTTCTCAGGGGTATTGTTTTCCCAATTTTCAGCTCAGATTCCATTTCCTGACTATGTCACAAAATCATTCAACTTTGCGAAGGAAATCTAACTTTTTCCTTAAAAGAAAAGCATGGAGAGAAAGAAAGTTGCAAATAGGCTTTCAATTTTCTAGTTTATAACCCCTAAGTCACACTTTATTTAGCTGAGTCTGCCAGTATTTTCTCATTACTATGACAAAATAGATTGCCACCCGCTGTTGTGCTCTCCTTGGGATAGAAGACCAGAACTGGAATCCAGACCCAGACCTTCCCCCAACTACTTCTGTGATCTTGGGCAAATTGCTCCATCTTCCTGAACCCAGCTCCCCTTATTTGTAAAATAATGTGGTGACTGAAGCTGATCTCTCAAGCACTTTAGAATTCTACAAATTTGTGTTCATTGGAGGGGAAGAAAATAAATAACTCAACAGCAACAACTTGGAGTTTTGTTTTGGGTTGGTAAAGAGGAGGGATGCAATTCTAAAACAATGTAATAAAAAATGGCAAAACGCAGCACTTGTATTTGTATTCCAATTATTAATGAACTTCACTTCTGTTACATTTTACTATTCTGGAGCCCTTTTGTTCACCAACAGCGGGAATTTCCCCAAAGTGCTGAATGTTCCAAGGGCAGAGGTAGAATATTTACATAGTGCTGTTGTGTAGGCAGGAAAAGCCACAAAATTGGCTTTGCCAGTGATATAATATATATCATTGTTATTGTTACTGGACTGAAGGCGTCTGCTTGCTTGGATGCATCATAGCCCAATAAGACACCAGAAGGAGTTTGCAGCCAAGAAAGTAAGGATTTATTAAGGAGATGACACCATCCCTGGCGTCATAGGTAGCTAATGCTCAAAGACCTGACTTTCTGATGGCTTCCAAGGGATGGATTATATAGGGGGAAAAATCATTAATCATGGTGACTAATAGAGTTAGGGGAGTGGTCAAGTTTGTGGTCTCTACTGATTGGTCAGTGCTAGGGAAGGCCGTAGCTAATCAGTGCATCTGGTCCTGAGGTCAGCCATGGCGTTGCTTCATCTGGTTTTGCTGCTTTTCTGGGCCTGGAGCTGAAACACAACTGAGGCCTAGATGTTGTTCTCTCTAGTTTGACCAAAATTCTGTCTCTGTGGTCAACAGACTTGAGGCTTTGTTTCTAAGACTATTGGATGCTGACCAGAACCTCACTGTCCTGATGGCCTAATGATTTAGCAAGGGAGAGGGAGGTGGGTGAGTCAGGTACTAGGTGTGGCCAGTCTGAGTCAGAGGAAAAAAATCAAAATAAAAGATTTTGGTTAAAGAAAATAAGGGTCCTGTGCTATTATATTATGTGGACGTTACAATGAAAATATTATGTAATACACAAAAAAGATAACAAATATATTGTCTTATATGTACATCTATATCCATCCATCCATCCATCCATCTATCTATCTATCTGCTTATTGAGTGTCTTCCCCACTGGAATGGAAGTTCCATGAGGGAAGAGACTTTGGGATCCTCAGCACATAAGACAGTGTCCAGCACATGGTATCTGCTCAGTAGGTAACTGAAGAACAGATGCAAAAATGAATAAGTATGTTACAATTTTGTTTATCAGTTATACCTCAATAAAGCTGGAAAAAATGAATTGGTGAATTGGATATCTCTGCAGCATGTACAAATATAACACATGACTACAACTTACTCAGAGTCACAAGCACTTCCTGCTTAGAGTTTTGTGTCCATGGAGCTTGAACCCTAATCATGTTTCTCAAAATGTGCCCCCTGCAAAGAACCCCAGCATTTGTAGCTATTTTTAATTTAACTAAAAGAATGAGATCAATCATATTTGTGAATGGTTGACTTAATGAATGAACGGAGAAATGAAACAAATGAGCTCACACAAAGGTAAAATGAACTTGGCTAAAAAGAAATAATTTTAAAGGAGAGTTTGGGGTGATCACATTGTAAGCTATAAAAATGTCAAATCACTATATTGTACGCCTGAAACTCATATAACCAATATAATATTGCATACCAATTACACTTAAAGATTTTAAAAAGAAGAGTTTGGATTATATCATTTTCCTCTGCCATCATTCAAATGTTTTTTTTAAAGTGTCTTTATGAAGACAATTTTGGAAATAAGCACTAACAATATGATTATCATTTACTAGGACAGAAATTTATGAAAACAAATGCAATCAAATTTTTTTATTACTTAGGATATATTAATGCATGTTTACACATACAGTAATAAGAAGGATGATGAAACTACAGATACGAATATCTATAATAATAAAAGCATAATATGCTAATTAGACCGGATGACCTTCTGGACGAAGCCTGGGCTGCGAGGGCCAAGTCCCTTGCACGAATTTCGTGCATCAGGTCTCAAATATAAATATAATTGTAGCTATAGATATTGATATAGGAGAAGGAGCTCAGTTGAAGACTGAATAACAATGAGAATCATTGGACTCTATTTGCTGTCTCACTTGTAAAATGAGAATGGAAGTTCTGTCAAAGATGGTAAAGAAATAGCTATGATTGCAATGATTGCAAGGCATTTGCAAAATACAAAGAGATTTTGTAAAATTATCATTGCAACAGCAAGCAGTTTCAAACTTATGTCAGAGAACTCCATTTTGCTATAAAGTTGTAGACAAGCAATTGTAAAGAGCATCCTATTTAGGCACTATGTAATTATGTGTAAAATTTGTTCCAGCAGTTCAATAAGGCTGAGGCCTTTGAGGCATAGGGCCATAAGTTTGCTAATTGTTTTCAAATGGACAGTCAAGGTGTGTGGGCAGTCAAATAAATACTCAAAAGTAGTAAGATAAAGGATAATTAATTTGAATTTCACACTCTCTTCAGAGACAAACTTCTTCAGTCCCTAACCATGTTACTACTTCGTAAAATGAATTACCATTTTCTCTGGTAACTGAAGGCAATTTGCAGCATTTAACAAGCATTCACAATGTGCATTTGGCATTGAGCTTGTATTTAAGATTTATTCCTCCAAAAGCTTTCATTCAGCCTGTTTTGAGGTTCTAGTGACTACATTGACTGTGTCTAATTAATTGTAGCAGAGACTAGTGAGCCATTCACCACACTTGTTTACTTTCTGCCTAGACACACAGCTGGACTAGGTTTCCCAGGTTGCAGTTAGGTACAGTTAGGTGTGACTGAGGGCTGGCCAGTGGAATGTAGGTGGGAACTATGTGGGCCACTTTCAGGCTTGATGCATTATGACTTCCCATGTGATCCTCCACTCTAAGGTGGCAAAGTCTTTGTCAGCCTGAACCCCCGAGAGACTCTATGGAGCAGATACCCAACTCACCTCCCTAACCTCTAGCTGACTGGACTTTATTTGATCAGCTTTGATTGTTTAAACCATTGCAATTCCAGGGCAACTAGCATTATCATAACTAACATATAGGATGGAGACTGAAAACACTCTGGAACAGAAGCAACAGAAACACATAAGTGATCATTACAATTGTAAAAATAGAAACAACAAAGGTATGAAAGCATGCTTGACCTCTCCCACTGTAGTGCTTTAGGCCAGTCTATTTTCAAAATATTTCAAAATATTATGCAGCAGTTGCCCACCCGCTGGGAAATAATTGAAGTGGGGCCTTAATAAGGACAAACAAAAATAACAACCAATCTGATTCTTAAAAAAATTCAGCTAAAACACCTTTAATGAAGAAGAATACTTCCCTATTTATACTTCAAGCAAGAGGTTTTATTGCCTTTTTTTTTTTTTTTACTTATTGTAGTAACTTATTAAAGTTGGAGGTGTAGGGAGAGGAAAGAGAAAGAAAGGAGGCATCTAAGGGAATAGCTATTGGCTTTCTCTAACTGGCTTTTCTGGTTCAGGATTTGATCCAAGTAAAGTTGGAGAGGTCTTGCTGGGTATGAGCACTCTGGAAAGAGGCACTGTGCTAGCCTAGAGCAAATATCCTAGCAACCATTACAAGAAGAACCCTTGGGCACTCCAGAGTGAGAAATCCTTCCTTGAGCATCATAAAAATGCAGCATAGTGAGAAGGAATGAGAAATATAATTAACAGAATGATATAACATCAAAACCTGCACCCTGAAGCTATTGGGCAACAAAGAAGAGAAAAAATAAGATGTTTTGTGTTGAGTGAAAATTGAGCATTTCTTCTGCCCTCTTATGATAGCATCAAAGCTTCTCTTATTTTAATACAATTCTTCTATATAATAAAAGGCTAATATGCAAATTGAACAGCAAAACGACTGGTCGCTATGATGCACACTGACCACCAGGGGGCAGATATTCAATGCAGGAGCTGCCCCCCAGTGGTCAGTGCACTCCCACAGGGGGAGCACCGCTCAGCCAGAAGCCCTGAGCTGGGCTCACGGCTGGTGAGTGCAGCAGCAGTGGTGGGAGACTCTCCCGCCTCCGCAGCAGCACTAAGGATGTCCCACTGTGGGCCTAAGCCAGTGATGGCGAACCTTTTGAGCTCGGCGTGTCAGCATTTTGAAAAACCCTAACTTAACTCTGGTGCCGTGTCACATATAGAAATTTTTTGATATTTGCAACCATAGTAAAACAAAGACTTATATTTTTGATATTTATTTTATATATTTAAATGCCATTTAACAAAGAAAAATCAACCAAAAAAATGAGTTCGCGTGTCACCTCTGACACGCGTGTCATAGGTTCACCATCACTGGCCTAAGCCATCATTCAGACTTCCTCTGAGGGCTCCCAGACTGCAAGAGGGCGCAGGCTGGGCTGACCACCGCTTCCCCCCCCAAGTGCACAAATTTCGTGCACCGGGCCTCTAGTTATATTAGAAAGCTCTGTGGGAACATGAATCATACAATTGTAACTGGGTTAACCATGTAACTTGTAGTCCAAATCAGGAAGGGAGGAAGGTCTAAAATAAATAAAATGTTTATTTATTGACCAACAATTTGGTTTTGTTATACTGAGGGATCCAAAAATAGTTTTCTTAGAAATAAAATCTTTCAAAAATAAAAGTAATGTATATGTGTATATATTAATACAAAATGAAAACATTTGCATATTGATAATTTTGACATTAGAAATAACAGACACAGCAATCATTCTTGCATATATTTACACATTTTAAAATTGAGGTATAATTGACATATAACATATTAGTTTCAGGTGCACAACATAATGATTCAATATTTATAATTTACACATTTTTATTAGTTTCTTAGCTATAACTCTTCTGTAAGACTGTGCCACTGATACTTATCTAAAATGTATTTTAACATGATTTTATTGTTTTTTATTATTTTTTCATAAAATTGGCTATAATTTTCTTTAAGTTTGCATTTATGTGGTTGATAACTTGAGATTGTTGGCACATGAATCAACTCAATCTTTAGACCATAATATTTTTAATTGCGAATTTACTCTATTGATTCTAAGCAAATTCTGCTAAATAGGCAAATTCTCATCTCTATTTTTGTGAATATTGAAATGTATACATATTTAAATGCAAGTAATTTTTGACAGGTGCTATCATTTTGCCTCCAGATATTTTCTTTTTCTTTCTTCTTTTTTAAAAATTTTTAAATTAATTTTCAGTGAGGAATGGAAAGGGAGAGAAAGAGATAGAAACATCAATGATGAGAGAGAGTCACTGATCAGTTGCCTCCTGCACGCCCCACACCGAAGACTAAGCCTGCAACCCAGGCATGTGCCCCAACCAAGAATCGAATCCTGACCTTTTGGTTCATAGATTGATGCTCAACCATTGAGCCACACTGGCTGGGCACCTCCAGGTATTTTCAACAAATATTTTATAAGACAAAACTTATCTTAAAAATTGTCTATTTTTTATGATTCTTTTGCAATGTCACCAAATTTAGATGCTGCAACATCGTAAGCTTTATCAATTTGAATGCATTTACTGAAGAATATATGGATTTATCCAATTAATAATAGGAGTGCCATCCAAAGGGTCTTACCACAGCAAGTGATCCCAAACACAATAATATAATCTCAAAATTAAGTAATGTACACGATCTGAGGTTTTCTCTTTCTCTCTCTCTCTCTCTCTCTCTCTCTCTCTCTCTCTTTTTGGTTTCCTTCTTGCATTTGTATAGATACGTATTAATGACTTCTGTCTGCAGGCTTTATTTTAATCACTTTTCAATTTGTTAAAAACTTAAATATTTTGATTCTCCATTTGTGGAATACTTTGACTAACGATTTTCAATAGAACTTTGGAAAAATGCAACCAAAATTTAGAGAACTTTTTTCACACTCACAAATATCTTATACCATTGGAAGACTCAAAAGCTCAAACATTTCTCTAAAATCTGATGGATGAGGGTAGCAAAGAAAGAATGTATTGCCGTGATGATTATTATGCTTATTTTTGTGTTCAACATTGTCACAAAAATTTTGTAGTTCAATTACTCTGTGTATATATAGAAACATATTTGAAGTTTTGACAGCTACAGCTTCTATTTTGGTTAGTGGAATACTCCTGCTTGTTTTAGCACAATCATGAATAATGTATGTGGCAAACCAATTCCAAGAACTTATCTTCTCCATAGGTTTCTTAATGAGATAATGTCATTATTTGTACCACATCACTGTCCTCCATGAAATAAAAAAGTGCATGTTTCATATAAAAACAAGTACCTTAATCTGACATATTAAACTTTATAACTGAATTTGTAATAGCATTCATATCAGATGTTTCACTTTCAGCTTTACTTTGATTTCATGAAATGGATGGAACAATGAAATCATAATTGGTATTAACTAATTTTCCATTTGAAACATCTGAAATCATTGATATAAACTTGGCATCATTTAACTGTAAAGTTCTGTTCTGCTAATTGACCCATCACATTAGCTGCAATGTTATGTGCACCAGAACATTTGGAATGGAAAATCAAAATAAAGAGTAGTCATTTGGTCAAAATGAATAGCTTTGCTGCATACAGTGCTACGTCTTCATACCTTGAGCAGATGCTTGTGTTAAATTATTTTCTTTAGCTACAGACTTTTTAAAATAACACATTTTGAAGCAGATAACGATGCTTTTAGTAGGTTGGACTTCTGATTTTCAGGGTCCTCATTGTAGATGGTAAATGCTAATAAATATTTTGTGCAAATTTTACAATCATCAATACCTTTCTTGAGGAAAGAAAATTCAGTACTTATTTTCTTTTTGTAACAAAGGGGATGCCATTCTTTGTTTTTGTTTTTTAAATATATTTTTAATTGATTTCAGAGAGGAAGGGAGAGGGAGAGAGAGAGAGAGAGAAACAATGATGAGAAAGAATCATTGATTAGCTGCCTTCTGCATGCCCCCCACTGGGGATCAAGCCGGCAACCCAGGCATGTGCCCTGACCAGGAATTGAACCATGACCTCCTGGTTCATAGGTTGGTGCTCAATCACGGAGCAACACCGGCTGGGTAGTACTTAATTTTTTAGTAAACATGTACTTTTTGTGAACTCACTGCTACAGAAGAATTAATTGCAAAGTAAAAAAAAAAATCTGCCAAACAATAAAATAAATAAATGGTTGAGATTTACTCCTTACCATAAATGGCAAGAGCACTATAAAAAGAGCATTCACATTACTCTCCACATGGTCTACAGAGGATTATTGGCCAGCTTCTATTTCCCACACAAATTTCACCTATCTTAACCTTAATTTTCTTGTGTTCCCACCAGCACCACTAACTGGAGACCTGTCTCATTTGTGTATTTCTCAGGCTAATAAGGGAGTGAGATGCGGGACTAGATGGCTCACCATTTGACTAGCTGGGTCAGCAGCATCAAATACTTGGCCTGCCACCACCACCCAGTTCTGCAAGGGGTTAGCTGTCCGAGGGAGATTGTTTGCAAAAAAGCCATATCTTTGCATTTTTCCCATCACCAGACTTGCTTTGACCAATATCAAGTAGTGGAAGCATCCTTGTAGGATTTCTAATAAAGGTGTCAAGGCACTTTATAGCTTTCTCTTTCACTCTATTTCCTGCCCTGAGATCACCATGGCCAGGCTAACTTCCTTGTGGATGAGAGCCACATAATGAGAGAGAGGACCAGGTGTCAGCCAGTACCAATTGTCAGACATGTGAGTGAGACCATCTTGGGCTAGCAGTTTGAGGCCCTTTCTGGGGGTCCCTGAGGTCACAACTATTTTCATAATAATACTAAGACATGTGCCTTCTTTGCTCATTTTTCCCCAAGTGTACATTAGAGTTTTTCAAAGGCTACATGATGTTTGATGACATCATTGCTCTGTTGGTTCATAGAAAATGTGTGCTTATGTATCCTGGTTTTTATTTTATTTTATTAAAATATTTTTAATTGATTTCAGAGAGGAAGAGAGAGGGGGAGAGAGAGAGAGAAACATCAATGATGAGAGACAATCATTGATTGGCTGCCTCCTGCACGCCACCTTCTGGGGATCGAGCCTGCAACCCGGGCATGTGCCTTTGACCAGTATTGAACCGGGACCCTTCAGTTTGCAGGCCAACACTCTATCCACTGAGCCAAACCAGCTAGGGCTGTATTCTGGTTTTTAAAAAATTTCTACTTTCTAATATGATAAATATCAATAAATACCAATAGATAACTCAGTTAAATAAAAGCTCTTCTGGTCCTCAACAAATTTTAAGTGTGTAAAGGGATATCAAGACAGAAATGTTTGATAACCACTGTCTAGACAATCTAGCACCATTTGAGCCCATGGAGGACTGCATCCACATGAGTGACCCCAGGCCAGAGCAACAGAAGAACCATTCAGCTGAGCCCAACCATTGCTGACATATAGACTCATGAGTAAAGTCAATAAGTTTTGGGGTGGTTTGTTAGCCAGTAGTAGATAATTGATGCACTGTCCTTAGCTGCTCCTTTTTTTTAAACTTTAAAAAAAGTTTTTGATTGATTTTTAGAGAGAGAGACAGAAATAACTTCCACCTACATACACTTCATTGGCCTGAACTGAGTCATCTGGTGATCCCATCAGCAAGAGAGACTGGGAAATATAGTTTTTAGCTGGGCATATTGCCTCTTCTAGCAAAAGCAGAATTCTGTTAGGAAAATGGGGGAATAGATATTGGATTATTAAAGGTAGAATTCTGTTGCCTTCAGGTATCGCTTGCTATTGCACAAAATCACCGTGAAACTGGAATAACAGTGGATGTCTATTCAACTCACCCCAGCTGACTCTGTCACACATCACACTTTTTATTTTCCATATAGTTGTCATGAAGTCACACTGATGCATTCATGAAGGGACTGGAGGAATTTACAAGCACCTGGGAGACCTAGTTCTCAAAATGTTTATTTGAAAGACCATTTAGCCAATTCAAGAGATTGCATTGTGAGCAACAGTTTGTCCTTTTAGAGGAGTATAGGGAAAGTCAAGCCATAATGTTTTACTTAGGGGACTGTATAACATCCCATCCCCTGATAGATTTTAACACTACAGATAGGAAATAAAAACAAGATGTTTTCTTGTTCGCAGAGCATTTTGTGGACAATAATGTCTTTGAGACCAGGTTTGGGTTGGTTTTCTCTAGTTCCTCTGCAAATGTTCGCAAAAGCCTGTTATGATAAGCAAATCTCTGTAATAAAAATGATGACAAAACAGCAGGATGATTTCCTGTGTAGGAAATCTGCTCCCACGCAAACACAAACCCCCGAATAAAACCCAGTTAATGAATGCTTCCCTCCCCTTCACTGGAGTAGCACTTTGTCCCTCCACTCTTTGGTCTAATACTAGCTGCGTTGCCTTCTATTAATTACTTTTGGATCTATTCTCTCCACTTCATTCTCCACTACATTAAAATAATCTTAAAGGTCAGAGACTAAGACACTCATCTTTTTATCCCTCAGAGCTTTTAGACCAGCACTGCCCAGTAGAAATAGAATGAATCACTAAATGTTCTTCACACTAAATGTTCTCATAGCTACATTAAAAACTAAAAAGAAATAGGTAAAGTTAATTTTAATATAGTTTATTTAGCCCAATATATTCAAAATATGATCATTTCAGCATGTAATCAATATAACACAATTGTTGAGATATTTTACATTTTTTGGTATTAAACTTTTGGGATCTGGGGTGTGTCTTACATTTACTTCACATCTTTTTTTGGACTAGACACATTTCAAGCATCCAATAGCCACATAGGACTAGTGGCTGTCATATTGAACAACATAAGTCTAGACCAGTGATGGCGAACCTTTTGAGCTCGGCGTGTCAGCATTTTGAAAAACCCTAACTTAACTCTGGTGCCGTGTCACATATAGAAATTTTTTGACATTTGCAACCATAGTAAAACAAAGACATATTTTTGATATTTATTTTATATATTTAAATGCCATTTAACAAAGAAAAATCAACCAAAAAAATGAGTTCGCGTGTCACCTCTGACACACGTGTCATAGGTTCACCATCACTGGCAATGCCTTGAGCAATGACAATACATCAGTAATCACCATTATAATTTTACTTAGGCCCCAAAAGAGGCTGTCAAATGATAGGATTTTAGGAGATACCATAGGTATAGATTAATGTGGTCCACAAAGATTTGGCTGCTCCTTTAATAATGTGGCCAGGTTTACGCTACATTAATCAGGCTTAAGAGATTGGCGAGTGGGAAGAAACTTTGCTTATCTGGATTAATATAATAATTTGATCTCAGAGAATATGGAGTTGAGTTCTTGAATATTACAGATGGAAGTAACTATGGCTCAGTTTGGTTAAGTGGGTTATCCAAGGTCACACATCTAGTCTGTGTCAGAGCCAGTACTAGGACCCATTGATTCATTGAACATTTATTTAACAAAGTTATCAAGAGCCTTCTAGGTGCAAGCTACTGTGCTAGGTGCTTGGGATATAAAACTAATAAGACATAGTTCTTGTTTGTGAGAAGTTTATAAGTAAGAGGGGAAGACAAGGAATAGAATTCATGCCATAGAGCAGGAATTTTCAACATTTTTCCTCTCATGGCACACATAAACTAATTACTAAAATTCTGCAGCACACCGAAAAATATATTTTCTGCCAATCTGACAAAAAAATAGGTATAATTTTAATTCATTCACACTGGATGGCTTTTATTGTATTGGCAGTTGTAATTTTTTTATTTGACAATTTAAGGGAAAAGAGGTCAGTCAGGTATTGCATGTTTTAAAAATTCTTGCAGCACACCAGTTGAAAATTGCTGCCATAGAGCATACTGGGTATTATAAGCCTTATACAATGGAGCCCAAAAGAGGGGGGCGTGGTGGATAGGATGAGTATGGGCAGGCTTATCTGTTGCCCATATCAGGGCCTCCCAGCTTTTGAATTTAAAACATGGCTCACTTAATACTTGATTAAATAACTCACTATTAAAAGTGGAATACTTTTTTTTTTAATATAGGGATTTTCCTCTGACACATTTGGGACACATTTTAGCTTGCATTTCCCCAAAAGCATATGCTGAGACAAGGTCTTGGGTACGGATCATTTAAATGGGAGGTGAGCCCAGTCAGCATAGTTCAATGGTTGAGCATCGACCTATGAACCAGGAGGTCGCGGTTAGATTCCAGGTCAGGGCACATGCCTGGGTTGTGGGCTTGATCACAGTAGGGGGCATGCAGGAGGCGGCCGAACAATGATTCTCTCTCATCATTGATGTTTCTCTCTCTCTCTCTCCCTCTCCCTTCCTCTCTGGAATCAATAAAAATATATTTAAAATAAAAATAAAAATAAATGGGAGGTGATCCCAGACTATACAAATGAGGGAGTGGGGAAGTAAGGCAAGGAAAAGAGAAAAGCTTATAAAGGGTGAGTTAATGCGTGCATTACAACGGAGGGCAACTGGGGCTCAATCCTGCTGAGGATATTGAAAGACAATGTGGAATAAACCTCAGACCATGTAGAACACCCCTGCAAAGGGGAATCTGGGGCATTTAGGCACTGACTCCTGTCCCTCTTTGATTTAATCTGGGGGTATTGAGTCTGGGCTGCCTCATGCACAGGCAGAATAAAAGCTCCCTCAGTAGCAGAGGGACATGAGCGCTTGAGGTATAGAGCTGCCAAGGGTCCAGGAACCATCCACTATAGCTGCAAGTGAACTTCGAAGTGGTTGGAGGTAAAACTGGGCAGGGTACCAACAGTGTCTGCCACAGGGAATGTCTTGCCCTTAATTATTCAGAATCAATGTTATGTCTTAATATTGTTAGTGCAGGAATATTTCATTCTACCACATCTTCAAGTTTACTATTTGCCCCACTTGTCCTGGCTCCCCTCCTGCTATGCCTATTTTCAGAAGCTTGCATCTTTGTTCCCATAGCGCTAATATTCTCTTCTATCATTTTCTTCCTTTTGTTTTCCCTTTTATTTCGGAGCACTCTTCAAGTTTGTCTCATCCACTTTGTATTTGTTTGCTAATGTAGATTTCACTCTTTTGTTGGCTCTGGTGGATACTTCTGCCTTTGTTTGTAGTTTCCTTGGATTCTTTTCAATTGTTTCCAGCTCTTACACCGCCCTTGCCTTCTCAGTGTATTCCATTTTCATGCTAGACTTTTGTGCTTTCACCTTTCATTACCTACTTCACAGAGTTCACATTTTCATATATATATTTTGACAGCCAATTTTCTTCTGTTTTCCCATAGTAGCATGTTTCCTAGACCTTTGTTACTCAAACTCTGATCTGAGCACCAGCAGCATCAACATCACCAGGGAGCTTGCTGGAAATGTATTTTTTCATACTCTGTCCCAGACTTACTGAATCAGAATCTGCATTCTAAGAGGAGCCCCAGGTGATTTGTAGGCGTAATAGAGTGCACAGGGATTGAGAAGCACAGATCTGTGGTTCCCTGGAAGATGGTCTGGAGCTGCAATTAGGACCACACACTTTCAATTTTTATTTGAATCTCAGCCTTGCCACCAACCAGCCTGTTTGAGAGATTTAGCTATCCTTTCTAAACTTCAGTTTCCTCATCCCCTAACTGAGAGTAATAATTTCTATCTTAGGAGGTGGCTCTGAAAATTAAATTTTATTAAGTAGAGAAAGTGCCAAGCTGAGGACCTGGAACATGATCATTTGAAAAACAGCTGCTATATGATCAGTTTTTATTTTTTATTTATTTATATTTTTTAAAATATATTTTATTGATTTTTTACAGAGAGGAAGGGAGAGAGATATAGAGAGTTAGAAACATCGATGAGAGAGAAACATCGATCAGCTGCCTCCTGCACACCCCCCACTGGGGATGTGCCCGCAAACAAGGTACATGCCCTTGACCGGAATCGAACCTGGGACCCCTCAGTTTGCAAGCCAACGCTCTGTCCACCGTGCCAAACCGGCTAGGGCTGATCAGTTTTTAATGTTGCAAGACATTTTTATTGATTCTTCCATGTTGAATTCTTTTTTCCTCTCCTGTTAGTTCATCCTTGAAAGAAAGAGACCTAGCATGCAAAAGTCAAGGTGACACTGTTATATTGGAAATCAGCGAGCTGCACAGAGGACGCCCTCATCAGTAAGCCAAATCTGGAGTCTTTATTACGCCCCTCTCAGAGGAGTTGTCTCCAGAGTCTGAGCAAAGTAACATGGAGGAAGCTTTCCCTTTATACCCTCCTGGTTTCCTTGTCTCCTAAATATGGGTCTTCTGGACCTTTTGCAGGCTTTTCAAAGAGCCCTATGTACTGGGATGGGGGCAGCGTGCTTAGTAGATATCTCGCAGGAAGCTTGTAGCCTTGAGCACAGCATAATTCAGATAACTAAAAGACACCTGGCATGGGAGTAACCAGGGACGGACCAGACTTCTACGTCGGCAGAGCGGCCAGATAATTGAGCTTATTTTCCCTATTATTCAAGCAAGCATGCTTACAGAAGACAGGAATAGCAGAGTTAATTAACAGAACAAAGGACCATCTATGTTTAGTGGAAAATTTCAAACAGCAGTTCTAACAAGATGGGGTGCCTATGGTTCAGCACCACTCCCCCTACTATGTTTATGGTCCAACTGGGGGTTGTCACAATTTCTGATTCAGATTTTAACTCAGATTGTGGGTTGATGAGGATATCCTTAACCAAATTTTTTTAAAAAATCTTTATTGTTGAAAGTATTACATAGGTCCTCCTTTCCCCCCCCCATTAACCTCTTCCAGCCTGCTCTTGTCCCACCTCCCCAAACCCCCTCCTGCCCTCACCACCCCATTGTCTGTGCCCATGGGTTATGTATATACGCACACAAGTTTATTGATTGATCTCTTCCTATACACCCTCCCCTGCCTTCCCTCTGAGGTTCAACAGTCTGTTAACCAAATTTCTGGTATCTACAGCCTTAAGTGCCTCGGAAAAAATTTCCTGCAGAAAAGTTGTGGCTCAGACCTGTGCTCTTTGAGGTAGGGGTGGATATTGAGAGTCCATTATATCTCACTCCCAACTTGCTTCTTCTCTGACTCTGTCCTGTTTTGAAGGACTAGAAAGTGGTCAGTCAGTTATTAGTCAGGCACATCTCCTGTACAGCCCCCAGAATTTCTCCCAGAGGGTGGCAAATCAATGATTGCTTTGCTCAGCTTCCAGAGCTATTGTGAATCAAAATATCCTGTGTATCAATGGGTGTTCTGCAGGAGTAATGAGAATGGAGAATCAGACAATGGTAGCTAGCTATCATTGCACCTGAGAAGTACAGAAGTATTTTGTACTTGGGCTGTACTGACCTTTGAAATTTCAGTTTTATATTTCCCACACATTAATACATTATTCATTGGGAAATCTTTAAGCTTCTTTTCCTAAGCCAAATTGACATTTTCGTATATCAGGTGATGAATTAGTATTTCAAGCCACCACATATTGGCACTACCTGTCATTCAACAGGTTTGGAAGCATCTCCATCTTTGCATAGCAGTGCTTGTGCCATTATTTGAATGTTTTATTACATTTTGTCTTTATTATTTAATAAAAATGTCAGTGAGAAAAGTGTAGGCCTCAAACTCAATATAGTGCCTTAAGCATGCTGAAAGCTGATAATCTTTGACTTTATTTGGATGCTCATCAGATTTATGCAGATAGACTATGTTAATTGTGAAGAAAATGAATAAAAATAATAAATATCTCCAAATTGCTGAAAATATATTATCAAAGAGCGTGTCAAAATGATCGATGTCTTTTGAGTTTTCTAATATTTTTTAATATCTCTGAGAATTACATCATCTTATAGGGATGGAAAAATAATTTTTTCTCCATACTTCTAGGTTCTTGACTGAGATCCCTCTGTAATGAAAGACAAATTAACAGGAGAAAAACAAACAGAAGTTTAATGACATGTATGCCTCCTATATACATGGGAAGGACCCAGGAAAACTGAGTAACTCCCTGAAATAGCCCAAGACACCACTTTAAATACCATATTCAGCTAAAGACAAAGTATGTTGGGCTCCTGGTACATTCTTACAAATAGAGATTCCCCTTGTAAATGTAAATGTTTCTTATTAAAAGAAAAAAAGGTAACTTTTACTCAGTTTTCAGAGCTCCTGTGTCTGCTGTTTTTTTAAAATAACTAGCTCAAAATAATCCTTATACCAAAGAGTTATATTTTGGGGTGGCAAATTCTGCTTCCCTACATCCTAATATATAAAAAGCCAGAGGCCATAACGACCAAAAATGACCGGACAGATGACTGAACAGCAGGCTAGGGAGCTGAGGGGGCAGGATGAACAATCACCATGAGGGGATTCCCGCCACGTTCAGGGATGTGGCTGGCCTTCAAACCGCCGGTGGCCCCTAGCCCAGGCCGGCCAGTGCCCCAGAGGGGACCCCCACCACGGTTGGGCGGCCTTCAAACCGCCAGTGGCCCCTAGCCCGGGGAGGCCTCCTAGCTGAGAACACCCGAGTCTGTTCTGGAACTAGGGCCACGCTCTCCCTGTGAGTGACTCGGAAGCCGCCAGTGTCTAACTGCCAGTCTCTGGGAGGTGGGAGTGCATCCACCGTCCATCAAAAAGTAGGACCATCGAACCATTCGCACAGGTCCGTGGCTGACGAGGTGGAGGCCAGACCAAAGCAGAAACACCCTGCCAACCTCGGCAGGTGCAGCTGCAGTCCACGTGGGCCTGGGCAGTGTAGATAGCACTCCCTTCTCCCGGGTCCTGTGCTGGCACCACCGCCTCGCTCACCCTCAAGCCCCCCTGAGTTCTGACAGCGAAGTGTGTAGGGCCTCCTGCAGGAGTTGTGCCATTCTGGGTGCTTTTGCCCAAAGACACCCTTTGGGATGAATTCAGAGCCACATCTCACTTCCCACGAGAATGGAAGAACCATGTAAAAGGAATTCGACAAAAGCTTTCCGCATCTCTGTGTATTCTTTTAAATCCATAAAATGACCTTAAAAAAAGCATTCGGACCACCTAAGAGAGAATGCACTTTCTGCCCAGCACATGCAGGATTCTTTTGCCCAACAGGTTAAATGAAGCAGAGAGCTGGCACAGTGGAAATGGCCCTGGTGCCCTATGAGGAGACCGCGGGAATGGGGTTGCCGAAATTCCACAAGCCTCTTGCCACCTTCTCCTTTGCAAACTACACCATCCAGATCCACCAGGACTGGAGGCAACTGGGAGTCACAGCTGTGGTTTGGGACACGGTAAGCAAATCCTGGGAGGAGCCTCTGAAAACATCTGCAATTGATTATAAGACTAGTCTCTATTTAAAAAGAAATAAAAGAACAGCTTTGTTGAGATATAATTCATATACTGTACATGTCGCCTAAAGTGTACAATGAACTGGTTTTTTAAAGTAAATTCAGAGTGGTACAATCATCACCATGCTCAATTTTTAAATATTTTCACGACCCCATCCCCTCCAAAAAAACTTCTACCCACTAGAATCACTTTCCTGATCATCTTCCCCAAAATAGATGCATTTTAAGGGTGGGTAAAGGAAAGTTGAGGGAAGTTAAAATACTGCACAAAGGATATTGTAAAATGACAAAGCCCAAAGTGAAGATCATGTGTTTTCTTTTTAAAAAAATATTTTTTATTGATTTCAGAGAGAAAGGGAGAGGGAGAGAGAGATAGAAACATCAATGATAAGAATCACTGATTAGCTGCCTCCCGCAGGCCCCCTACTGGGGATTGAGCCTGCAACCCAGGCATGTGTCCCTGACCAGAATCAAACCTGGGACCCTTCAGTCCACAGGCCGATGCTCTATCCATTAAGCCAAACTGGCCAGGGCCATGTGTTTTCTTTAAGTTCTGCATGGTTGTAATGGTCCTCAAATCTATACTAATAAAGGGTAATATGCTAATTAGAGTGGACATCTTCTGGATGTCCTTCCAGACAAAGCCACAGCAGCTGCGAAGGGCTGAGGCTCAGGCCGGCAGGGGCGGCTGCAAAGGGCTGAGGCTCAGGCCGGCAGTGGCAGTAGCAGTGGGGTAATGGGGGCGGTGCCTTCCCCTGATCCGCCAGGTCGCCTCCTGCAGAGGGAGGCCAGACTGGGGGGCCAAGGCACAGGCAGTTAGGGGCGATCAGGCCGGTAGGGGAGGGCAGTTAGGGGCAATCAGGCAGGCAGGCAGGTGAGCCTAAACTGGCAGTTGGACATCCCCCTAGGGGTCCCAGATTGGAGAGGGTGCAGGCTGGGCTGAGGAACCCCCGCTTTGTGCAAGAATTTTGTGCACCAGGCCTCTAGTTCTTATATAATAACTAGAGGTCCGATGCACAAAATTGGTGTAAGAGTAGGCCTTCCTTCCCCTGGCTGCCAGCACCAGCTTCCCTCTGGTACCCAGGACCCGGGCTTCCCTCTGAGCCCCGGCTTCATCTGGAAGGTTGTCCGAAAGGATATCTGGTCTAATTAGCATATTACACTTTTATTATTATAGATATTGTTTGGCTTTCTCACATTGGAATTTGTACATATTGTTAGGAAGATATTTTGTATCAAATTATAGGGCTGTTTTACTGTGCTATTTATGATGCAAACATAATTATGATTTATTTTCTATTTTTCTATAACTTTATAGTTTAAAAACTCAAAGATGGAAATTCTGTTAATAAAAAATCCTGTTCTTTTTCCCCCTCATAAGTCACATGTGAGTTGACTTAAATAATTGCTGTGCATTTTTTATTTTGTCCACGGATATTGCCGACACTAAATAAATGACTGAGGGCTATAGGTATCATTCCCAAGTTATTATTAACCTTATAGCAATCAGGAAACCAGAAAATAGTTTTATGATAGCCCAGAGGCTAATTCACAATTGAATAACTTTTACAAATGCCACAGTTAATTTTTTCCATTCCATGTGGGAACAGGCATTTTCAGGTTGCAAATTCCTGGCTGGAGAGTAGTTATGTTAGAAAAAATATACAATGTTATCATTTAATGGGATAGATACCAAATCCAAGTCTCTGACTATGAACCTATGAAAGTCCCTGGTGTCCAATAGTATTTTAATTTATCTAAAGGTGATCAAAAGAATTCTGTTCATACATTTTGGGGTTACACGGGGAGTGAGACAGATGAGGTTTTTGTTATAACACTGCTGTGTGATCTTGGAAGGTTTAATGGGAGTCCTGGTTTCCTCGTATGTAAAGAGGAGCCTAATAGGGTTAATTAGGTATTAATCTAACAGGTTGATGATTGAACTAAACCAGTTGCTCCTGGTCTCTGATGCTTTAATTGCAGCTCTTAGTAATGTCAAAATTTATGACAGAGACCTTAACCTAGACAAGAATCTGAAGGGCCAGTGGGAAGAGTTGTCACACCTTACCTTGGTCATGAAAGCCCTGCAGGAAGAACTTTGTGTTTATAACAGAGCTTTCTGGTTGTAACAGTCCCTCCTCTTTTCTTCCTCTTCCCCACTGTGAAAAGAGCTTCTTGCTCTCTCTGTGTGCACGTGGCTCACCATGGCTAAGGGCACTGAACTGCAGTCCTTTCTCTTTTTTAGAATATATTTTTATTGATTTCAGAGAGGAAGGGAGGGGGAGAGAGAGACAGAAACATCTATGATGAGAGAGAATCATTGATTGGCTGCCGCTTGCATGCCCCCTACTGGGGATTGAGCCTGCAACCTGGGCATGTGCTCTGACTGGGAATCCAACCCTGATCTCCCGGTTCATAGGTCTACCCTCAAACTCTGAGCCATTACCGCCGGTCTGAAATCCTTTCTTTTTCCTGGATAAATCCTTTTGGTATTGGGAAACCTAGTTGACTTTTGTTTGTAGTCAATAGTAGTTATTCACAAAGTATTGACACATTTATTTATTCATAAACTTCATCATTAATATCATTAATAACTTTATTCTTCTGTGGACAAAAAGGGGCACGTCATAAATTTCACAGAAAGTAACCTCACAGGGTGATCTGATCATAAATTCCTAACAGGGCAGGTCATGGGGGCGGGGGGGGCGGGGGTAGGAACTCCTTAGGCCTATAACTTTTTTTTTTCTCTTTGAACTGGATTTTATTTCATATTGTATAGAGTTTTCTTTTTAAAGCAAAACTATTGAGAGTCAATGATGAAAATATGACTTTTTCATTAAAAAACCTGAAATGTTACTGTGCTGGTCTCAATATTTCAAACCAATAATTTAAAAAAATTCTCCTGAAACTAGACAATGATAAATTTAAAATAACTTCTTTAGTAAAAGGTTTAAGCCAGCCCTGTTCATTGTTCTTATGCATCTAAGTTCACACACCTTTGAAATGCTAGAGGTAATATTCTTTTCCAGACACCTGGAAAGTGTAACCACTCTCAAGGGAGCACAGAATAATCTTGTTAACTCTCCTGTACCTTGCTTTTTCCACTTTCATGTAACCTTCCTTATGCTCCCTCTTTAATCTCAAACACATAAAAGAAACTGCAAAATTGACCTTCTCCAGAGCATTTGAGATCTTGCTTCCTGGCAATTGTCATCAGTTTGGGCTCAAATAAATGCTTATAAAAATTCTCTACAGGTTTGGACGTTTCTTACATCAACATTTCGCAGAAAGTACACTTGATGAGTTTAATGACTAAATGTTTGAGAGTGCAGTGATAGAATGTCTGTGACGAAATATAGATTATGGTGGGTTCTGTGAAAAGCCTATCTATGTGTCCAGCCTTGAAGACCATTCAATACATACATATATTTTTCTGCACTCTATTTTCTTCAAAATAGGTGAATCATTTTTGACTTTGTAGGCTATGGACATTCTATAATTGCTTTCCAAATGATTAAGTAACTAGAGGCTTAGAAATATGTACGATTCTAATTTCAGTTCCTACATTTATACTTACCTAGGAATGCTAGAATGATCCTATGAAAACCTTTCTGGATTATGTGTTTGTTGGGTGATAATTCTCCATGGATATCTTGCATTTCTGCACATCTGAGCAAAGGCATTAGTAGATGTGCATTCCAGACTATCTTTTCAAGGTTGTTTGTATAATGAAAGCCTTAGAATATAGAGACAGTATCTCCCTCCAAAGCAGAGGGCAGATTTCCTTGCTTTCTAGGATAGTAATGATAATGTCTCTCTCCAGGGAAGGTATGATAGTAGCCCCCTTATCAAAGAATGGCGGTGTTCCTCACTGCATGTTCAGGCATCACCTGGACTTTACTGCATTACCCTGCGGGAACTGGGGCTTGGGGAAACAGCACAAGTGATGCTAGTCTGACTACTGCTATTGCTGTCCTTTGTCTTTTGTCTCTGACCCAAGAGTCTAATCATATGTATGGAACACTGAGGATGGGTGGTGCCTGAGAGATTTTATCTAGTTACTCCCATTCTTTGTATTCCCTCCCCTGGCCCTCCAGCAGGTGCATGGGAGGGGACAGATAGGACCAAGGCTAATGATAGGACTTACTTCTTAGAGCTGAGTAAAGATTAAAGGACAAGTACCATATGATTTCACTCATATGTGGAATCTAATCAACAAAATGAATAAACAAGTAAAATAGAGGCACTCATAACGAGCAGGCTGACAGCTGTGGTGGGGGGTGGGGGTGGGTGGGTCTGGATTGGGGAGTGGAGGGGGTGAGTGAAAAAGAAAAAAAGAGAAAGAACTCATGGACACAGACAACAGCATGGTGATTGTGGGGGAGAAGAGGTGGATGGAAGTGGAGGAGGGTATGGGGAAATAAATGGTGATGAAAAAAATAAATTAATTAAAAATAAATTAATTTTTAAAAAGGACACAATGCTTATAAAGCAGTAAATGAAGTGTCTGGCACCAATCAAATGTTCAGTAAAGCATAGCTATTTAATTTTTCTTCTGTCTACTAAAGAGTTCTGGATATATTTCCCCAAGATTCATCTGAGTTTGGTTTTTGTTTCTCTTAACTGGTGAATGCTGTATCTCCGTTGATTTCAGCGGTTATTTGAAAATCAAGGCCTAATTTTAGTTTGCTTAAGCAGATACCAGAAATTCCTTTCTGTCTTAGTCACTATGACTATTTGATACCCTTGTCTTTGAGACATGGCACCTCAAACTCCAGCCAGAACAATGTTCATGCATGGATGTTAGCATTGAGTTTTCAATTCCTTAATTTTATGTATTAGTTTACAGTACCAAAAGTTATGAAATGTCTTTCTGAGATCCAGATAAATTACCTCTGGTGGCTCTGCCAGCATCTATTATTCTTTTCTCCCAATCCAAAAAAAGCAATCTGATTTTTTAAAAAAGATTTATTCCTGAGAAATATATGTCGATAGCCACTTCATTTGTTACACTCTTCAACTTGCATTCATCTCATTTTTCAGTAAAAGTAAACAGAAGCGTTAATAGAAAAGCAGCCACAAAGAAGCCTTTTATACTCTATTCATGGTTGTTTTTTTTTCATTTTAACGTGTTATCCAATGCAGATATATAATCAGCAGCTCAGAGATTTAGCTACCTAACGAAAGGTTGCTTTTTCCCCCTCAAACTCTGACCTATGTTAGAGTTAATTCCAGGTTTCATTTAGATGAATCTTCATATGAAATGCAATTGTTTGGATTATTATGATCTACTAGAGGCCCGGTGCAAGAAATTTGTGCACTCTGTGTGGGAGGGAGGGGTGGGGAAGAGTTCCCTCAGCCCAACCTGCACCGTCTCACAGTCTGGGAGCCCTTGGGGGATGTCCGACTGATGGCTTAGTTCCACTCCCCTCAGGCAGTCAGACATCCTTAGCACTGCCGCAGAAGTGGGAGAGGCTCCTGCCACTGCTGCTGCAGTCGCCAGCCATGAGCCTGGCTTCTGGCTGAGTGGTGCTCCCCCTGTGGGAGTGAACTGACCACCAGGGGGCAGCTCCTGCTTTGAGCGTCTGTCCCCTTGTGGTCAGTGCACATCATAGCGACTGGTTGTTCTGCCGTTTGGTCAATTTGCATATTAGCCTTTTATTATATTGGGTGTCAGTAATGAGATGATTACATTTTTTTAGTGAAAAGGTTGTATTTTTGAACAATGTCTCCTTTTCTGCTGTCACTGTACATCTTTGTCAAATGTGCTTATTTTGAGGAATAAATTATGGCCTTGAGAAAGGGCTGACAAAAACTGCGGAAGGATATTGCATCTCTTGGTTCTGTACTTAAGTACACCAGCTACTTTGTTCTTTCCTTTTCCCCCAAGGATGTCTTATTAGAAACAGATGTGATTCATTTTCAGTAAAAGAGGAACTGTAAGGTGGCCTTGGGTTTAACAATGTCAAAGCATGTGATAAATGAAGAACACAAAGCAGAGAAAAATACATTTGGGAGGCCATTTTGAACTTGATTGGTAAAAATTGACAAGCCCTTTGTGCTGAAGGCCTGGGGTGGGGGCGGGCTGGAGGGGGTCAATGGGGGAAAAAAGGGGACATATGTAATACTTTCAACAAAAAAGAATTATAAAAAAAATTTGACAGGCCCGTCCCCTAGATATTGGCTTTGAAACATCAGAGAAATATGAAATGAAAAAGGGAGGAAGTTACTTAGCCAAACCTAGAAGGGATTTTGGTAAATTTGAAATAGTTACATGTAGTAAAAGGCCACTTGACAATTTCTAAAACAAGTTTTATGGGCCATTTACCACAGAGTTGTTTATTTTTTAAAACTTGTGTACTGGGTAAAGATCCTTTTCCAAATGCCTGAGATCTCTTTAGCATGTTCCTTTTTGTCTAACTTGAGTCCCCACTCAGCAACACATCTAGGAAAGGCCAATAATTTCAATGGAGACATGCTTTTATTTTTAAAATATATTTTTTATTAATTTCAGAGAAGAAGGGAGAGGGAGAGAGAGAGATAGAAACATCAATGATGAGAGAGAATCATTGAGCAGCTGTCTACTGTGTGCCCCACACTGGGGGTTTAGCCCACCCCAGGCATGTACCCTGACAGGGAATCAAACCGTGACCTCGTGGTTGCTAGATCAACGCTCAACCACTGAGCAACACCAGCTGGGCTGGGGAAGTGCTTTCAAATTATGGGCACATGGTGTGCAAATAATAAAGCAGGAACTCTAGCCTTTGTCCTTAAATGTTTAAGCCCATTGCACTTCACTGCTCTGCTCTATGGAAAACAACTTGTTGCCCACTGAATCCATTCTCCTTTTTTCCCAGGCCACTAGTATCTATACTCCCACATCCCCTTGGGATTAGGTATGTCCATGTGACCAAGTTCTCCTTAATGCCATTTGAATATGCCCAGCTTCCAACTCTTTTGCTAAGTCTCTCTTCCTGCTATCCAGAATTCCAGACTTGTCAGCAACCTGGCTTTGGCCACAGAGATAAGGGCTATGCTGTGGTCACCTTAGAGCCACAGATAGAGGGACCTATGACCTGGAATGACTTTGTAAAGCACCAAATCACCTCCTGGACCATGATTACCTACCCAGGAGTGTAGCCTATTGAAGTCCTGGGATAATTAAAGGAATATAAGGACCAATTACATAGGAGGGTTAGAACCTTCATGCAACCAGTGAGCTGCATAGGACCCATATAATAATTTAATCCTGTCTCCAGGGTATAAATCTTTTATGGAGACTTATAGAATGGCCAAAAATCTTCTAAAGCAGCCTAGCATTAGACAACCTCTTCCACAGTGCATAATAGTGGGGCTGGAGTGATACTGTAGGGATATGTTATTACCAGCCTGATATTGGAAATGTTGATTTAACTCATCTTCCATGTTCTCTTTATGTGCTCTTGGCATCTCAGGTTCTTTAGCATATGAAGAATCTGGACTATTATATATATACTAGGGGCCCGGTGAACGAAATTCATGCATGGGGGAGGGGGGTCCCTCAGCCCAGCCTGCCCCCTCTCACATACTGGGAGCCCTCAGGGGATGTCCTGTTGACGGCTTAGGCCTGATCCCTGCTCCCCTTGGAGCCAGCTCCACCCCTGCCCCCTCCGATCTCCGACTTCGTCCCTCGGCCCCCCCCACCTCCCCCACCACCTGCCTGGCCAACAGGCCTGGACACTTCAGCGGCGGGGCTGAGGGGACTGGGCGCCGCCATCTTTGTGATGGAGTGATGGTTAATTTGCATATCATTCTTTTATTAGATAGGACTAGGGGTCTGGTGCACAAAATTCATGCACTGGGGGGGGGGGTTCCCTCAGGCCAGCCTGCCCCCTCTCACAGAGGGAGCCCTCAGGGGATGTCCTACTGATGGCTTAGGCCCGCTCCCTGTAAACACATCCCTCTGCACCAGCCCTACTGCCAGCCACTCCAGCTGCCAAGGTGTTTTCATCAACACGGATTCCAGTCCCTTCACCATGAAAAAATGACACCTTTCTTTAGGCATTTTCAAGATGTGTCTTTCATAGGATATGACCTTTCTTTCTTTCTTTCTTTCTTTCTTTCTTTCTTTCTTTCTTATCCTCACCTGAGGATATGTTTCCATTGATTTTTAGAGAGTGTGGAAGAGAGAGGGAGAGACAGAGAGAAACATCAATGTGAGAGGGACATTTTGATTGGTTGCCTCCTGCATGAGCCCTGACCTGGGCCCCGGCCAGGGAGGAGCCTGTAACCTAGGTACATGCCCTTGATCATAATCAAACCCAGACCCTGCGGTCGGCAGGCCGAGGCTCTATCCACTGAGCCAAACTGGCTAGGGCAGGATATGACATTTCTTAGCCTCTCCAGCAGCGGACCTTCGTTTTTTCCTCCAGGAGTGTGGTGGAAAAACCCTAGATCACCTTCTTGGATTCTTATAACCCAAGTTACCAAGATCACTGCAAGTGGCAGCATACAGGGAGCTTAGCCAATGAGTGGTCAGAAAAGGTGTTTACGCTCGAACTGGTTTGGCTCAGTGGATAGAGCGTCGGCCTGTAGACTGAAGGGTCCCAGGTTTGATTCCTGTTAAGGGCATGTACCTTGGTTGCGGGCACATCCCCAGTGGGGAGTGTGCAGGAGGCAGCTGATCGATGTTTCTCTCTCATCAATGTTTCCAACTGTCTATCCCTCTCCCCTCTCTCTGTAAAAAAATCAATAAAATATATTTTTTAAAAAAAGAAAAGAAAAGGTGTTTCCTCTGTAGCTCATGCACAGAGGACCCGCTGCGTTGTGTTCACTGGGCTAGGGGTGCGTACCTGCCACCGGGGGGGGGGCATGCCCCCGAGGCTGGGAGCCAGCCCTACATTGTGGGCGCCAGGCTCAGGGGCGTGCGGAGACCCTGGGCCACCCGCACAGTGGCCATCGGGTCTCCGCACACTCCCGAGGCCAGCAGCCAGCCCTGCGTTGTGGGTGCCCAGCTGGGGGGCGTGGACTGGGGCCGCCACTTGGTGCCGGCACACGTGCAAGCTGCCACAGGTTGGGAACATCTGCTTGGTGCCTGCACCCGTAAGCCCAGAGTGGCCAGGGGTGTTCTGGGACCCTGGCCACTCGGGGCCTACGTGCGGGCCTACAGGCTAGGAGCAGCCTGGATCCCGAGGATGTTCCTGGGACCCAGGCCACTCGGCATCTGTGTATGCAAATTAACCCATCATATTTTTCGGGTTAATTTGCATACTCACTCCTGATTGGCTGGTGAGTATAGCGGAGGGATGGTCAATTTACATGTTTCTCTTTTATTATATAGGACTAGAGGCCTGGTGCACGAATTTGTGCATGGGTGGGGTCTCTCTGGGTGGCCTGCAGGGATCAGGTCGAAACCCACAGTCCAACGTTTCTTGTAGCTCCTATCTGCTGCTCCTGCTCATCCTGGCCCTGTCATGGGGTCGTGCCCAATTAGTTCCGATAGATCAGGAGAGGCTCGTGCTGCCACAGCAGGGCTCGCCAGCCATAAGCCCTGCATCTGGCGCCCTCCCAAGGGGAGTGGCCTGCGGGATCATGCCCTGTGGGATTGGGCTGAAACTGGCTCTCTGACATCTCCTGAGGGGTTCCAGATTGCGAGAGGGTGCAGGCCAGGCTGAGGGACCCCATCGGTGCATGATCAGGCTGGGGAGGGACCGTGGGAGGGCTCTAGGGTGTTTCTGGCCCATCTTGCTCAGTCCTGATCAGCCAGACCCCAGAAGAAAGCTAACCTACAGGTCGGAGCATCTGCCCCCTGGTGGTCAGTGAATGTCATAGCAACTGGTCGACCAGTTGACTCTCTGCCCCCTGGTGGTCAGTGCAAGTCATAGCAAGCTGTTGAGCAGCCTTAGCATATCATTAGCATATTACGATTTGATTGGTTGTTCAGTTGTTCTGCTGTTTGGTCTATTTGCATATTACCTTTTAATATATACTAGAGGCCCTATTCACGAAGATTCATGCAAGAATGGGCCTTCCTTCTCCTGGCTGCCGGCACCGCCTTCGCTCTGGCTGGAGCCACCTTCTGCCTTCGCTCCAGCCCAGAGCCGCCTTTCCGCCTTCCCACGCTGCCCAGAGGCCCAGAGTGGCTGGGGCAGTGTGGAACGCCTGCGTCGTCACCATGGCGACGACGCAAGTGTCCCACCCCACCCCCGGCTGCTTGGTGCCTGCGTATGCAAATTAACCCGCCATCTTTGTTGGGTTAATTTGCATACTCACTCCTGATTGGCTGGTGGGCATTGCGAAGGTATGGTCAATTTGCATCTTTCTCTTTTATTAGTGTAGATAGAGACCCAATGCACGGTATTCATGCAAGGGCCTTGGCCCCTGCCATTGTGGCAGCCGCCTCTGCCTTGGCCCCCGCCCACTGCAGCTTTGGAAGGAAGGACGTCCGGTCTAATTAGCATAGTACGCTTTTATTATATATATATTGATTTTAGAGAGGAAGGGAAAGGGAGAGAGATATAGAAACATCAATGATGAGGATCATTGATAACCTGCCTCCTGCATGCCCCCTACTGGGGATCGAGCCCACAATCCCGGCATGTGCCCCTGACCAGAATCAAGCCCAGGACCCTTCAGTCCACAGGCCGACACTCTATCCGTTGTCGAGAGAGAGAGAGAGAGAGAAAGAGAGAGAGAGAGAGAGAGAAACAAACATCAATGTGAGAAAGAAATATCGATTAGTTGCCTCCTCTACGTGTCCCAACCAGGGGTCAAACCCACAACCTAGGTATGGGAATCAAACCTGCAGCCTTTCAGTGTATGTGCCAACCAACTGAGTCACCCGGCCAGGGCTGATTTTTATTTCTTAAAGAACTACTTGCATTTGAATTGTCCTTGCAAGGTTTGCTTGGGGTGTGTGTGTGTAGGGGGGGAGTGGGGGGGTGGGATCCAAACTATGACACTCACCATGTTTGCTTTACTTTTCATCCCTTCTTTTCACCCCATTTCAAGCCCATATTAGACAGTTGCTGAGGTCTCTACCAGCAACTAGTAAAATATAAAACCTACTACCAACACACAGCCATATGTATTGATTGAATTCTAGGTTATGCTTTCAGTATTCTCTTCACTTGCTTTTCTTATTCCTCTCTACCTATAATATTTTACCTGCTATGAGTATGTGAAAGGAGGTTTTTGTTCAAATGAAGTCAAGTCACTCCTGGAAGTTCAAAGTGATTTGACATTCATTAATTTAATTTGAACAAAGCTCTCCTTTTTTAAAAAATATATTTTTATTGATTTCAGAGAGGAAGGGAGAGGGAGAGAGAGCGATAGAAACATCAGTGATGATAGAGAATCATTGATTGGCTGCCTCCTGCACGCCCCCTACTGGGGATCACGCCTGCAATCCAGGCATGTGCCCTTGGCCGGAATCGAACCTGGGACCCTTCAGTCCATAGGCCGATGCTCAATCCACTGAACCAAACCGGCCAGGGCAAAGCTCACCTTTTTAAATTTTCTTAACAATGATTTTGAAGAATTTTAAGGCACTTATTCATCAAGTACATTTATTATACTGTATTTATGAAGGCAGGGAAGTGAACATCTACTGCGTTTACTGGAGATTACTTAGAGAGACAGAATCAATTATGGCTGGCTTCAGTGGAAAGGGAATAGTAAGGGTATAAGTGGCAATATCATTGGAAGGGCTGAAGAGTCAGATAAGTTAGACTGTCAGGGGAACCTTTCAAAGAAAACCACAAAACTGGGTTTCCAGGGCCACTGCTGCTTCTACTACAAACTAAAAGTTGATTTTGAATGAGCCACTATCACTAAGTGTTGGTTTGGGAACCACTGCCTCTGCTGTGATAGGAAAGCCACTTCTGCTAAGTCAGGAAACCATAGCCTCAGCTGCTGCCATTGGAACTAGGCTGCCTCAGCTATGATCTGCATCCACAAAATGAGTTTCTCACACCTGGCCTCTCTTCCTACATAAGTTGGTTCCAAATCCAAATATTGGATGAGTGCATCTGTTGTGCAGAATCTAAATCTCATCCACAATTTTAGTTCTAAGGGAGTCTTAAAAATAGAGCTGGTTGCTTTCAGCTGTCTATAATCCCAGCAGGCCCAGAAGGGGGTTGGAACAGAATTGAGCAAGCCAGTCCACAAAACCCATTGCAACCATGTGCTAGCAACAATATTGGAGCAATAAGAAGAAAAAAACATTCCACTTAGTGCTCCTTGGCATAGAAAGCTGCATTAGCTACAACAGCCCATTCCAGTTAATTGAGATTACTACTCTATACTATATTTTTGTGTCTGATTTTCCTTTTACTTATGCCAATATTTTCATAAACTTTTGTGAGCCAATTTAAAAAATATATATATTTTATTGATTCTTTACAGAGAGGAAGGGAGAGGGATAGAGAGTTAGAAACATCAATGAGAGAGAAACATCGATTAGCTGCCTCCTGCACACCCCCCACTGGGGATGTGCCCACAACCAAGGTACATGCCCTTGACCGGAATCGAATCTGGGACCTTTCAGTCCGCAGGCTGACGTTCTATCCACTGAGCCAAACCAGTCAGGGCTGTGTGAGCCAATTTTTTAAAAACAAGTTGACTCAGGTCACAGACTGCAACTTCCCTGTCTTATCTTTCCATGTGCCAACACCTAGGGGTGTTGGATAATAGTTTTTGGCTGTTTCCTTCCATAACCGGAGGGGAAAGTTCTTGAATTAATGTAGAAATTATTTAGTTGAATTAGATCCCGGGGTTTTAAAATCCTGAATTAGGCGCCACTACCATAATTTTTATGAGTTTTTGTTGTGGTGTGATGTTTTGAGGATCCAGAAGCCACATTCAAGGGAAAGGAGAAGTAAGTGCTATGTTGTGAAAAGACTTCTTGGTGAAGTCTTGTTCTATTGAAACTGAAGAACTGTGATGGAGGCTGTCACTTTCCCTTCGTTCTCGCTCCATAGTGTTCAACTTGCTGAGAGTTCTAGTTCCATTAGATGCTATAATGGGGGAAAGGCAGCAACAACTGCTATTCAATTGACAGAATTGTTTTGCCTTTGTTCCCCATTAAAAACATTGGGAGACATCTGATAAATTTTGCTTTGTGAAAATAGCATTTTAAAGGCAGTTAACTAGCCTGGCCGGTGTGCTCAGTGGTTGAACGTTGACCTACGAACCAGGAGGTCACGGTTCAATTCCTGGTCAGGGCACATGCCTGGGTTTCGGGCTGGATCCCCAGTAGGGGGCAAGAGGCAGCCAATCAATGATTCTCTCTCATTGATGTTTCTCTCTCTCTCTCTCTCTCTCTCTCTCTCTCTCTCTCTCCCTCTCCCTCTCCTTTTCTCTCTGAATTCAATAAAAATATATTTGAAAAAAGATTTAAAAAATAGAAAAAAATAAAGGCAGTTTTAACTAGACTACCTAATTCTGGTTTGAGTATTTGTTGGCCTCTATAATTTTACCCCTGGATTTTCATGCATGCATCTTCAAAGATTTTTGAATTGCAATGAGAAACCAAAACATAACTTTAGGAAGATGCTTTATCCATCAAATACTTTGGAAAATAACTGCTCAGTGAAATATGAATTGTGAAACTGGGCTCCTTGAAACAGCTCTAAGAGCAAGATTCTTATTTTTCTTTTTAGCTGAGACATCATCAAAACTTGTATATTGCAGTAATTTGAATAATGATAGGGGATCTTGGGAAACCAGCAGCAAAATATAAAAAAAAAAAAACATCTGGAAAGTTGGCAGGCATGAGTTGGAAGGATACCTCATGGGGTGACAGGGGTGCAAGGTAAATAAATGCTAGGGGATCAGGTGGGAGCTATTATTACAGGTAGTAGGACTCGAGGCTGTAACATGAGAGATTGAGGTTTTCTGTCTTTATTTCTTCCCAAAACAGATGACCAGGAAACTAACCATTAATTTATGGTTTATATTGCATGTCACATAAATCTTTCTGGAAATATTTTGTGTTTTTATTAAACAAATTCAATACTGTGTTCTGAATTCTGCACAGGACTCTTTCCCTTGGGCCTGTTTGGCCCCAAATAAATTAATGAACATTGCAATATTATTTTTCATCTAGAATGATTATATAAAAAGCTTCTACCATTGATTTAAAGCTTTGCTATCAATTATAAATTGCCCACATTTAAATCAGTCTTCATTTTAATTAAGCTTTTCTTTCCCGTTTTCTTTAGACCAGTGGTTCTCAAGGTGTGGTTTCCATTTTTAATTCTTTGAGGAACCTCCATACTGTTTTCCATGGAGGCAGCACAAATCTGCATTCCCACCAACAGTGCAATCCCCTTTCTCCATATCCTCACCATCACTTTTTGTTTGTTGATTTATTGATGATAGCCATTCTGACAGGTGTGAGGTTGCCGCAGTCTTTTCGCAGTAAGGGTTCAGGAATCTGGAGAAGGGGCTGCAACATAAATGAATAGAGACTAGACAAGAAATATAAATTTGGGAGCCATTTTGGGGGAGCCAGACGGAGGCTCCACTTTCTAGTGAAGTGGCTCCCCGAGTCTCCGGACCCATATCCTTTTTATTTACTGGAAAACACTTTGGCCCTTTAGGAATGCAAAAAGGTAAAGTTTGATAAACAGGAAAAGATTATCAGGTTAGGGGAAATGCCTACAGCTGTTCAGCAGCAGGTAATAATATGCAGATTTTCAGCCCTACTGAAGCCCCAAAGTCCATCAGCTTTCTGATGAACTTCTTGCATAATTATGACCTGCTGGAATTTGCCTCCAGCATGAGGTGATATCTAGTTGTGGTTTTCATTTGCATTTCTCTGATGATTAGTGACCTTGAGCATCTTTTCATGTCTATTGGCCATCTGTATGTCCTCTTTGGAGAAGTGTCTATTCAGATTCTTTGCCCATTTTTTTGATTGTTTTTTTTTTTGTTGAGTTATATAAGTTTTTTATAAATTTTGGATATTAACCTCTTATTAGTTGTATCATTGGTTAATATGTTCTTCCATTTAGTAGGTTGTCTTCATTTTGTTGATGATTTCCTTTGCTGTGTAAACATTTATGATTTCATTTATAATATGTGGAATCTAATGAACAAAATTAACAAACAAAATAGAAACAGACTCATAGATACAGAGAACAGACTGACAGCTGTCAGAGGGGAGGCGTTTGGGGGGCTGGATGAAAAAGGTGAAGGGAATAAGCAAAAACAACAACATCAAACCCAAACAAACTCCTAGACCAGTGGTCGGCAAACCGCGGTTCGCGAGCCACATGTGGCTCTTTAGCCCCTTGAGTGTGGCTCTTCCACAAAATACCACGTGCGGGCGCGCACGTACAGTGCGATTGAAACTTCGTGGCCCATGCGCAGAAGTCGGTTTTCGGCCTGGGCGAGTCTATTTTGAAGAAGTGGCGTTAGAAGAAGTGGGGGGGGTGTTGGTCTGTCGGGCGACGGGAGACGTGGCGCAGGTGGGCCGTGGGATACGCAGCGTGGGCGATTCATGCACGAGTTGAGTGAGCCAGTCAGTCAGCAGTCTCATTGTGCAGTGGTTAGTGCTAGTCGTGTCCGCAAGTCGCGCGCGGGTGACAAAAGTACCTACTTGAAGCATAAAGTTACCTCCATTTTTCCAACCAGCTGCAAATCCTACAGGTATTTTTGTCATCAATTTAAGAATTGTGATTATTTTGTGTTGGTGGCTTTATTATTATAAAATGAAACATTTTTTTAGGTGCCCTGTTTGACATGGCTACAAAGAAGAAGCAAAGAAAAATGGAAGACGAAAACCATGAATTTAAAGTTGAATGGACTGAGACTTTCGTGTTTATTCAAAACTTAAATGTCTTATTTGTCAGGAAAAGTTGGCGTATAACAAGAAATCAAATTTGGAGAGACACTTTACAACTGAACACGTGTCATTTAGTACTAAATATCCTGTCGGTGATGCAAGGAAGAAAGCAGTTGAGGAACTTCAGAAGAGTCAAGAAAAATCAAGTTCTGTATTTAATTACTGGATGCAATCTTCCAACAACGTTAATATTGCAAGTTTTGTGGTGAGTCAAGAGATTGCTAAGAGAGGAAAACCATATACAGATGGCGAATACATAAAAAGTTGTTTTATAAATGCATCCGAAGAGCTATTTCGGGATTTTAAGAACAAAGCAGATATTCGAAAAAAAATTAAAGAGTTACCATTGTCTGCTAAAACAGTGAAAGATAGAACAGTCAAAATGTCTTCGAATATAACCAACCAGCAAGTCGAAGATCTTAAATTGGTTTCAGCTTTATCAATAGCAGTTGACGAGTCTTGTGACATAAATGATACAGCGCAAGTTTCACTTTTTGTACGATTTATTTCATCTACAGGTCCTAAAGAAGAACTTTTAGGATTATTGCCACTCCAAGGTCAAACACGTGGAGAGGATATAGGAAATGCTGTAATTGAGTGCATTGAAAAACATCATATTCCACTTGATAAAATTATCTCAATTTCAATAGACGGGTCAAAAAGTATGACTGGCGTAAGAAACGGGTTTGTTGCTATTTTGAAAGAAAAAATTAATCACGAGATACTTACTTACCATTGCATCATTCATCAAGAAGCTCTTTGTGCGCAGACATTTCCAGAAGAAATTTGCAAAGTTATGGAATTGGTGATTAAGATTATCAACTCCATTATAGCTAAAGCTCTTAATCATCGCCAATTTAAAGAATTTTTAGTTGAAATGGAGAGTGAGTATGCAGATCTTCTGCTGCATAACAAGGTACGTTGGTTATCAAGCGGAAATGTTTTGAAAAGTTTCGCTTTCTTATTAACAGAAATTAAAGCATTTCTCCTTGATAAGAGTGTTCACTATCCAGAACTGACGAACGATCAGTGGATCCAAAAATTTTATTTCATGGTACACATTACGTCTCATCTAAATCAGCTTAATCGTAAACTACAGGGGAAAGGAAACACAATTTTTTTGATGTTAGAAGAAGTTATTTCGTTAGAAAACAAATGATCTCTTTTTGCTCAAGAATTTGAAAGAGAAACTTTGATTCACTTTCCAAGCCTGTTGAAACATCGCCAAGAAAATAATTCTGATATTGACATTTGCTATTTCAAAACACTTTTAAATATGAGGGAAGCTTTTCTCAACAGGTTTCAGGAATTCAGAAAAAGCAAAGCAACGTTAGCCTTTGTTAAAAAACCTCTCAATGCTACTGTAACAGAATTAAATTTTTCTCCCTTTAATATTGACCTTGGCAACTTTAAAATGCAATTGCTGGATTTAAAAAACAAAGAACTGTGGAGCTCGAAATTTGAACGTCTTTGTGCTGATATAGAAATATTGGAGAAAAACAAATGTGAACTTAGTTCACAGCACAAGTGGTCTGCTTTGAAAGACCTAGAGAAGGAAGATAATGTTGATTTTTAACACCTGGAATAGTATTCCTGACTCATATAATCAACTGAAAAAACTAGCATTTGCTGTTCTTTCCTTATTCGGGTCTACATATTTATGCGAACAATCATTTTCAAGCATGAACCTTATCAAGAGTAAATTGAGAAGTCGTCTTATTGATGAGAACCTGGAATTGTGCCTAAAATTAAAAACAACATACAAACCTGACTTACCCAAACTTTCCAAGGAGATACAAGGCCATTGTTCACATTAGTGTTTGTCAGTCATTGTCATGATTTAATTTTATGGATATTGTAAGGTAAATTGTAAGGAATTTAATTTTATCAATAAATAATATCGTTATTAAGAATGATATCGTTTTATTCAACGTACCTATAGTTTAACTAAGACTTAAAACTTCAAGTAAAGTTTATTAAGTTAATTTTAGGGAATGTTGTGGAGTGAAAGAAGATGTAGTGTCGAGGATTGAGAAAGGTATGTTGAGATGGTTTGGACATATAGAGAGGATGAACGAAAGGAGATAGACGAAACAAGTATACAAGACGAGTGTGGATGGGAGAGTTGGAAGGGGTCGACCTCAACGAACGTACCTCAATCAGATTGAGGACATTTTTAGCAAAGGCCAGCTTAGGAGTACCCTAATAAGTTAATGACAATGTACCTACCTATATAGTTTAAGTTTTAAAAATTTGGCTCTCAAAAGAAATTTCAATTGTTGTACTGTTGATATTTGGCTCTGTTGACTAATGAGATTGCCGACCACTGATCTAGGGCCTCCTTCACTTGTTCTCAGATTGCTGTCATTTTGATGCATTTGCCCTAATTCAAACTGTCAGTTCTGTAATTTTGTCCTAAATTCTGCCTGCAGTCTTTTGGACTTTCTATTTGTTCTTGGCAATTCTGACAACATGTTGCTTGTTGGTTCTATGGACTTTGGCCCATCCCTCTGGCCTTCATCACCAACTCTTGCCTTGAGCCAGCAGGAACCTTTACTCTAATTCTAGTTCTTGGTTCCCTAACCCTTCTCTTTTCCCTTGTCTCCCTTCTCATGCCCTCCTCCCCACACATATTTTGATGGACACAGAGGAACAAAATAGAATATAAATAAAATAAAATAGACCAATTTAACCTCTATTTCAGATTTTGACATGATTTGAAAACAATTCTCCCACTCTCTTTACTTTCCACTAGAAAGATCTTCAGTCATTAATTTCCCCATGATGTTATTTGCAGCTATATTGTCATCAGCGTCATTGTCTTCTGGATGACTCTCCTTCCTTTTCACACCTCATCCCAAATCTGAAGCTTACAATTGAGATGGAGAATTAATATCCCCATGTATTGAGCCACTCTACTACAACAGCAATAACAAACACACACAAAAAATTAAAAATTATGAAAGTTTTAAAAAGGCCGAAATCAGTATTTCAACTAGGGCAGAGAATATATCTTATCTTTTTAAAAATCTTTGGATGCCTGTATATTGGTATGGTGATTTGAAATCTTGGGGATCATATTAAAGAAGTATTTCTTAGTTAGAAACCCCCTGAGTTATTACAAAGGGATTATGACAGGTTTCATGAATATTTAATAAGCTCAAAATATTGCTTTAATGGAAACCTTTGGTTATTTCTTTTGGTTTTCAGATCTCCTCTCTCTCCCTCTCTCTCCTGCTTTAGCCATTGCACATTATATTCTGCAGGAACTAATTTTTTTAGACTCCCAGTAGCATATCAAGAGTATGGGATTTTTAACTGATGAACAAAATAGATCCAGAGACATAGAGGCATGGAACAGACTGTCGAATCCCAGAGAGAAGGCTTGAGTGGGTAGGTGGAAGGGAAGAGATCAACCAAAGAACTTGTATGCATATATACATAACTCATGGACACAGATAATAGTGTGGTGAAGGTGGAGGGTGGGGCAGGCTAGAAGGGGTCAGTGGGGGGAAAAGGGGGACATATGTAATACTTTCAACAATAAAGATTAAAAGAAAAAAAGAGTATGGGATTTTTTTGTCCTGCACGTTCCATCATTTTTACTTCGGATGAAATGTTGTTGCTGCTCCTTCCATATCCCATTGACAATCACAAGCTCATCTTTGGTCCAGCTGTGGAGCAAGCAGAACGTGCCGGAGAGTTAACGTACCTCTTAGTCAGGGCAACTCTGAGGTATAGTCTGCACTATTTTACATAATTCAGATGGATTAGCTCCAGTTGCCCCAGTAGTAGTGGCTTGATAACACATTTTATTGGCTTCCTTCCTTTTTTTTTCTTTCTTTTTTTTTTTTTATCTTCCAGAGATTTTTATTTTTTATTTTATTTTATATCTCAAGAAAAACAATTTTAACTATAATAATGTTACATCCAATCAACACTAATTATTCAAGAAAAATTATTTTAAATATAATAACATTGCATGCAATAAACAATATTTCAAGAAAAAAGGATTTTAAGTATAATAATATTACCAAAACTGTACTAACATAGTATCATATCACAAAAGTTGTAGGAAATATTAAAAATATGCAAATAACAGGATTACTTATATTATATTCTAAAATATTTTTCCCATTCTGGCTCTATTTTTGTTCATTAGTTTATGTTGTTCATTATATTCCATAAATGAGTGAGATCATGTGATACTTATCTTTCTCCACTGACTTATTTCGCTTACAGTGATGCTCTCTACATCCATCCATGCTGTTGCAAATGGTAGGAGTTCCTTCTTTTTTACAGCAGCGTAGTATTCCATTGTGTAGCTGTACCACCGTTTTCTAATCCACTCATTTGCTGATGGGCACTTAGGCTGTTTTCAAACCTTGGCTATTGTAAATGTGCTGCTATGAACATAGGGGTGCACATATCCTTTCTGATTGGTGTTTCTGATTTCTTGGGATATATTTCTAAAAATGGTATTATTGGGTCCAATGGGAGTTCCATTTTTAATTTTTTGAGGAAACTCCATACTGTTCTCCACAGTGGCTGCACCAGTCTGCATTCCCACCAGCAGTGCATGAGGATTCCTTTTTCTCTGCATCCTCGCCAGCTCTTGTCGTTTGTTGATTTGTTGATGATAGCTATTCTGACAGGTGTGAGATGGCACCTCATTGTTGTTTTTGATTTGCAAGCCTTTTTTTTTTTTTTCGCTAAAAGTATTACAAAGGGTATTACATAAGTGTCCTTTTCCCCCCACCCCCACCCTTGACAAGCCCCTGCCCTCCCTTACCCCCCAGTGTCTTATGTCAATTAGTTATGGTTATATGGATGCATACAAGTCCCTCGGTTGATCTCTTACTCCCCTCCCTCCTGTCCCCCAACCCTCCCTGGCCTTCCCACTGCAGTCCGACAATCAGTTTGAGGCAGCTCTGCCACTGTATTTATTATTGTTCAAAAGTTTGTAATGGTCTTAATTATCCATGAAACAGTGAGATCATGTGGTATTTTTCCTTCATTGACTGGCTTGTTTCACTTAGCATAATGCTCTCCAGTTCCATCCATGCTGTTGCAAATGGTAAGAGTTCCTTCTTTTTAACAGCAGCATAGTATTCCATCGTGTAGATGTACCACAGTTTTCTAATCCATTCATCTACTGATGGGCACTTAGGCTGTTTCCAGATCTTAGCTATGGTGAATTGTGCTGCTATGAACATCTGGGTGCATATATCCTTTCTGATTGGTGTTTCTGGTTTCTTGGGATATATTCCTAGAAGTGGGATCACAGGGTCAAATGGGAGTTCCATTTCCAATTTTTTGAGGAACCTCCATACTGCCTTCCATAGTGGCTGCACCAGTCTGCATTCCCACCAGCAGTGCACAAGTGTTCCTTTTTCTCCACATCCTCTCCAGCACTTGTCGTTTGTTGATTTGTTGATGATGGCCATTCTGACAGGTGTGAGATGGTACCTCATTGTTGTTTTGATTTGCATCTCTCGGATGATTAGTGACTTTGAGCATGTTTTCATATGTCTCTTGGCTTTCTGAATGTCCTCTTTTGAAAGGTGTCTATTTAGATCCTTTGCCCATTTTTTGATTGGATTGTTTATCTTCTTTTTGTTAAGTTGTATGAGTTCCCTATAAATTTTGGAGATTAAGCCCTTATCAGATATGACGTTGGCAAATATGTTTTCCCACGAGGTGGGTTTTCTTGTTGTTTTGTTGATGGTTTCTTTTGCTGTGCAGAAGCTTTTTATTTTGATGTAGTCCCATTTGTTCATTTTCTCTTTGGTTTCAACTGCCCTAGGAGCTGTATCAGTGAAGAAATTGTTTTGGCATATGTCTGAGATTTTGTTGCCTTTGTATTCTTCTAGAATTTTTATGGTTTCCTGTCGTACATTTAAGTCCTTTATCCATTTTGAGTTTATTCTTGTGTATGGTGTAAGTTGGTGGTCTAGTTTCATTTTCTTGCATATATCTGTCCAATTTTCCCAACACCATTTATTGAAGAGACTATCTTGGCTCCATTGTATGTTCATGCCTCCTTTGTCAAAAATTAATTGAGCATATTGGTTCGGGCTAATTTCTGGACTCTCTATTCTATTCCACTGATCTATATGTCTGTTCTTGTGCCAGTACCAGGCAGTTTTGAGAACAGTGGCTTTGTAATACAGCTTGATATCTGGCATTGAGATCCCACCTACTTTGTTCTTTCTCAGGATCGTTGCAGCTATTCGGGGTCTTTTTTTATTCCAGATGAATTTTTGGAGAGTTCGTTCTAGATCTTTGAAGAAGGCCATTGGTATTTTAATGGGAAGTGCGTTGAATGTATATATTGCTTTGGGTAGTATGGACATTTTAATGATGTTGATTCTACCAATCCAAGAACATGGTATGTTCTTCCATCTCTTTATGTCTTCCTCTATCTCTTTTTTCAACGTCCTGTAGTTTTCTGAGTAGAGGTCTTTAACCTCTTTAGTTAAGTTTATTCCTAGGTATCTTAATTTTTTTGGTGCGATGGTAAATGGGATTGTTTTTCTAATCTCTCTTTCTGAAAGTTCACTATTGGTGTATAGAAATGCCTCAGATTTCTTGGGGTTAATTTTGTATCCTGCTACATTGCCAAATTCATGTATTAAGTCTAGTAGCTTTTTGATGGAGTCTCTAGGGTTTTGTATGTATAATATCATGTCATCTGCAAATAAGGACAGTTTTACTTCCTCTTTTCCAATTTGGATGCCTTTTATTTCTTCTTCTTGCCTAATTGCAATGGCTAATACTTCCAGTACTATGTTGAACAGGAGTGGTGAGAGTGGGCATCCCTGTCTTGTTCCTGTTCTTAGGGGAAATGGTGTTAGTTTTTGTCCATTGAGTATGATGTTGGCTGTGGGCCTGTCATATATGGCTTTTATTATGTTGAGGTATGATCCTTCTATTCCCACCTTTCTGAGAGATTTTATCAAAAATGGGTGTTGGATTTTGTCGAATGCTTTTTCTGCATCAATTGATATGACCATGTGGTTTTTTTCTTTCAATTTGTTTATGTGATGTATCACATTTATTGATTTACGGATGTTGTACCATCCTTGCATCCCTGGGATAAATCCTACTTGGTCATGGTGTATGATCCTTCTGATGTACTGCTGAATCCGATTTGCTAAGATTTTGTTGAGGATTTTGGCATCTATGTTCATGAGGGATATTGGCCTGTAATTCTCTTTCATTGTGATGTCTTTACCTGGTTTTGGTATTAGGGTGATGCTGGCTTCATAGAATGAGCTTGGAAGCGTTCCTTCCTCTTGAATTTTTTGTAGTAGTCTGAGGAGGGTAGGTTTTAGTTCTTCCTTGAATGTTTGGTAAAACTCCCCTGTGAAGCCGTCTGGCCTTGGGCTTTTGTTTGCTGGAAGCTTTCTGATGACTGCTTCAATTTCTTCCATAGTTATTGGCCTATTGAGGTTTTTAGATTCTTCCTGATTGAGTTTTGGAATGTTGTATTTTTCTAGGAATTTGTCCATTTCCTCCAGGTTGTCTAGTTTGTTGGAGTAGAGTTGCCCGTAGTATTGTTTAACAATCATTTGTATTTCTGTGGGGTCTGTTGTTATTTTGCCTCTATCATTTCTGATTTGGTTTATTTGGGACCTCTCTCTTTGCTTCTTGGTGAGCCTGGCTAGGGGTTTGTCAATCTTGTTTATCCTTTCAAAGAACCAGCTCTTGGTTTCATTGATTTTCTGTATTGTTTTTTTGGTCTCTATTTCATTGATTTCTGCTCTAATCTTTATTATCTCCTTCCTTCTGCTCACTCTGGGGTTTTCTTGTTGCTCTCTTTCTAATTCTTTGAGTTGTAGAGTTAGATGATTGACTACCATTTTTTCTTGTTTTTTTGAGATAGGCCTGTAGAGCTATAAACTTCCCTCTCAGGACTGCTTTCATTGTGTCCCAGAGGTTTTGGATTGTTGTGTTTTCATTGTCATTAGTGTCCAGGATGTTTTTAATTTCTTCTTTGATGTCATCGGTAACCCAATCAATATTTAATAACATGCTATTCAGCTTCCAAGTGTTTGAGTATTTTGGGTTGTTTTTATTGTAGTTTATTTCTAACATTATGCCATCGTGGTCTGCGAAGAAGCTTTTTATGATTTCAATCTTCTTGAATTTGTGGAGACTTTGCTTGTGACCCAATATGTGGTCTATTTTTGAATATGTCCCATGAGCACCTGAGAGGAATGTATATTCCGCAGCTGTGGGGTGAAGTGTTCTGAAGATGTCAATTAAGTCCATCTGATCTAGTGAGTCATTTAGGATTGCTGTTTCTTTGCTGATTCTTTGCTGAGTTTTTGTCTAGCGGATTTATCCAGTGATGTCAGTGGTGTATGATTGTATTGTTGTCGATCTCTCCCCTGATATCTTCCAGAAGTTTTCTTATGTATGTGGGTGCTCCTGCATTGGGTGCATATATGTTTACCAGGGTTATATCTTCTTGTTGTATTGATCCCTTTAGTATTATGAAGTGGCCTTCCTTATCTCTGGTTATGGCCTTCACTTTGAGATGTATTTTGTCAGATATAAGTATTGCTACCCCAGCTTTCTTTTCCTTTCCATTTGCGTGAAAGATATTTTTCCATCCCTTCACTTTCAGTCTGTGTGAGTCCCTTCTAATGAGGTGGGTCTCTTGTAGACAGCAGATGTATGGGTCATGTTTTTTTATCCATTCAGCCACTCGATGTCTTTTGGTTGGAGCATTTAGTCCATTTACATTTAAAGTTATTATTGAAAGGTACTTGTTTGTAGCCATTTCTTTTTTTGTGTGTGTGTGGCTGTTTTCTTTCTGAGCTTGATGTTTCTTCTTTTTACACCAGTCCCTTTAGCATTTCTTGCATTGCTGGCTTGGTGGTGATAAACTCCCTTAGCCCTTTTTTGTCTGTGAAGCTTCTTATTTCCCCTTCAATTTTGAATGATAGCCTTGCTGGATAGAGTATTCTTGGATTCAGTCCTTTGCTTTGCATCACTTTGTAGATTTCCGTCCATTCTTATCTGGCCTGATGTGTTTCTGTTGAGAAATCATTTGATAATCTAATGGGAGATCCCTTGTATGTTACTTTCCGTCTCTCTCTTGCAGCCTGTAAGATTCTCTCTTTATCCTGAACATTTGCCATGGTAATTATGATGTGTCTTGGTGTGGGTCTTTTCGGGTTCACCTTGTTTGGGACTCTCTGGGCTTGTGTGACTTTTTTCTTCCCCACCTCAGGGAAGTTTTCTGATATTATTTCTTCGAATAGGTTTTCTAATCCATGTTCATCTTTCTGTTGTTCTGGCACCCCTATTATTCGTATGTTGTTTCGTTTCATGTTGTCCCAAAGCTCCCTTAGGCTCTCCTCCTGTCTTTTAATTTTTTTCTCCATTTGCAGTACAGTTTGAGTGTCTTTTGCTTCCTTGTCTTCTAATTCACTAATTCGGTCCTCCGCTTCTCCCAGTCTACTGTTGATACTTTCAATGGTGTTTTTTATTGCAGCTATGTCGCTCTTCATTTCTTCTTGGGACTTACTTAAGTTGTTGATTTTTTCATCTGTTTCTTCTAGCTTCTTGCATAAGTAGTTGAGTTTTTCATCTGTTTCTTCTTGCTTCTTGAACATCTGGTGCATGTACTCTAGGAACCTTATTCTGAATTCTTTTTCCGTCATGTTGCATATCTCTGTCTCACTTAGCTGCTTTTCTGGCGAGTCCTCCTTTTCTTTCCTTTGGGGGTTTCTTTGTCTACCCATGTTTGATCTCACTGACATGACTAGTTGTTGAGTCGTTCAGTGGCTGGACCCTGGGTGGCAGTGGCTGCTCCCTGGGTGGCAGTGGCTCCTCGGGCTGTGGTTGCTCCTTGGGCGGTTGTGGTAGCAGCGGCTCCTCTGTTGATAGCAGGGCCTCTGGTGGGTGCTGTTCACAGCTGTGGTGGCTCTTCTGGCTGGTGGAGGGAGGCTTCACACACAGCAACTGTTCCCCAGGCAGAGCGTGTGGTGATCAGGAGGCCGCTGTTGCTTGAATCTGCTGCGTTGATTTAAAGGCACAAAATACAACACAACAAGGCACAACGTACCAGGCACTGAACACTATTGTATTTACGATATTACTAACCCCAACTAAAGGTGGCCACCCGAGCTAAGAGAGTTGGGGATAAGGGGGAAAGAAGAGAAAACGGTAGAAGAGAAAAAAGAAAGAAAGAAAAAAAGGAGTGCAAAAATGAAATTGGAAAAAGGGAGGGGAAAAAGAGGAGGAAAAAAGAAAAAAAAAGTAAGAGAGAAAAGAGAATGAAGTATAAAAGGGGAAGAGACTATTTATATGAGGGGAAAACTCCTATAGGTCTGCCACTAATACCAACAAATTACAGCAACAGATTCCTGGAGATGAATACAAACTACAAACAACCAATAATATCAAGCGACGCAAGGGGAAACAGAAGCACAGAAATGACCAGGGGGGGGGGGAGAGGGAGGGGCAGGAAAATAAAAAGAATAAGCAGTCTAACAAACAATCCTAAAAAAAAAAACCCCAATATACTCGTCAATCAAGCAAACAACAATAAAACAATGGAGAGAGAAAAGAAGAAGAAGAAGAAGAGAAAAAAAAAAAAAATTGGATAGTGAAGGAAGATAAGGGAAAGGTGTATAAGGATTTAGAACAGGGGATTGGATGTAGGATATATAAGCAGGGTTAAATTTTGACAGGGGGTAAAAAGAGTAGGGAAAATCAAAAGCTGGAGTAGGGTAAGAGAAACAGGACAGCAAAAGGGAAAAAGTGGGGGAGATTGTTTAGCACAGAGGCAAATTGAGGTAGAGAAAAATGTTGCTAAAGGAACGATGAAAATAGAATGGAGAACATTAGTCCCAAAATAAAATAAAGACAAAATAAAATGACACTTTAAAGAGTGGTAAATGGTAGCGGTAATAATACTAGTCAAAAATAAAAATGTAGTAGCTGAAAGGGCAAAATCAGGTGATGGAGAAAAAGAAAAAAGAAAAAAAGAAAAAAAATGTTTTCTTAGTTAAAAGGAGAAAAAGTAATTAAAAAAAATAAAAATAAAAATGTGCAGTAATGCAGGTGCTTCAGATCTTCTACTCTTCTTATTGGCACGCCCGGAATTCAGGAGAATGTTGAATTTTCCTCTGTTACACTGTTCCTCCGTGGTGTAAGCCACAGTCCTGATTTTAAGGCCGGCCGTAAAATCCCCTTATTGCCTTATCTGTATTTACAGAAGAGTCAGTTCGTGGCTCTGCCTCTGGGTGGCAGTGTGTCTGGATTGACCTCCGAGGCTAAAAGTTCTCTCTGTCCAGAAGCTCTCTATTATACCTAAACCAGCTCCGCCCAGAGCTGGTTCCCCAGGCGCCACTCCCAGCTCTGTTTCCCAGGCTCCCCCAAAACAATCTTCCCCTACAAGCTCTGCTAGTGACCCCAACTGGGCAATCACATGCACTGGGCCAACAATCAAACTCACAGAAGTAAGAGGAAGTGTGCAAACAAGAGCCTGGGAAGCTGTTCGAACTCATAGGGTTCCACCCTCCAGAACTGCGCGGGTGTCTGCGCAGAATGTCTGCGCGCGCCCAAGCCCCTGGCGACAAGTAGCCGGCTATCAGGGAAACTCTGAGGCCGCCCTTTTGCATCCAGTCCAACTATGGGCTCATTTATAGTGTTACCTTCTGGCAGCAGCCCTGCGGGAGCCCTCCCCACTTGCGGGTCACGCTGGCCTCTATGGGGTAGATTTTGGAGGGGGTAGATTTCCCCCTGCGCCCGCGCGCGCGTTCCTCGCTCCAACCTGAACTGCAAGCCGCACCTTTGGGGTAAGTCTAACCTTTCCGTGGAGGGGTGCAGATCTCCTCTGGCTCTTACAGTCGCGTTGCTTGCGAGTCGTTGCCTCCGGGTTAGTAGCCGATCTCTGGATGCCGGTAACAGCTGCCGAAGATGGCGCGGTCTCGCCGCTGCGCTGGCGCCCAGGGGGAGGTTTCAGCCTCAATCTCTAACCATCCGCATTTTTTAGGAGTTCTCTGTCTTTCCTGGCTGCAGACTGTCTCTCAGCTGAACCTCCCCAGCTTGATCGGGCTGATTGTTACCCGTTTCAGCTGCTCGCCCCTATCTGCTCCGGGACAAAGCACCAACACGTCCGTCTAAGCCTCCGCCATTTTTTTCCTCCCTTTTTTTTTCTTTAAAAAAATATGCTATTGATTTTTAGAGAGAGAGGAAGGGAGAGGGAGAGAGAGATGGAAACAACGCTGAGAGAGAAACATCAACATCAATTTGCTGCTTCCTGCACACCCCCACTGGGGATCAAGTCTGCAACCTGGGCATGTGCCCTGACCAGGAATCGAATCGTGACTTCTTGGTCCATGGGTTGGCGCTCAACCACTGAGCCACACCTGCCGGGCCTTTCCTTTCTTTTCTCACTTATTCATTCCACTCCTGGTATTTCCTGGGATCATCTCCCAAATAAACTTTTTTTGCTTGAATTTTTGATTAAGGGTCTGCTTCTGGGGGATAGTTGAAACCATACAATATTTCATACGGATTTCCCACATCTCACAAAGGATGTTATGTGTGGCTTTAGCTCATTTCTGCCTTTGTACTTTACATATAGCTAAAACTGTAGTGACAACGTTATCTATATTAAACTTCTTTTGTTTATTAATTTTAAAAATTAGAAATGAAAAATATTATCCCCAAATAATAATTATTACAGTATTTAGTTGATAAATCCCCTCCTACTATGATTTAAAGGCACACTCAAAATTAAACATGGTGCTTGCCCCTCAAGGGACTTTCAGGCCAACAAAGCTTGGACATCTCATTGTCTTTAACCAAGAGTCATTTGGTGGGCCCAGCCAGTGTGGCTAAGTTGGTTGAGCATTGTCCTATGTACCAAGAGGTTACCAGTTCAATACCTGGTCAGGGCACATGGCAAGGTTGAGGGCTTGATACCCTGTGGGGAGCCTGCAGGAGGCAGCTGATTGATGCTTCTCTCTCTCCCTCCCTTTCTCTCTCTCTAAAAATCAATAAAAAGATTTTTTTAAAAGAGTCATTTGGTGGGATAGCACAGCAATTTAATGATCAATAAAAACATTTGGGAAATATTTTCCCACTCTTGTTCATCGTGCACTATTTTGAGAGCTTCCCTTCTAGCAGTACAATCCAAATATATCATCCTCCTTAATTATAATCTCAGTTTTAAAAATCAACACATTTTGGATGGAAATAAAGATCAATTGAATAAATTGAAAATAAATTGAAATAAAGAATAGTGTAAAGAAAAAGCTAGCCCGTTTAATGGTGGTTTTCCGCAATTAAAAGTAAAGAGCATATTAAGTCATCAGAATGGCTAACATTCTAGAATATAGTAAAGAAATTAGTATTTAGACCATTTAAACTGACCACATGGGGCCTTTTGCTTTGTACAGAAAGTACACAAATGAGGCATATGACTTGTCAATGAATAAACAGCTTTCATTGCTGGCATGGACGAGGAAGTAACTGTTTGGTAGTAAGTTTTTGAGAAACCAACTCAGGGACCGACAGTTGCATTATTCAGTATGAGAATATTTTTCACAGAGAGCAAACACTCATCTATTTTTCCACATTTGAAAACTTTCTTCATTAGTGGAACAGCTCTTTTACATTTCCCTAGAGAAAAGCTGCTATGCAAACTTCAAGAGTCAGGCTTACATTTCAAAATTCTGAAACACATGCTCAAATGATGAAGAAGATTAACCATCCTAATTCAATGAACATCAAGACAAAGATGAAGCCAAGAAGAAAGCCAGAGGTGGACCACAAAGAAAACAAAGGCAAATTGAAACTCACTATCACACCGTTGCTCACATCATTTACAAGTTGCCTTTCCCTACCGCCTCCTGCCTCCCTAGACACCCGCCAAAACTTTCCAGCCCAAACACAGATCCATAAGCAATAGGAATAACACCGAAGACCAGAACCTCACCCTTGGAAGTGTAGGACTTTCAGTGCTCTGTGCATGTCATGAAAAAGGTAGTTGTCAAGCTTCCTGTATAAGGGTTGTGCCTGTGACAACTGAGGCTTCTGGAGTCTCGGGGCGGGAGGGGCGGGGGGTGCGCGGAGAGGGGGGGAAAAGGATGGAGCTAATGCGCATAGCAAATATTCTTGAGAGGTATTTTGGATGGTTGATGGGAAAAGCTAATTACAGATTACTAATGGGGGTGGGAAGAAGCTCAGGACTGCCAAGTCCTTGAGCATGTGGATTAGCACTCAAAATAGAAAATCTAAGCAATGACCTAGTTGGTTTGGCTCAGTGGATAGAGCATCGGCCCGCAGACTAATGGGTCCTGGGTTCGATTCCAGTCAAGGGCACATACCTTGGTTGCGGGTTTGAGTCCCAGCTGTGGTCGGGGTGTGTGCGGGAGGCAACCAATCGATGTGTCTCTCTCACATCTATATTCCTCTCTCTGTCTCTACCCCTTCCCTTCCACTCTCTCTAAAAATCAATGGAAAAATAGCCTCAGGTGAGGGTTAACAAAATAAAAAACAAACAAACAAACAAAAAAAAAAAAAGAAAAAAGAAGAAGAAGAAAAGAAAAAAGAAGAAAACCTAAGCACAGTATTGGCATTTGTGATAAAAAACAAACAAACAAACCAAACAACCCCGCCCCCGCAAGACTGATGTCAATGCCATATACCAAAAATTCCTCCAAATCAATCAAAGATCTAAATTTTTTAAAAAACCAAACATAAAATGTTATGGGTGAATTTCTTTATAACCTGGGAGTGATGAAAACCTTTTTAATTATGACTCAGAAATCCATAGCCACAAGAGAGTACTTTACATATTAGACTACAGTTTAAAAAAAACAACCATGAACTTTGCATGGCTAAAAGTACAATAAAAAAGGAAGACAAATGACAAACTGGGAGAAGGTTTTGTAACATGTCATTAAATAAAGGTTAATACCTTTCCCAAAATCTATAAGAAAAGGACCACAAACAAATAGAAAAATGAGCAATATTGCAAAAGAAATAGGGCTGTACACATCTAAAAAGATGACCAAGCTCACCAGGAATAGCAGAAATGCAAATTAAAATGCATTGAACAACCATTTCTATTTCAAAGTTTGACAGCACACCCTGTAGGCAAGGTTGAGAGGAAACAAGCACTCGCAAACACTGCTGGTGGAAGGCAAACTATAACTCCTATGGAAGGGAATTTGTAATGTCTAATGAAATGTGCATTTATTCTTTGACCCAGGAACCTTCTTCTAGGAATCGATCTAAAAGATATTCCTGCACATTTATAAAGTGACAGATGCATGAGGTCATTGCGCACAGTATTATTTGTAATAGCACAAGATTAGAAACAACCCAAACATGCATGATATAGGACTAAACTATCATGTGCTCATACCATGCAGTTCTATGCAGACATAAAAATGGACCGAAAGCCCTAGCCGGGTTGGCTCAGTAGATAGAGCGTCGGCCTGCGGACTGAAGGGTCCTGGGTTCAATTCTGATCAAGGGCACATGCCTTGTTGTGGGCTTGATCACCAGTAGGGGTGTGCAGGAAGTAGCCAATTAATGATTCTCTCTCATAATTGATGTTTCTATCTCTCTCTCCCTCTCCCTTCCTCTCTGAAATCAATAAAAATAGATTTTAAAAAAAGGACCAAGAAAGATAATGATAGGGTGTGGTATCTGGGCTATTTTGTTCAGTGACAAAGTGCAAGATGCAGAACCGTGTATGCAGTAAGGTATGTTTTGAACAATAAAGGCGCAAGGGATGAGAAGACGTCTGCCTATTTGCTTCTGTTTGCAGGATGAAATGCTGGAAGGATAAAATAAACAACTTGTTAAAATGGTTGCCTCTAGTGAGTGGGAAGTAGAGGGAAGAGAAAGGTTAACTTACCTGAGTTAACCTCTTCGCGTGCTTTATACTTTGAAATATGTAAAAATTTTACATATTCAAAAAAAATAATTCAGAATGTCAAGAAATGTTCAAGTAACCCAGTTTGTGGTATTTTGTTATGGCAGCCCAAGGTGATTAATATACACTTGCTTAGGGGATCAGTATGAAATCACTGCTGCTGGCCTGTGATCTGCCTTTAACTCAAGGAAGCCAGGTTGGAGATTGTGTGTGGGAGAGTAAAGGAACAGCTCTGTTCTGCAGGATTGGAAAAAGGAAGTGTGTCTGAAGGTGTTTTGATGACATCCTGGGTCTTAACTTTAGCGACAGGGGGGAAATATACTAGGATAAAGTGAGAATATTCACAATGTTTTAAATAGGGAAAAGTGTGTTGTTGAATAATAATGTCAATACTAACTACAAGATGTTAAATCCTAGCCCAGCTGGTGTGGCTCAGTGGTTGAACATCCACCCATGAACCAGGAGGTCACAGTTCAAATCCTGGTCAGAGCACATGCCCGGGCTGCAGGCTTGATTCCCAGTAGGGGGCGTGCAGGAGGCAGCTGATTGATCATGTTTCTCTCTCATCGATGCTTCTATCTATCCTTTTCCCTTCCTCTACCTCTAAAATCAATTTAAAAAATACTATATTTTTTTCGTGTATACGACTCCCCCATGTGTAACATGCCCCCCACTTTTCCAACCCAAAATTAAGAAATCAATATTTTAAACATTTTGCTGGTTTTCCTCTTAAGGCCTTCTTCATTTTTTGGCATCTTAAGGAGTTGTTCTTCCTGTTTTCTCCACTGTCTGATCATACACTCAGTGGGAGGAGGTCCAAATTGTCTCTCTGCAGCTCTATTTCCATGTTTTTTTTTGCAAGCTGATTACATTCAGTTTGAATTTTGCAGAGTAAGACAACTGCTTACCAGTATTTATCTTTTCATGTTTTGACATCTTTATGGGCTCAGAACGCTCCAGTCCCTGTTGCATTTGCGCACTCTTCACCTCCAATTATGGCATCAGCTGACGTCAGTAACAATAAGGTTCGTGATTGGAGGAAGCCTGTTTGACAAGGTATGAGCAGCTATGTACCTGTGCAGCTCCCTCCTTGGCTGACTTCTGTGTATAAGACGCCCCTCAATTTTTAGTGTAACGATTTTAGAAAAAAATAACATCTTATACACGGAAAAATACGGTATTTTAAAAAAAGATGTTAAACCCTAGTCTTTTAGAAGGCGTGTGACCCTCACTTGAACAAGTATTCATAGAGGTTGAAATAGTGTGCTTTTATTTAGTCTGAATGGAAAGCAAAATTATTATTGAAAAATTGGCTGCAATTCTAGGATAAGTCATGCTATTCTCTATCACAATGAAGGAAGTGAAGAACTACTTCTATTTTGATCAAAAGACTCTGGGCACTAAGAAGCGATTTAATCCCACTCCATACTTTGTGCGTTTGATATAAAATTGAATGCAAAAGTTTCTTTTTTGGAGTCATTCAAACTCTAGAGAAGTGAGACACTGATGGCCCAGAGGAATAAAAATGTGTAGTCATTTGCTGTAAGGGTGCCATCAGAGTATGCTTTCTGAGCTGGTCCAAGGTTTGAGGGTTTTTTTCCTATTCTTTTTTTTTTAATTTTTAAATTACAGTTGGCATACAATAATATATTAGCTTCAGGTGTACAACCCTGTGATTAGACATTTATATAATTTAGGAAGTGATCATCCTAATAAATCTAGTACCCATCTGACACCATACATAGTTATTATAATACTAGGGGCCCAGTACACAAATTTGTGCATCTTGAAAGGAACTGTGGGCTGCCAGGCTGTGGTGGGCACAGGGGCAGGTCTCAGCCCATCCTCCGTGCCCCTGCCCAGCCCCTCCTGCCACGGCCCCAGTCTCCTGTCTGCTGGCAGCCCCACTCCCGCCACCGCCGCTCACACCCACTGATGGCGCCGAGTGATTGGGGCCGTCAGTGGGTGTGAGTGGAGACTGCTGCCCCGATTGCCCCTCAGGAGCAGGGGGCGGCTGCTGCCCCGATCACCCCTCAGGAGCAGGGGGTGCTTGCACCTGCTGACGGTGCCAAGTGATCAGGACTGGTGCCAGACTCTGGCAGCGGATGAGAGTGGCGGCTCCGGCGCTGGCTGCGGGTGCAAACAGGGCTGGCACTAATAGCAGGTGCAAGCACCCAGTGGGACTGCAGTGCACAGGAGCAAATAATTTTCAGTAACCACCAGAGGCTTGCCCTGATGACAGCAATTGGCGCCCTGCCTTGGTCTGGTGCCCCCACTCACCTGCTCCACCATCCCACTGCAGCCGATGCCCACCATGTTCCACGCTCTGCCGCCTGCTGCCTATGCCCACTATGTTCCACGTGCATCCCCTGGTGGTCAGCGCATGTCATAGAGACTGGTCCTTTGGTTGTTCTGCTGTTTGGTAAATTTTTATAAAATGTTAGGGTTTTATAAAACCCTAAAGTTAAGGATTTATACCTACATTGCATGTGGCTTAGAGTTCCTTTCAACAAACTTTGGAGATTTAATTAAAATAATTTTGAGTGTCATAAAGAAGCCCCTTAGTACCCAGACTATTTATTCTTCCCTTTATATAAAATAACGCTATGAAATACCTAATCTTAGTGAAGCAGGTGTTAACAAATGTCATGTTGCTTGAGTAGGGATGACATATTCTAGTTGAAAACTGAGGTGTATATGAAATACTTTTTTTACAGCTTTATTCCTGTTATGAACATCATATCTATTTGGTGGTAGAAAATGGAATCTCAGTTGCTTTGGCAGTCCTTCTTTTTTGGTTGAGGTTGCATCTTATTTTAGTGGGGGAGGGGGACTACATGGTGGTCAAGATACTGATGGGGAAAAGTAACATAACCTTCCACATTACCATCTATTTCTGCTGGCCTCTGCTGAGATATGCTTGTCTCTCTTTGGTCTTTGGTCACTGGTCTATGTAGGCTGCTTCATGCAGGATGCCCCATCTCTACTTCATAGACTTTCAAGGGGGCCTGGCTCTCAATGCCATGTTTCAACTGCTGTTGGTTGTAGAGACTGTTCTATTGTTCTTGCAGCATCTTCCTAGACATCCCATATAGCCCTCTTTTTACTTGAGTTTGGCCATTTTACAAGGTTCTATCTGGGAGAGCAGGTCAAGGTGACTTTTGTTCTCAGATTCCCCAAACCTATGTTGTGGTTTCTATTGTCCCCTTTCCTCCAACTGTCCCTCAGGGAGTAGCAGGCACAGTACTTAGAGACTCTCTGCCTTTCAGAGAATAATCCAACCCCAATACATAAGCTGTATTTGCTTCTCTAGTGATTCTTTCTTTATTCTCATTCCAAGGAATCTTTTATTAAATATTTTTTCATTGAGGTACAATTTACATACATTAAAATGCATAGACAATAAGTATACAGTTCAATAACATTTGTCCATTGTTTCCAGTTGTGTAACTAACACCTATATTAAGATATAGAACATTTCCATCACCCCTAATAAGTTCTCTCATGTCCCTTTACCCCATCCCCAACAACTTTTTAAATTTTTATCAGTATATATTAGTTTTAGCCTGACTTGGAACTGGAACTTCACATCAATGGAATCATGTAGTTATTGTCGGGCCTTTTTTTCTTTTTTCACTCAATATCAGGTCTTTGAGATGACCGGAGTATTTTTAGTTTCACTCTTCTTTTTTAAAAAAAAATATTTTTATTGATTTCAGAAAAGAAGGGAAATGGAGAGAGAGAGAGAGAGAAATATCAATGATGAGAATCATTTTTGATCAGCTGCCCCCTGCACGCCCCATACTGGGGTTCGAGCCCACAATCTGGGCATATGCTCTGACCAGGAATCAAACCATGACCTCTTGGTTCATAGGTCAACACTCAACAACAGAGCCACAGCGGCTGGGCTTTAGTTTCACTCTTAAATAGTTGTGTCTTATCTATTCCTTGAGCTCTTCAATGCCTAGGACTCTATAACTACAGAGCCTGAATTTTTGAAATTTAAAAGCTTTTTCTATGCTCTTTGGCTATATCAACTTTTCCTTTTAATCAAAATTCATCTATTTAAGGTCAGGAAGTACCAGGAAATGTGAATGGAATTCGCCAACAGCTCTGAGAATTATCCCATCATAGAGTCAAGAGCAGAGTCAGGATTTCAATCCAGGGCTCTCTGACCTGGAAACATGTGCTCTTAAAAATCACCCCCAAGTTTTCCTGGAAGAGTTAAAGAAGTGGCTGCTGAGAAGAAGGAAAATGGAGAGTTATTTTGAAATATGTGTTGCTGTTTACTAGAGATAAGTGATGAAAAAGCATTCCAGAGCAAAGTCTTGAGCAGATAAGCTAGCATTGGCACAACTCAGTGAGCACTGAACAACAAAATTAAGGTTTAGTTGTGCAGGTTCTCACTGGGAGATTAAGTCTTCTGAAAGGTATCCTTGATTAAAAATAAACAGTTGAATTTAGAAGAAGCATGACAGCACAGTAATTTTCCTGCTAAGTGCCTTTTCCCTCATGGTTGTAGGATTAGTTGAGCTGGGCTCTGTCACTAACTAGCTGTGTAGCTTTGGGCAAGTCTCATCACTTTTCTGAGCCTCAGTCCCTGCAGTGCTAACATGAGAGGATTATAGTAAATGGTCACTAAGTTTCCTTCTAACTCAAAATCACAATAAATTAACATTTGTAGTACCCAACAAATGAGCAAATCACTGTTTGTATAACACATATATCCTTGCCAAAGAAGCAAGATGTGTTAGCTGGCTGCACCACAAAGAGGGTATTATTGTGTTTTATGTTTCCTTAAGGGATAACATATTTACTCTTTGGATCTGCCATATGAACATGAAATGAAAAGAGATGAAAATGACTTCAACATGTTTTTATGTTTTTATTAGGTAGGATTAGCTATAGAGTGAAAGAAATGGAGCTATGTTCCTCTTGTCTGGCAGGACAGTTATGTGACTTAACATAAATTCAGCTTTGTTGACAGGAAAAAAAGGTGGTTTGCAGTGTTATGGAATGGTCTTATTCTCCTAAAAGACATGGGTACACCTTAGCTTAATTTTGAGGTTACATAAATGAGAATATCATGGCTTTAGAGTGGTAATAATTAGCCAGTATGTGCCTAGAACTTCTATACTATATTTTATTTTTTTAAAATATATTTTATTGATATTTTACAGAGGAGAAGGGAGAGGGATAGAGAGTTAGAAACATCGATCAGCTGCCTCCTGCACACCCCCTACTGGGGATGTGCCCGCAACCAAGGTACATGCTCTTGACCGAAATCGAACCTGGGACCTTTCAGTCTGCAGGCCAACGCTCTATCCACTGAGCCAAAACAGTTAGGGCCTATACCAGTGATGGCGAACCTTTTGAGCTCGGTGTGTCAGCATTTTGAAAAACCCTAACTTAACTCTGGTGCCGTGTCACATAGAGAAATTTTTTGATATTTGCAACCATAGTAAAACAAAGACTTATATTTTTGATATTTATTTTATATATTTAAATGCCATTTAACAAAGAAAAATCAACCAAAAAAATGAGTTCGCGTGTCACCTCTGACACGCGTGTCATAGGTTCGCCATCACTGGCCTATACTATATTCTAGAACATTTAACATATACCATATTTTTATATTATAATAAATCTTAAAAGTCAGGTTGGTATATTACTGTCCTCAGGGAAGTTAAGTAACGCATGCAAGGTCAGAAAACTAATTAGTGGGAAGTTTCAGCTATGACATGTAGGGGTTTACTTGAATATCATTTCAAGATTCATTTGTATATGCCTTACTGCTTCTGAGTTTAGCTTATAATTTTTGTCTGTTTTGTTTGTTCAGTCATAACATTTTGTTTGACAGAAGTGTTTGTGCTACTGTTAAATTTTATGGAAAACTATAAAAATTTTAAAATCTTCCATAAAAAAATTTTGATGAGTAAAGAGAATGTTTTTGTTTTAGGGAGTCTTGAGAAAAAAAAGTGTGAATCAGTTGATGCTGAAATCCTACCTTTGGCATCCTGAAGAAGGACATGAGTAATAGATGGCAATGGTTAACAAATAACGATTCCCTGGGATTCTATAGAGATGTGGGAAGGGAATGTACTGAGATAGTCTTCAAAGTTTCTAACTTTTATTTTAGGCCATTACTTTGCAGACTCTTCAATGCATTTTTATGACGCTCTCCATTTGTGAAGGTTTGTTGTTGTGTTGTTGTTTTTTTTCTCCAGAGAAGGTTTCCAAAGAACAGTAATGGTGAGGCATATGACATGCTGAACTCTCCATAAGAAAGAACTCTCTACCTGTGTCCTTTGTTCTGACACTCAAGGGCATCTCTGAGCAGCCAGAGCTTTGCTCCAGGAGGTCTCTTCTCAGCTTGTCAATAAGAACAACCCCCCAGCTTTCAAAGTAAGGCCAATTTGAGGGACACCTGACACAACTGCCCCCGTTCCCTTACCATGAAACTGCATGAGCCTTCTCTGGAATAGCATAAAAACCGGAACAGAGCCTTGGCCCGTGTGGGTAAGTTGGTTGGGCATCATCCAGTGCACCAAAGGGTTGCTGGTTGGATTCCTGGTCAGAGCACATGCCCTGGTTGCAGGCTCAATCCCCAGTAGGGGGCGCGTGGGAGGCAGTCTATCCATTTGATGTTCCACTTTCACATGGATGTTTCTCCCTTCTCCCCTCCTCTATTTTTCTTAAAAAATATATTTTTATTGATTTCAGAGAGGAAGGGAGCGATAGAAACATCAATGTTGAGGGAGAATCATTGATCAGCTGCCTCCTGCACGCCCCCCTACTGGGGTTCTAGCCCACAACCCAGTCATGTGCCCTTGACCAGAATCAAACCCGGGACTCTTCAGTCCACAGGCCGATGCTCTATCCACTTAGCCACACCAGCTAGGGCAACCCCCCTCCTCTATTTCTAAAAATCAATAAACTATTCTCAAACAAACAAACAAAAAATTGGAATAGAGTAACTCATCTAAAATGGTTCGTGATAATACAATAGCACCCAAAGAGCTTTATGGAAACATTTTGAAGTTCCAAGACAGATGTTATTCTAGGCCTGTGTAGATAACTTTGGAGAAGATTGGGCTAGTTATTTAAATAGGACCAGCTCTTTACACAGTTGGGAGTGCAAGCTTCCTAAAGAGACAGATCAGCAGAATAACTTGGGTTTCTGGTCCAGAAACTTTAACATTTTCCAACACTATAATTGTTCTTATTACATTTTCTCGAGGTGGGAAACAAAGTGTAACTACTTCTCAACATCAAACAAATGCACTGACAAGTCAATACCGAAAACAGAGAAAACCATGGATTGACATGGCCAGAGGAGAATTCCTTACAGTTGATTTCAAAACCAGTATCTAAAAGATTTCATGAGACAAAACATTTTCTATGAAGTATGTTTATGGGGACCTCCTTATTTTATAATACAAAATAAAGCTTTCAGCTATGATCTGCCTCGGGAAATGGTGAATGCACAGTGAGAGGTAACATTGATAATTATTATCCATTTGGTATCATAGAAAAAAAATTAGAAATTAGAGGAGCTGGATATGTTACAAGTTAATTACATGACCTTAGCTCAGTGGATCTCAAACGTTAGTGGTTCTTCAAGAATCACATAAAGAGCTTTTTAAAACACAGATTTGGGGATCTCATCCCTAGTGATTCTGATGTAGTAGAACTGGGATGGGGCCTGAGATTCTGCATTTATAACAAGCTTCCAGGTGATGCTGATGCTGCTGGTCCAGGGGCCATACTTTGAGGAGCAAGGAAGTCTTAGACTAGATGCTCCTTATTTTCAAGAGGAGTCTGCTATATTAGATGATTACTCAGGTCTCTTCGGGCCCTATAAAATTTCCTGAGGTTCGATTTTGTTCTACTTGTCCTGCTGAAAATGTCTGTAATTTTTCTTTCTAATGGAGATGGCTAATGGTAGGGCATAAATTAAATCACTGAGGGAGCAGCTGTCTTAGGGAAAATTTGTTGCTGTAAAGGTATTAGCCATTAGCAACAGGTGCCTACTTAATATTTTACATTCGATTTTATGTTTGAGTCTCCTAAGTAAAGTGAAAAAAAATCTTCTAGGAGGCTTGAGTTTTAGTCTTAACTCTGTTACTCACTAGCCTCATGACCTTAACCTTTCTTATTTTCTTCATCTGTAAAATGGAGAAAGCCCTTCCTTTATTGGTGCTTCCTGGAATATGTACATAATATGTAGGTTGTAAGGAGCCGGCAAGTATAAGGAATGACTGTGTTCAAGGCATGGTAACTAGGAATCACAACGTGGAGGCACTGAGCCATTTTAAGGATGATTCACTGGAGGCCATGTGACCTCCCAACACCAGTCTATAAAGAGCAGAGATCATAGCTCTAGCTCTGTGCCTTAGTTTGTCCACAGGAATGTCTGTTACACACTTTGCAGTACTTGGCACTGAAAGGAGAAATTGGAAGCTGATAACTGTATGAGTCAGGGAAGCAGAACCACTATGAATATTATGGGAGGATAAATTTGTTATAAGAATTAGATCTTGGCAGTGGAGGAGGAGCTGGAGAAGCAAATGTTGAACAGTGGGATTTGGGAGCTGAAGATCAGGGGAAAGCCACTAACCAGCCTTGGCATCAGTGAACGAGTCAGAACTTCTGAGGGAACCCTGGGGCTCTGACACATCCAGAGGCTATAGTGACACCAAAAAGGGGAGCTGGTCGCATTGTCATTGGAAGCTGTTGGCTCTTTGTGGCCACTGCCTCTGTAAGTTGCAGAGAAGAATATGGTGGTGGGTCTGGGATAGCTGTTGGTCAACAGGGACTGGAGAGCTGGAGGTGGAGGTGAGGAGAGTGGGACCAGCTGGAACTTGCTGACACCTCTGCAACTGTGTCTCACCACCTCTAACCAACTATGACCTCAGAGCACAATGAGTGCGGCTTCCTTCCGCCTCCCAAATCTTGTACAAACTCACCTCTGGCCTACTCTACCTCAGAACCATACAGGAAAGGAGATTCTGAAAAACTTGATTCCCTGCATAAAAAGTGGATGACAGAACCATCCAGCAGGATATCTGATAACATTTCTGACACACATACTGACTGAGGAAGAAGATATCTCTTCATTGCAGGGGGACAAGTTATCCATCTCAAAAAGAAATAGAAAACAGCACTATATTTAAAGAATAAGATATATTCAGTTCTTTGCATAATAAATTCTAGCTACTTAAACATCTTGAGAATACACGGTATATGTAAAAAGTATGCATAAGGCCTTATTTGTGTGGTGTGTGGATGTACACATATACATGATCACAAAATATAAGCAGCCTGCAGATGTAACCAAGAAAAACTCGTGGAACTCATTTATACAAGATGTGCCAGCAGGATTTGGAAGGAGGGAACACCAGCACACACTAACAGAAGTGGGAGCAGCTCTGCTAAGTGTGTAAATAGGGGGTAAGGCAGAAAGGGTAAAGAAAAAAAGTCATGCATATATAATCATTATTTATGGGTTCTGTATTTTCATATTCACCTACTTGCTAAAACTTATTTGTAAATCCAAAATCAATACTTGTGGCACTTTTGTGGTCATTCTGACATGCACAGAGAAGCAAAAAATTTGAGTTACCTGTGTTCCCAGTTGAGGTTGAAAAAGGTCACACTCTGCCTTCTTGTCTTAGCTCTCATAATGTAAACAAGTGACCTTTCTGTGGTCTGTTTAGTGTCACATTTTTTACATTTCTTGCTCTCTGTTGACAATTTTGCTGTTGAAAGTGGCCCCCTAGTGTAGTGCTTAAGTGTTGTCTAATGTTCCCAAGTTCAGGAAGGCTGCCTGCCATGTGTCATAAGGAGAAAATATGTGTGTTGGATAAGCTTTGTTCAGGCATGAGTTATGGGGCTGTTGGTCATGAGTTCAATGTTAATAAATCAACAATATATACAACATAAGGTGTCTTTAAACAGAAACACACATAAAACAAGGTTAAATATTGATCGGTTGATGAAAATGTTGTGACCGGAGACTCTCAGGAACCTAAATCTGTATTTCCCCTAGGGGCAATGGTTCAATATTTACTAATACAGTATTCAAGTATTCATGGTGACTTTTCAGACTATAACTACTGCAAATAACAAGAATGAATTGTATCCTAAAACGAAGGATAGATTACTTTCTGTCTCTTAGAAAAAGCTAGATATAATGAGGAAAGGCAGATTTGTTGATGTCTGCAATTATATTCCTAGTTTAGTGCTTTGCCATCCCATTGCAATGTAATTGCAATTTAAATGGTATTTGCCCTTTAAACCTTATCAGACAATTATACTTTAGTATAAATGATCCTCAGCAATTTTCCCGAGATAGGGGTTGATGAGTAGGAAGAGTTTAAACTTGGCCAGTTAAAGCAGGTGGAGAGAAAATTCCACATAGATGGGAAGCAGTTGAAAAAGAGAAACTGGGGGTCCACAGACAAAGTTGCTTTTGTTTTAAAATTGCATATCTTAGTTTTATTGATAAATGTCTTATTCTATCCACTAACAGACTGTAAACCCCTTAAAAAGGAGATTTTAAAAGGTCTTGAATATTTGAAACTTTCCTACTTATTGTTTTTAAGAAAATTATATTTGAGCCCTAGTTTGTTTGGCTCAGTGGATAGAACATTGGCCTGCGAACTGAAGGGTCCCAGGTTCAATTCTGGTCAAGGGCACATGCCTGGGTTGCGGGCTAGATCCCCAGAAAGGGGCGTGCAGGTGGCAGCCGATCAATGATTCTCTCTCATCATTGATGTTTCTATCTCTCTCTCCCTCTCCCTTCCCTTTGAAATCAATAAAAATATATTTAAAAAAAATAGATGCTCAATAAATTATTGTAGAAGGGTAACCAAATAAGCAAAGAGGCAGATGCTTGTTTAGCTGGGGACTGAGGGGCAAACAGCCCTTTTGTTACCTGGGAAAGGCTTCAAGAGCAAAGCAGGATATCAGGAGCTACCTGAGTTGAGTAAAAAGGAGATGAGGTGTGAGCCAGGAAGGTGAGGAGATGGCTCAGAAGTGTGAGGTATTGAACATTCCCTAGGAGAAAGCTCAGATCAGTAAACAAAGCTTTATTTTGAATATAAACTGAGAGGTTGAATCACTCCTGACTGGGATTTTGGGGTTGACCAAACATCTCAGTGTATTTTTAATTATTCTGAAATGTTGCTAATGGTGTGTGTGTGTGTGTGTGTGTGTGTGTGTGTGTGTGTGTGTGTGTGTTCCATTAGCTTTTCTTAGGTCAAGCCCTAGATTTAATTATGAGCTTGGTCTTTCCTTTAAAATAACCCTTATCCATGTAGCCTGAAAATTGATTTTATAATGGAAGTCTGTGCTGAAAATGTGGCTGGAGAAACATATCGAAACAGACTTCCGTATTTTCCTACTATTCACAAAAGAACTCTTTCTCATTTTATGCTAGAAGTGGAGAGAAAGAGAGAGAGAGAGAGAGAGAGAGAGAGAGAGAGAGAGAGAGAGAGAGAGAAAGAAAGAAACAGAGAGGAGAAACATGTCCAGAAAACAGAGAGAAAAATATATAAAAGCATATAAAAGAAGCACAGTTTTACAGATAAAAGTTACAGCTTTATAGAAAATAGATTGTTTTTCCACTTTAAAATACCAGACACTTTTTAACGAGGCAGAATCTATGCAGAATTGTAGTTTACCTCCAGGTTCCCAGAGCTCTTAAGGTGACCTGATAAGGTCAGACAGGGAATCAAAGAAGTTAATAATTTCCACCAAACATTAGACATCTCTTAGGATGTTTTGTTCTGTTTTCCCTGGGAAGAAATATTTTTGTTCTGTTTCTTTGCTTGTTCATTTACACTTATTTATTTGTCTTTGATTCAGTAATATATGCACAATAGAAAATTCAAAATGTATAAAATAGTAGAAAGAAAAAGCAGACTCCTTCTTTCCACAGTCCCTCACTCTCCCAAGTACCCAGTACACACACGTTGCTGAACCTTGCTTTTTTTTCACTTAATAATTTTTTGGGGAGATAATTCCATATCAAAATTGTTAGGACTTACAGGGCAATATAATCCTTAATGGCCATTTGCAAGTTTCCTGCCACAGGAGAACAAAAGGCCAGGAAAAACTCACTGGACACCAGGAGTCAGGCCATATAAGGAATTAAACTGTCCTTGATAGGGGCAGAAATAGAATGTTGGGGACCAACTATAATTGTAAGAAATATTAATCATGCTCTGGTAATGTAAAGCCCTGGTCGCAAGCCGCTGTCACAAAGAACCAAGAGACGCTTCTCATGCAAACTGCAAAGGGTTTATTGATACTAGCATGCTAGGACTCACAGCTTTACTCTGAGCACGGAGCAGCCGCTGTGAGCCCCGACCAAGAGTTTAAGGACACATTATATACTTTTTCGGTGGGAAAGGAATGTAGTTTGGGAATTTTCCGCTGATGATCTGGCTTCCTGGGTGAGTTAATGCCTGTCTGGTTTCTTTATCAGATTATCTGTCCTCCAACTCCCTCCCTAGCTGCAGCCACTTCCCGTAACCTCCCTGACTGCAGCTGTCTTCCATAAAAGTTGTTTGTCATATCTCCCTTTTCTGATCTAGATCAGATTGTCTGTTCCTTAGTTTCCTCCCTGACTACTTCTGGCATCTGTCATTCCCCCCTTTTTCTGTGGACGGTTTCTAATCTTAGAGACCTTCATGCCCAGCCAAGGCTGAGTATTGTTGCCTGATAATCAGGAGTTTAATATCCCCTATCCTCTGCTGTATGAATCCTACAATTCTATTTATAATACAGGGTCGCTGCCGAAGTTTGGTCATGGACTCCTCTACTACCCCTGTATGATCGGCATAAAAACAACACTCTTCCCTGAGGGCTGCACAGAGCCCTCCTTCCTGCATAAACAGGAGGTCGAGACCACGTCTGTTTTGCAGGACTACCTCTGAGAGCGATGTGAGGGAGACGGACTGATTCCACCGTTGCTAGAGGCTCGTACTGGGCATATTTTAACAAATGGTCTGGTGGAGGGGAAAGAAACTATTTTAGCTTTAGCAACTTCTATTGAAATAGGATTTTTCTTCTTAAAATTCCTCCATGGCTATCAAAAAGCCAAATTAAGATTAATTTATCTACTGTCCTGATGTTTGCATAAACACAACAAGAATGGTAACTGACTACCTTTGCTGGAATTTCATGGTTGAATCTTAATGTGCCCCGTAGGGCCAGGAGGCCATGCCACCCAGCTGCCATCAGGCCCGCCTGCAGTATCTGCTGAGTTAGGTGAATTCTTCACCTGTAGCAATTCCACCTGAGCCCACGCTCCAGGCTTTAAGCCCATCTCAGTAGCCCTCCTACTTGTTGCGGCCCAGAGCGTATGGGGGTTCCGCAGGAACGTAGAGGCATCCCTACTGCTCCCCTTTTACTCTTACACAACCGCCAGTGATGGTAGGGCATCGGCCTGACACTCCAGCGCCAGCCATCTTCAGGGCTTCCAAGCAGAATCCCAGGCTTCCTTCGTGGCATTTTTACTGGCTTCAAGTCTTTAGAGCTCAGACAGGGCTCTTTAAAACATGATACTTCAGTCAAAGTTTTCCGTTAATAAAACCACTATTAGGAACCGGTCTTATTGAATCTATGCAAAGAAACGTATTGCCATGTTAGCATCGCCAAATTTCGGAGGAATTACATGAGAAGAAAGACATACTGATCTACTCTAAGATTTTCTGACTTTTCATTCTAAACAGGCTTTTTTTTTTTTTTTTTTCTCTCATGGGCATGGTCATAAAGGCATGGTCATAAAGGCCCTGCAAGCAGTACACCAGCCTGACCAACTGTTAGCTGTCTCTCAACAGAGACCAAAACCTGATGGGCACTGTTCCTTGCCCAGTTGAGCACCTGCCCTCTTGGCAGCTGGCCATCCTTCACTTTTGGGGGTCATCCCACACAGTTCTCTTTTAGGATAACCAATATACATTCAAACCTGCAAAAGAATCAAAGGTCAATATAACATATTAATACAATGAAACATGATATTGGCATCACGGCCGCTTTAGGTAGCCAAATTCTACTAAAGTCTATTTTTGGCCTTCCTATAAATTGTCCTTGTCTCTTTAGAGTCATGTCCATGAAGATGCAGGCATCATCTAAGTCTATTGTGGGGGCTCCTGGCGACAGGAGTGATCGCGAGTCATGTTACCAGCATCAGGCAGGTGGAGCACGCTGTAGCTTGGCTGCGTTGATCTCGATCGACGCTCCATTTGGTGATGAAGTCTGTTTGGACCATGGATGGGTCCGCTGACCGGACGTAGATGTGATGGACCCAGGTCTCGACATCGTCGTCAGCACCACGGAGTAGGGTGTAGGGACCTTTCCATCGAGGCTCCAGGTGGTGCCTTTTGCCTGGGTGAACTGGCAAGGCACAGCCAAATGTCCTCGTGTGC